>NC_082670.1:19833750-20149375 GCF_025265405.1 Mesoplodon densirostris
GACTAGCATCATATTTCTCAAAATCAATATGCAAAGCAAGGACAGAATAAAGTAACCTTTATAAGAAGATCAAGAAAAGAAAGTTTGAACCAATAATTTGTATTCAACTATGCTATCTTTTAAGTATCAAGACTACAGAATTAGAATTTACATTTGAAAGAACTCAGAAAATGCAATATCCATGAGCCTTTCTTACAGATGAGTTTCATCCAACCAAAAAATGCCTGAAGAAACCTAGTCCAAAGTCTCCAAATTTTTAAAGAATGAGAATAATGAATATTCTATATATATCAGACTCTGATTACATTTAAAGCAATGATCAGAGGGAAATTCATAGCCTAAAACACTTCTACAAATAAAACAATGTATATAAATTAATTACATTGGTAAAAAGACCATATAGATTTAATAGTAGATCTAATAATAAAGATAGAAACAAGAGTGATAGAGTAATATAAATAATATATGTTCTGACAAAATAGAATTTTACAATTATTATTTTTATAAAGAGTTAAATGAAACAGGGAAAAAGGGATTTTTTTAATATTTAAAAGAAGTACAAGTACAAAGATAACTAGAAATACGAAGTTTCTAGATTTCAAATGAAACTAGAGTTAACTGTCTGTTAAGTACATCTGGGAAATGTGTAGTTTAAGTCCAATGTTTCCTTATTGATTTTCTATCTGGATTATCTATCCATGGTTTAGAGTGGAGTTCTGAAGTCACCTATTATTATGTTGCTGTCCATTTCTCCCTTCAGGTCTGTTAACATTTGCTTTATATATTTATTTATTTATTTATTTATTTTTTCTTTTTGCGGTATGCGGGCCTCTCACTGTTGTGGCCTCTCCCGTTGCGGAGCACAGGCTCCGGATGCGCAGGCCCAGCGGCCATGGCTCACGGGCGCAGCCGCTCCGCGGCATATGGGATCCTCCCAGACCGGGGCACGAACCCGTATCCCCTGCATCGGCAGGCGGACTCTCAACCACTGCGCCACCAGGGAGGCCCGCTTTATATATTTAGATGCGCCTATGCTGGGTGCACAAATTTTTACAAATGTTGTCTTCTCTTGATGAATTGACCTCTTTACCATTATATAATGACCTTCATTGCTTTGTACTGTCTTTGATAAAAGTCTGCTTTGTCTGACATAACTATAGCTACACCTGCTTTCTTTTGCCTTCCATTTGCCTGGTATATCTTTTTCCATCCCTGTACTTTCAGTCTATCCATTTCCTTAAAGCTGAAGCTAAAGTGAGTCTCTTGTATGCAGCATGCAGATGGGTCTTGTTTTTTGTTTTGTTTTGTTTTTTATCCATTCAGCCACTTTGATCGCAGAATTTTGTACATTTACATTCAAAGTAATTATTGATAGATATGGACATACCATTCCCATTTTATTAACTGTTTTCTGGCAGATATATAATTTATTTTTTCCTTTCTTCCTCTCTTGTTCTCTTTGTGATTTGATGATTTTCTGTAATGGCATGTGTAGATTTCTTTCTCTTTGTCTTTTGTGTATCTACTATAGGTTTTTGCTTTGTAGTTACGATGCAGCTTATGTAAATCAACTTATATTTATAATAGTCTTATAATTTATAATAGTTAAGCTAATAACTTTAACTTTGAATGTATACAAAAGCTTTACATTTATATACTCCCATCCCTGCATATTATGTTTTTGATGTCACAATTTACATATTTTATTCACTGTATTCATTAACAAATTATTGTGGTTATTTAAGATACATATATGTATATATGTCTTAGAAATAGCTTAAAATAGTCTGGTGAGATTGGTTAATATTCTAACTTTTACAGAATGATTATGAATTATGTTTTCATAACCTGGGAGAACTTTCAATGCTCACTAGTGATAGAGAAATCCACCTTGTACATGAACTACTGAAGCAGTTACAAACAGAATACTAAAACAGAATATCACCCCAAAAGGTCTGGAAGGAAAGAATAAACTAATAGTATTTTAAATCAAAACAATCCAAATTTTCAGATAAATTTAAGCTACTTAGCCTAAATTCTACCCATAGTCCTAATGATATACAATTTACATAAAATAAATTCTCATATGAGTTCTTATAAATTTGTTGCAAGAAAACCTATGAATCTTGAATATATTTATCCACTGACAGACTATACATTATCACATTATGATTATATCACATATTGTTGAAATTAATGTCATATACTATACATAGACCTATACTTGGAAAGTACAAGTTACATTTCAAAAAAAAAGACCCCATTAGACATACACATACATGATATACTTCCAGGAGATTGAATGTATTGGAAAGACACCAATAAACGGCAGACTTAGCATCACTTAGGAAAGGACCATATTGAATATTTATAAACACAAATGTGGCTCTTGAATTCCAAGGTATACACCCTGGGTAAATGTGCTAAGGATCCTGCAACTGGAAATACAAGTATACTTAAGATCTAACACTTCAGCTTACTAAAAAGCCAATAGAAGTGAAAGGAGGTAGACATCTAACTCAAGAATTTGGAGATAATAAAGATGATATCAGCTGTACATTACTTCTTTCTAAGACTTTTGCAGCAAGATCCATAATAAGTCAATGGACTTACATCCAGTCTTACATTTTGTCTCTTTTTCTGACACTGATTGCCATGTTGTCTCCGTTGGGTTTGTTTGAGTTACTGGATTATTAAAATGGCTAATCCTTTTTGCCCTTCTCTAGATAGACTTCCTTTCTGTCTTTTAAAACTCCTTAATTTGCCATTATCAAACAACTGAATGGATGACAATCTTTCCAACTGTTGAGTTTGCCATTTGACCCTAAGTCCCACTATTAGAATGAACCTTAATACATCAACATGCCTTAGTTGGACCTAAGTCTCAATAATTAGCTGCTTCTATTTATTTGTCATAGAATCTCAAAGAAACTCAAAGAATGTCAGGGGTAGAAAGGGACATAGGACTAATAATACAAACTATGATCCAATTATTTTCTCATAAAATCTATATATTCAGAAACCATTACATTATGTTTATGTTTAATTATACCAAGGGTGAAACCAATTAAAATGTAATAGTGATTCCTAACAACCTCTCAGTCTGCTCAATGTGCACCCTTATGATTATTCTTCATGTGTGATCACAGAGCCTTCCCATTCTTACCCAAAGTGTGTCCTAGACTTTGACATGGTTATCCAGCCTTTTCAAGTATTCAAAATGAATTATTAGAAGTCTGATATAGTTACTCACCACAGGGATCCAAGATGCCAAATTTCATCAGTTTCTGTAAAGATTCCAACTCTACATTAAGATATATGATCTGCAATTAATCTCTCACTATGCCCCAAGTAACAAACAAAACAGTTCAAATTTTAGAGACCAAAAAAAAAAACAAAAACATAAATTCATGAGCTAGAATATTCCTAGACAATAAAGTTGCCTTTAATTATGTAGTCATTAAGCAAAATGGAGTTTGGAAGGTAACTCATACCTGGGGAAGCACTTCAGGAAAAATGGGATAATCAGTTAGTCAACTGAGCTCTTTGGTTGACCAAACTAAACTATGAGGTTTATTCTCTTGGTTAGGTATATGGGAACTAAAGATCTGAATGCAGAGTGGATTTCAAATGTTACTTATGATCCTTGTTAATTGTGGTCTTCTTCCTGTCTTATATCTGGGTGCTTATATATTACTACACTGCCGTTATCCTAAGCCAGGAGTAAAATTTCTGAGTCATAGGGCATATTTATGTTCAACATGTATGATACCAAAGACTCATCCAAAGTAATTTCACAATTTTATTTCACCTACAGTGATGAGCCTTCCAATTACTCTACATTCTTGTCAATATTTAGAAGTGACAGTCTTAAATTATAACCATTATAGTGGATAAATGATGGTATTGTGCCAGCTTTAATTCACATTTAATTCACGTTCTCATTTGTGGTTGAGCACAAAGGTTTGTTTGGTCTTTGGGTAGCCTCTTCGTAAAGTGTTGGTTCGTCTCTAAACATTTCTTTCTTAAATTACCTTTCCTTATGGATTTGTAGGAGTTTTCTATGTATTCTGATATAAACCTTTTGCACCTGTTCGTATCATAAATCTCTTCTCTCAGTCTGTGACTTGCCTTTTCACTCCCTTAATGGTGTCTTTTGGTGAACAGAAGTTCTTAATTTTAATGTACCTTTCTCTTTAGTGATTTTGTTTCCTGTTTAAGAAAACTTTGTCTATCCCAAAGTAATAAAAATAATCTCTTATTCTTTTTCTAAATTCTTTATTATTTTATATTTCACATTTAGATATGTCTTCCACATGGTATTAGATTTTGCCATGATGTCATGAAGGATAAAGTTTCATATTTTTTCCATGTGAATTTCAAATTGGCCTGGCACTACCCAATGGAAAGATCCTCCTCTGCCCATTCCTCTGAAGTGCCACTTTTATAGTAAATCAACTGTCCATTACATATAGATCTCTCTTTATACCAATATACAATAATAATTACTCTAGCTTTGTAATAAGTTTTGCCATCTGTTAGAGGTGTTCTTCCAAAATTGTCATGGCTATCCATGGCCCTTTCATTTCCATAAATATTTTAGAACTAGCTTGTGAATTTCCACAAAGAAACACCTACTAGGGTTTAGACGGAACATACCTTCCAATTCACTAATCTTATCTTCGGCTGTTTCCAGTCTGTTGTTACACACATCAGATGAATTCTTAACTACAAATATTTTATTTTTCAGTTCTGGAATATTCAATTGATTCTCTTAATGGATTCCAATTCTCTATTGAAATTCTCCATATTTTTATCTATTTTGTTCAACTTTTCCTCCATATTCTTAAACATATTACTCAGTTATTTTAACCATATCTGATACCTCCAATAACTTTATCACCCATATGTCTTTTCTGTTATCTGTTTTCCACCCCTTCCTTCCCACCTCCCCTGCCACCCGCTGTTACTTTAACATGCCTCATAAATTTGTATTGGCTGCTTGACCTTGTGGATAAAATATTGTGCAAGATCTGGATGATGTTATATAATCTTCCAAAAAGGGTTAAAATTTTGCATTTATATGTTGGGTTTTTGTTCATTCACTTGTTTGCTGTTGTTTTGTTCTAGTTGGTTCTGTTTCATTTTGTTTTACAGGAAGGTAGCATAGGAGCAGATCGTTTGATCCTGCCAAGTCTTTGATTTAGGTTATATTACCACTGGGCTACTTTAGTTTCCCCTTACTACTGGAGTGCAACACTCACTCCTAAAACATTTGCTTTGCTTTTGGAGTATGGCTATTACTTCTAGAGCCTCCTCTATTAAGCCCAGAAGATTTACCAAGATGTTTATCTTGAGGGACACAAACTTGAATCTGTTTTTTCCCAGTACCTAATTATTGCTCAGATCTCTACTCAGATCTTCTGACTCCTAGCTGCTATTTTCTGCTGGGTCTCTTTGAGACGCACATGTACAAGTGCACCTTAAAAGTTGGCTGACTACTTAAAGGGAAGTTGTAAACAGATTTAGGATCTCCTTTTCTATATTTCCCTCATCGCTGAGATTTTTCCCCTCTCTAAGATACTGACCAGCTGTTTTGTGGGCCTGAACTCTTACCTCTGTGCCAGCAGAGCAAACTGCCACATTCTGATTCATTACCAAATAGAGGATTTGTAGATGTAATAAGTTACCATCCCCCAATCTTATAGTCTTAATGAACCAATCTATTCATAAGTAACACAACATCCCATGTATTTTTGTTCTTGAGTCACTTTATTAACTGGAACACTGACCTAGAATCATGCAATGCTAAAACTAGAAAGGATTACATAGATTTTTTTCATCCAACACCTTCATTTCAAATATGAGAAAAATAAGCTACACCCAGAGATTAAATAATAGGTCCAAAATCTCTAATATTCTATTAAACAAATAAACTCCTACTTCCAAAGCTTTATATAGACTCTCTCATTGTGCTACATCTTATCATTTTCTTCTCTCCCTCTCATTCTTTCTTATTTGTAATTTTTTAAAATTTATTTATTTATTTATTTATGGCTGAATTGGGTCTTTGGTGCTGCACACGGGCGTTCTCTAGTTGTGGCGAGCAGGGGCTACTCTTCGTTGCGGTGCGTGGGCTTCTCATTGCGGTGGCTTCTCGTTGGGGAGCACAGGCTCTCGGCGCACAGGCTCACTAGTTGTGGCTTGCAGGCTCTAGAGTGCAGGCTCACTAGTTGTGGCGCATGGGATTAGTTGCTCCAGGCATGTGGGATCTTCCTGGACCAGGGCCCGAACCCATGTCCCCTGCACTGGCAGAAGGATTCTTAACCCCTGTGCCACCAGGGAAGTCCCTCTCCCTCTCGTTATAATACAGCTTTTTAAATTGATCATGAATTTTTCTAGTTACTACCACAAAGTGACAATTCCACATCCTCACTGTTCAATATGGTTATTCTTGAAAAACTTATCTCCCTAAGTATGTTGGTTGCTTAAGCAAATTTTGATAATGTTATGCTCACTGCTCTCCCTATCCTTTAAGTGACAGTAATAAGGATTTCTTCTTCAGCTGAATCCAAGAAAATGTTTGCCTCATTAGCTCAGGAAACATTGTCACAAGCTAATTCATTCAGTAGCAGAGGCAAGAACAGATAGCATATGGTTTCACTCTGCAACTGTGCTCTCAATACATTAAAAAACAAAACAAAACAAAACAAAGCAACACATTTATCTATGTCTTTGCCACTGTGGAAATAATGTCCAACAAACAAAATCTACACACAGTGACTCCCACACAAAAGTAGCTTTCATTTCTTTCTGAAATAGACAACTTGGCCCACAAATTAATTCATCTTCTCATGAAAACTCAGCTACTGTTGGAATTAGAACCAGAGCCTTATGGAAGAATTGATACAGACATAGTCAGCTGGGTAAAGTTTCTATTTCTTCTGAGTGTACAGGGACAATACTTTTTTCCCCTGATATCCACAAGTAATATATCTAATAATAAAGCTACCAACAGAAGTCACAGTAAAAACTGCTTTTCAGACCTCCCTGGTGGTGCAGTGGTTGAGAGTCCGCCTGCCGATGCAGGGGACACGGGTTCGTGCCCCGGTCCGGGAAGATCCCACATGCTGTGGAGCAGCTGGGCCCGTGAACCATGGCCGCTGAGCCTGCGTGTCCGGACCCACAACAGGAGAAGCCACAACAGTGAGAGGCCCGCATACTGCAAAACAAACAAACAAACAAACAAAAAAAAAAAAACTGTTTTTCCCTCCTGGCCAAAGAATTAGGCAAAATTTACCAGTCTCCCCCCTTATAATTAGATGTCATTGTGTTCTAGTCAATGGAATGTGGTCAGTTCCAGATCTGGCCCATGAAGACCTCCCACCTATGTTCTCACTCTCTCTCTTTCTCCATCTGTCAGGTTCATGCAGAGAAAGATGGGCCCTTTAAGGTGGTAGATCCTTATGATGGAAGATGCCTGAAACCCAGAGTAACTTGTAGAGAAGAGTTCCCCAAATGCTGTTACTGTCGATCTACACTGGACTATGCTATTTTTAGAATTTAAGGTACTATTTTATTTCTTTGCAATATAGAAAGTTTCCTTCCTAATCCCTACAACTTTTATTTCCTTTTCATGATTTATTCCACTAGCTATGTTCTGCGGTAAAATGTTGAATAGAGGTGGTATCTGGTATCTTCTTATGCTTCATATTCAAAGGAATGTTTTCAACAGCTTGCCATTATGATGTTTGCTCTAGGGCTTGTTAGGCACGCTTCATCAGATTAAAGCTTTCCCTTTATTCATACATTGCTAAGAGATTTATCATGAACAGGATTTAATTATACAGTTTTCTGCATCTATTTAATAACTGCATGTTTTTTCTTTTATTTTATTAATACAGTGAGTTACATTGAGTTAATAATATTAAATGAACCTTGCATTCCTGGAATAAAACAAGCTTAGCTTAATGTACTATCATTTTTTTTTTTTTTTTTCTTTTTGCGGTATGCGGGCCTCTCACTGTTGTGGCCTCTCCCGTTGCGGAGCACAGGCTCCGGATGCGCAGGCCCAGCGGCCATGGCTCACGGGCCCAGCCGCTCCGCGGCATATGGGATCCTCCCAGACCGGGGCACGAACCCGTATCCCCTGCATCGGCAGGCGGACTCTTAACCACTGCGCCACCAGGGAGGCCCTGTACTATCATTTTTTATTTTATATAATATATTATCATTTTTATATTTTTATATCATATTTGGTGTTCTCTGTGTTATTCAGGATATTTCCATCCATATTGGTGAAGTTTGCTAGTAGTTTTCCTTTCTTATAATGCCCTTACTCGGTTTTACTGATAAAGTTATGCTGGTTTCATTAAATGAGTTGGAGACTGCTTCTCTTTTTCTTTATTTCTGCTGGATTTTCTGTTAATATTTGACAGAATTCATGTTCAAAGCCATGAGTACCTAAAATATTCCTTGTAGAAACATTTTTAATTGTATATTCAATATCTTGAAGAGCTAGAAGACTTCAAATTTTCCACAGCTTCTTGTATATTTTATAAAGTTGAAATTCCCTAGGTATTTGCCCATGTGATTTAAATTTTTTAATTTACTGGCACAAATAATGTGTTACTGATCATATCTTCATATCATCATTACATCAAGATTTGTACTAATGTCCCCTTTGTTATTTCTACTGTGTCCCTTCTCTCCTCTTTTTTTTAAACTCAGTCTCACTAAAAGTTTATCAATTTTATTAGTCCCATCAAACAACCAGCTTTTTGGCCTTGTTGATCATCTCTAGTGTGTATTACACATTTTAAATTTCTACTGTTACAATTTTATTTCCATCAACTTTTGTTGAGTTTATTTTCCTATATTTTATAACTTTTTTTAACATCTTTATTGGACTATAATTGTCTTACAATGTGTGTTAGTATCTGCTGTATAGATTTTAAAGTCTATTTTATCTGATATGAGAATTGCTACTCCAGCTTTCTTTTGATTACCTTTTGCATGGAATATCTTTTCCTTCCCCTCACTTTCAGTCTGTATGTGTCCCTAGGTCTGAGAAGTGGGTCTCTTGGAGACAGCATATATATGGGTCTTGTTTTTGTAACCATTCAGCCAATCTATGTCTTTTGGTTGGAGCATTTAATCCATTTACATTTAAGGTAGTTATCGATATGTATGTTCCTATTACCATTTTCTTAATTGTTCTGAGTTTGTTATTGTAGGTCTTTTCCTTCTCTTGTGTTTCCTGCCTAGAGAAGTTCCTTTAGCATTTGTTGCAAAGCTGGATTGGTGGTGCTGAATTCTCTTAGCTTTTCCTTGTCTGTAAAGGTTTTAATTTCTCTGTCGAATCTGAATGAGCTCCTTACTGGGTAGAGTAATCTTGGTTGTAGGTTTTTCCCTTTCATCACTTTAAATATGTCCTGCCACTCCCTTCTGGCTTGCAGAGTTTCTGCTGAAAGATCAGCTGTTAATCTTACAGAGATTCCCTTGTTTGTTATTTTTCCCTTGCTGCTTTTAATATTTTTTCTTTGTATTTAATTTTTGATAGCTTGATTAATATGTGTCTTGGCCTGTTTCTCCTTGGATTTATCCTGTATGGGACTCTCTGTGCTTCCTGGACTTGATTAACTATTTCCTTTCCCATATTAGGGAAGTTTTCAACTATAATGTCTTCAAATATTTTCTCAGTCCCTTTCTTTTTCTCTTCTTCTTCTGGGGTCCCTATAATTCAAATGTTGGTGCATTTAATATTGTCCCAGATGTCTCTGAGACTGTCCTCAATTATTTTCATTCTTTTTCTTTATTCTGCTCTGTGGTAGTTATTTCCACTATTTTGTCTTCCAGGTCACTTATCCGTTCTTCTGCCACAGTTATTCTGCTATTGATTCCTTCTAGAGAATTTTTAATTTCACTTATTGTGTTGCTCATCATTGTTTGTTTAGTTCTTCTAGGTCCTTGTTAAATGTTTCTTGTATTTTCCCCATTCTATTTCCAAGATTTTGGATCATCTTATCATTACTCTGAATTCTTTTTCAGATAGACTACCTATTTCCTCTTCATTTGTTTGGTCTGGTGGGTTTTTACTTTGCTCCTTCATCTGCTGTGTATTTCTCTGTCTTTTCATTGTGCTTAAGTTACTGTGTCTGGGGTCTCCTTTTCGCAGACTGCTGGTTCATAGTTCTCATTGTTTTTGGTGTCTGCCCCCAGTGGGTAAGGTTGGTTCATTGGTTTGTGTAGGCTTCCTGGTGCAGGGGACTGGTGCCTGTGTTCTGATGGATGAGGCTGGATCTTGTCTTTCTGGTGGGTAAGACCATGTCCGGTGGTGTGTCTTGGGGTGTCTGTGAACTTATTATGATTTTAGGCAGCCCCTCTGCTAGTGGGTGTGGTTGTATTCCTGTCTAGCTAGTTGTTTGGCATGGGGTGTCCAGCACTGTAGTTTGCTGGTCTTTGAGGGGAGCTGGGTCTTAGCGTTGAGATGGAGATCCCTGGGAGAGCTCTCACTGAGTGATATTACATGGGGCTGGGAGGTCTCTGGTGGTCCAATGTCCTGAACTTGGGTCTCCCACATCAGACACTCAGGCCTAACACCCGGCCGGAGCACCAAGACCCTGTAGCCACATGGCTTACATATAAATGGGTTAAAATCTCCAATCCAAAGGCACAAGATGGCCAGCCTTCTGCACTCTGCTCGGTCCTCCAGTTGCTCCTTGTCCTCCAGGCCTGGTTGATATGGAGAGCCTGCCTTGGATCCAGGTCCAGTTACATTCCCTAGCATGTAGAAGAAGCACCATCGCCCCCCATCCTCCCCTATTCCCGCTGCAACTCGTTACAATCCTATTTCTAGCTTTTGAAAGAGATGCTTAGCTCTCTAATTTTAAGCCCTTTATTTTCTTAAAAAGTGTATTTATTCTTCATATATATATCTAAGAACTTCTTTAATTAGATCTCACATGTTTGATATGTAGGTTTTTAATAGTTGACTCTTCTAATGCAGATATCTGCAAAACCACTGGGTCTGTTTCTATAGTCTATTGTGTCTGATGGATTACGTTGTCTTATCTCCTTGTATAGCTATTTATTTTTTATTGAGTGCTTGTCATTGTGATTTTAAATTTACCTGTAGAAATAACTCTGCCTTTGATAATTAGAAGGATACAAAGTTCCTCCCAAAGAAGTTTTTTATTTCCTCTTACCAGATTCCTATGGGTGTTAGCAGGCTAGGATCACCTTTATCACAGTTTCAAAGATTGTGATTTTTCCTGGACCACCTATGTGACTCGAAGTTGGGTTGCAGCACATGCAAAAGCTGTTTGACCTCTGATTTTCTTTTAATCCAAGGGGCAGATCCATCAGGCTCCCACTCCAAACCATAGGGAGTTTGCCCAAATGCTCTTTGTAAGCCCTTAACTAAAAGTTACATTCTGTTAGCCCCATGAAGCTATAAAAAAGTGTTTCTCAGACTTTCAGTTAAATCTTCTGGATTAGCAAGTATCCCAAGACTAAAAAGAGCCCAAAATACTAGATTCACTTCTCTTCATTTCTGTCTTCTACAAGATCTTACCTTGATATCTCTTTGGTAATCTTCCAGTGCCTTTTTAGAAGGTTTTTTTTTACATATTACCTAACTTTTCTGATTGTTGTCATGAAAGCATTGTTCTGATTTACCTACCCTGCTCTAGCAAACATTATTTACCTTCACTGATTTAAAATAAAGTTAAAATTAAGAAGTTATTTACATGTACATATATTTTAGATTGTTAAACAAGTTCTATTTTTTTCCCAGCTTAGCAATATATAAGTTGAATACTATGATCATTTGAATGAGATCTTCAAAATCAACATAAAGAAAGATTAGGCCTTGGGACTTCCCTGACCATCCAGTGGTTAAGACTCCACATTTCCACCACAGGAGGCACGGGTTTGATCCCTGGTCAGGGAACTAAGATCCCACATGCCACGCGGCACAGCCAAAAAAAACAAGAAAAAAGAAAGGTTAGGCCTTTGGGGTTTCCCTTGTTCCTTAGGCTAGATCATAAAATTTGCCTAAGTAAGAAAAATTACACTCAGTGATCCTGTATTCCAATGTTGCATTTAAGTTAGGAGCATTATATATGCTTGCTCTCTGTAGCATTTAAGCTGCATTATGGAGAACTTAAGATCTTGTATATCTTATTCTGTTTGCGTAATTTGCTCTCTTACAGGCAACAAATAAGTTGATCTGACTACTCCTAGGAGTAGAGACAAAGGGGTGCTTAGCAGGTGGCTTTAATCTATACTCATAATATCGATCAACTCTTGGCTTGTTACCCTCAATCAAGAAGATCTTAGTACAAAAATGATGTGCTTCTTATGCAAATGGAACTTCAAAACAATCCCCTAGCCCTCAATTTCAACCATATTATTGTTCCAAACTCCTCCTAAAAATGAAATTCTAGAGCCATGACTATTACCAGTTCTATGGGGGAACATTTTTGTTGCCCAAATACAGTATATGCATGTCATGAAATTTATACCTAACTCAAGCAGAATTTTTGCATTAAAAAACAAAACAAAACAAAACTTTTATAGATCTTCTGGAATACCCAAACCTGGTTTGGATACAGTAAAGGGAACAGGGTAAGACTACAGTACTCTGACATCCTATCACCAACTTCTAGACCCCATGTTAAGAGATATTTTTGAATAAATTTCTTTTAAAAATGGGACCAGAATGATAAATGAATGTCACCTATAACCCTCAAGATAAAAATTCAGATAATGCCATCTTTGTCCAACTTGTTTGTGTCTTAGAAGAAATAAGAAACAAACACCTAATGCCAATAGCTGGAGGTGTCCACACAGCCATTTCACACTAGGAACTCTGGTCTGAATTGCCAAGTGCAAGGTCTCTGCACACGGTACCCTATGAGCAAGTGAAGCTGGACTGAGCACACACCAAAAAAGGCAAGAGCAGGTCTCTGCAGCTTGCATCTTGTGTGGATAAAGCAAGTAGTCACCAACATGATATGGATTTAGAAGTGAATAAAGAAAAGAAAAGAGAATAGAAAAAAAAAAAGAATTATTTACAATCTTTTGTTTAAAAGTGTGTGTGTGGGAGTCAAGATGGCAGAGTAGGAGGATGAGGAGTTCGCATCTCCTCACAGGCCGGGGGTCAGGCTTGAGTCCCTGTGGTGGGAACACTGAGTCCAAGCCACTGGACTAACAGAGAACTTCAGCCCCCAAGGAATATTAATCGGTGTGAGCTCTCTGGGAGGTCTTAATCAGCTGGCACCAAGACCCGGCTCCACCCAGCCTCCTGCAAGCTCCAGTGCTAGATGCCTCAGGCCAAACAACTAATAGCTGATATTAGCACTGTACTAAACATCTTATATATGCTATTTCTAGTCTGGAAACAACCTTGCAAAGTAGCTATAATTATCCTCAGATAAGGAAACTGAAGTTCAAAAGTTCAAAGCAATGTCAAGACAGAATTCAAGCCAGTTCTCCAAGTTACTTCTCTGTGATGGAACGGCCCTCCTAAAGTCTCTGAGGTCAGAAAGTGCCCCTTCCAGGACACAACCTCCTATTTCTTCTCAACTCTATATTCCATTCATTAAAAATTACTTACTGATCATCTACTATGGGTCTGGCATATTCTAAATGCTAGAAAAGCTGCAGAAAATGACATAGACAAGTTTCTTGTGCTCATAAACTTTACATTATAGTGTAGAAGAGAAACAATAAACAAGTTAGCAAATACAATTATTTTGATAGAGATAAATGTTATGAGGAAAATAAAATGGGAAGTGAGAGCTAGTTGAAATAAAGTAGTTAGGGAAGACATTTCTACAGGATGACTTTTAATCTGGCTCTAAAATGATGAAATAGGACCCAGCCAAGCAAAGACAAGGGAAAAGACTTCCCAGCAGGGGGAACAGGTACAAAGACCCTAAGGTAACACATCTTCTACCTCAGATGTTCACTTCCTTCCCGTTTTCTCCCTCTTTTAAAAACCTCAGGTGAAAGTAAGTAAAACGACCTGAAAATGTCACCTCTGTCAGAGACCCTGACAAATAAAATTAAAAGATTAAATATAAAGGGGGAAGAAACCTTCAAGATGGTGGAGGAGTAAGACATGGAGATCACCTTCCTCCCCAGAGATACATCAGAAATACATCTACAGGTGGAACAACTACTACAGAACACCTAATGAATACTGGAAGAAGACATCAGACTGCCCAAAAGATATATTTTGTTTTCGTCGTTCTCTTTTTGTAAGTGTGTATGTGAATGCTTCTTTGTCTCATTTTGTCTGTATAGCTTTGCTTTTACCATTTCTCCTAGGATTCTGTCTGTCCGATTTTTTTTTTTTTTTTTAGTATAGTTTTTAGCACTTGTTGTCATTCGTGGATTTGTTTTGGGGTTTGGTTGCCCTCTTCATTCATTCTTTATTTCTTTTTTTAATTAATTTTTAATTTTTTTCCTGTTTAATTTTTTTTTATTTTAATAACTTTTTTTGTTTTTTGCGGTATGCGGGCTTCTCACTGCTGTGGCCTCTCCTGTTGTGGAGCACAGTCTCCGGACACGCAGGCTCAGTGGCCATGGCTCACGGGCCCAGCCACTCTGTGGCATGTGGGATCCTCCCGGACCGGGGCACAAACCTGTGTCCCCTGCATCGGCAGGTGGACTCCCAACCACTGTACCACCAGGGAAGCCCTAATAACTTTTTAAAATTTATTTTTCTTCCTTTCCTCCCTCCCTCCCTCCCTCCCTCTCTCTCTCCTTTCTTTCTTTCTTTCTTTTTTTCCCCCTTTTCTTCTGAGCCATGTGCCTGACAGGGTCTTGGTGCTCTGGCCAGGTGTCAGGCCTGTGCATCTGAGATGGGAAAGCCGAGTTCAGGACATTGGTCCACCTGACACCTCCCGGCTCCACGTAATATCAAATGGTGAAAGCTCTCCCAGATATCTCCATCTCAACATTAAGACCCAGCTCCACTCAATGACCGGCAAGCTACACTGCTGGACACCCTATGCCAAATAACTAGCAAGACAGGAACATCAGCCCACCCATTAGCAGAGAGGCTGCTAAATCTTAATAAGGTCACAGACACCACAAAACACACCACCTGACACGGTCCTGCCCAAGAAAGACAAGATCCAGCCTCCTCCACCAGAACACAGGCACTAGTCCCCTCCACCAGGAAGCCTACACAACCCACTGAACCAACCTTAGCCACTGGGGACAGACACCAAAAACAACGGGAACTACAAACCTGCAGCCTGCAAAACGGAGACCCCAAACACAGTAAGATAAGCAAAATGAGAAGACAGAGAAACACACAGCAGATGAAGGAGAAAGGTATAAACCCACCAGATGAAATAAATAAAGAGGAAATAGGCAGTCGACCTGAAAAAGAATTCAGAGACATGATAGTAAAGATAATCCAAAATCGTGGAAATAGAATGGAGAAAATACAAGAAACGTTTAACAAGGACCTAGAAGAACTAAAGAGCAAACAAACAATGATGAACAACACAATAAATGAAATTAAAAATTCTCTAGAAGGAATCAATAGCAGAATAACTGATGCAGAAGAATGGATAAGTGACCTGGAAGATAAAATAGCGGAAATAACTACCGCAGAGAAGAATAAAGAAAAAAGAATGAAAAGAACTGAGGACAGTCTCAGAGACTTCTGGGACAACATTAAACACACCAATATTCGAATTATAGGGGTCCCAGAAGAAGAGAAAAAGAAAGGGACTGAGAAAATATTTGAAGAGATTATAGTTGAAAACTTCCCTAATATGGGAAAGGAAAACTCAGTCAGGTCCAGGAAGTGCAGAGAGTCCCACACAGGACAAATCCAAGGAGAAACAGGCCAAGACACATATTAATCAAACTATCAAAAATTAAATACAAAGAAAAAATATTAAAAGCAGCAAGGGAAAAAGAACAAATAACAAACAAGGGAATCCTCCTAAGGTTAACAGCTGATCTTTCAGCAGAAACTCTGCAAGCCAGAAGGGAGTGGCAGGACATATTTAAAGTGATGAAAGCGGAAAACCTACAACCAAGATTACTCTACCCAGCAAGGATCTCATTCAGATTTGATGGAGAAAGTAAAACCTTAAAGAGAAGCAGAAGCTAAGAGGATTCAGCACCACCAAACCAGCATTACAACAAATGCTAAAGGAACTTCTCTAGGTAGGAAACACAAAAGAAGGAAAAGACCTACAATAACAAACTCAAAACAATTAAGAAAATGGTAACAGGAACATACATATCGATAACTACCTTAAATGTAAATGGATTAAATGCTCCCACCAAAAGACAGAGACTGGCTGAATGGATGCAAAAACAAGACCGTATATATGCTGTCTCCAAGAGACCCACTTCAGATCTAGGGACACATACAGACTGAAAGTGAGGGGAAGGAAAAAGATGTTCCATGCAAATGGAAATCAAAAGAAAGCTGGAGTAGCAATTCTCATATCAAACAAAATAGACTTTAACATAAAGACTATTACAAGAGACAAAGAAGGACACTACATAATGATCAAGGGATCAACCCAAGAAGAAGATATAACAATTGTAAATATTTATGCACCAAACATAGGAGCACCTCAATACATATGGCAAATGCTAACACCCATAAAGGGGGAAATCAACAGTAACACAATCATACTAGGGGACTTTAACACCCCACTTTCACCAAGGGACAGATCATCCAAACTGAAAATAAACAAGGAGACACAAGCTTTAAATGACACATTAAACAAGACAGACTTCATTGATATTTATCAGACATTTCATCCAAAAACAACAGATTACACTTTCATCTCAAGTGCTCATGGAACATTTTCCAGGACAGATCATATCTTGGGTCACAAATTAAGCCTTGGCAAATGTAAGAATATTGAAATCATATCAACTATCTTTTCTGACCACAATGCTAGGAGACTAGATATCAATTACATGAAAAAATCTGTAAAAATAAAAACATGTGGAGGCTAAACAATACACTACTAAATAACCAAAGATAAATGAAGAAGTCAAAGATGATATGAAAAAATACCTAGAAACAAATGTCAATGAAAACATGATGACCCAAAATCTATGGGATGCAGCAAAAACAGTTCTAAGGGGGAAGTTTATAGCAATACAATCCTACCTCAAGAAACAAGAAACATCTTAAATAAAAAAGCTAGGGGGTTGCCTGGTGGTTCAGTGGTTGAGAGTTCGCCTGCCGATGTAGGGGACGTGGGTTCGTGCACTGGTCCAGGAAGATCCCACATGCCGTGGAGTGGCTGGGACCGTGAGCCATGGCCACTGAGCCTGTGCGTCCGGAGCCTGTGCTCCACAACAGGAGAGGCCACAACAGTGAGAGGCCCGCATACCGCAAAATAAAATAAAATAAAATGAAATACAACCTAACCTTACACCTAAAGCAATTAGAGGAAGAAGAACAAAAAAACCCAAACAGAGCAGAAGGAAAGAAATCATAAAGATAAGATCAGAAATAAATGAAAAAGAAATGAAGGAAACGATAGCAAAGATCAATAAAATTAAAAGCTGGTTCTTTGAGAGGATAAACAAAATTGATACACCATTAGCCAGACTCATTGAGAAAAAAAGGGAAAAGACTCAAGTCAATAGAATTAGAAATGAAAAAGGAGAAATAACAACTGAAACTGCAGAAATACAACGGATCATGAGAGATTACTACAAGCAAGTATATGCCAATAAAATGGACAACCTGGAAGAAACGGACACATTTTCAGAAAAGCGCAACCTTCCGAGACTGAACCAGGGAGAAATAGAAAATATAAACAGACCAATCACAAGCACTGAAGTTGAGACTATGATTAAAAATCTTCCAACAAACAAAAAAGCCCAGGACCAGATGGCTTCACAGGCAAATTCTATCAAACATCTAGAGAAGAGTTAACACCTATCTTTCTCAAACTCTTCCAAAATATAGCAGAGGGAGGAACACTCCCAAAATCATTCTATGAGGCCATCATCACCCTTATACCAAAACCAGACAAAGACATCACAAAGAAAGAAAACTACAGGCCAATATCACTGATAAACATAGATGCAAAACTCCTCAACAAAATATTAGCAAACAGAATCCAACAGCACATTAAAAGGATCATATACCATGATCAAGCGGGGTTTATCCCAGAAATGTAAGGATACTTCAATATACGCAAATCAATCAATGTGATAAACCACATTAACAAATTGAAGGAGAAAAACCATATGATCATCTCAATAGATGCAGAAAAAGCTTTTGACAAAATTCAACACCCATTTAGTATAAAAACCCTCCACAAAGTAGGCATAGAGGGAACTTACCTCAACATAACAGAGGCCATACGTGACAAACCCACAGGCAACTTCATTCTCAATGGTGAAAAACTGAAACCATTTCCTCTAAGATCAGGAACAAAACAAGGTTGTCCACTCTCACCACTATTATTCAACACAGTTTTGGAAGTTTTAGCCACAGCAATCAGCGAAGAAAAAGAAGTTAAAGGAATCCAAATCAGAAAAGAAGTAAAGCTGTCACTGTTTGCAGATGACATGATATTATACATGTCTAAAGATGCTACCAGAAAACTAAAGATCCTACCAGAAAACTACGAGAGCTAATCAATGAATTTGGTAAACTAGCAGGATACAAAATTAATGCACAGAAATCTCTTGCATTCCTATACACTAGTGATGAAAAATCTGAAAGAGAAATTAAGGAAACACTCCCATTTACCACTGCAACAAAAAGAATAAAATACCTAGGAATAAACCTACCTAAGGAGACAAAAGACCTGTATGCAGAAAAGTATAGGACACTGATGAAAGAAATTAAAGATGATACAAACAGATGGAGAGATATACCATATTCTTGGATTGCAAGAATCAATATTGTGAAAATGACTATACTACCCAAAGCAATCTAGAGATTCAATGCAATGCCTATCAAACTACCAATGGCATTTTTCACAGAACTAGAGCAAAAAATTTCACAATTTGTATGGAAACAAAAAAGACCCCAAATAGCCAAAGCAATCTTGAGAAAGCACAATGGAGCTGGAGGAATCAAACTCCTGGACTTCAGACTATATTACAAAGCTACAGTAATCAAGACAGTATGGTCCTGCACAAAAACAGAAACATCAATTAATGGAACAGGATAGAAAGCCCAGATAAACCCATGCACCTAAGCTCAACTAATCTATGACAAAGGAGGCACGGATATACAATGGAGAAAAGACAGTCTCTTCAGTAAGTGGTGCTGGGAAAACTCGAAAGCTACATGTAAAAGAATGAAAATAGAACAGTCCCTAACACCACACACAAAAATAAACTCAAAATGGATTAAAGACCTAAATGTGAGGCCAGACACTATAAAACTCTTAGAGGAAAACATACGCAGAACACTCTATAACATAAATCACAGCAAGATCCTTTTTGACCCACCTCCTCGAGAAATGGAAATAAACACAAAAATAAACAAATGGGACCTAATGAAACTTAAAAGCTTTAGCACAGCAAAGGAAACCATAAACAAGACAAAAAGACAACCCTCAGAAAGGGAGAAAATATTTGTAAATGAAGCAACTGACAAAGAATTAATCTCCAAAATTTACAAGCAGCTCATGCAGCTCAATATCAAAAAAACAAACAACCCAATCCATAGATGGGCAGACGACCTAAATAGACATGTCTCCAAAAAAGATACACAGATTGCCAATAAACACATGAAAGGATGCTCAACATCACTAATCATTAGAGAAATGCAAACCAAAACTACAATGAGTTATCACCTCACACCGGTCAGAATGGCCATCATCAAAAAGTCTGCAAACAATAAATGCTGGAGAGGGTGTGGAGAAAAGAGAACCCTCTTGCACTGTTGGTCGGAATGTGAATTGGTACAGCCACTACAGAGAACAGTATGGAGGTTCCTTAAAAAACTAAAAATAGAACTACCATACGAGCCAGCAATCCCACTACTGGGCATATACCCTGAGAAAACCATAATTCAAAAAGAGTCATGTACCACAATGTTCATTGCAGCTCTATTTACAATACCCAGGACATGGAAGCAACCTAAGTGTCCATCGACAGATGAATGGATAAAGAAGATGTGGCACATATATACAATGGAATCTTACTCAGCCATTAAAAGAAACGAAATTGAGTTATTTGTAGTGAGGTGGATGGACCTAGAGTCTGTCATACAGAGTGAAGGAAGTCAGAAAGAGAAAAACAAATACTGTATGCTAACACATGTACATGGAATCTAAAAAAAAAAAAAAAATGGTTCCGAAGACCCTTGGGGCAGGACAGGAGTAAAGACGCAGAGGTAGAGAAGGGACTTGAGGACATGGGGAGGGGGAAGGGTAAGCTGGGACAAAGTGAGAGAGTGGCATGTACTTACATACACTATCAAATGTAAAACAGCTAGCTAGTGGGAAGCAGCCTCCTAGCACAGGGAGATCAGCTCGGTGCTTTGTGACCACCTAGAGGGGTGGGACACGGAGGGTGCGAAGGAGATGCAAGAGGGAGGAGATATGGGGATATATGCATATGTATAGCTGATTCACTGTGTTATACAGCAGAAACTAACACACCATTGTAAAGCAATTATACTCCAATAAAGATGTTAAAATATATATATATATTTATAATATATAAAATATATATAAATATATTAATATATATATATATTTTTTTATTTATTTATTTATATAATGGGGGAAACTCCAAGAGTGAAATTCCTCTAGGGGAAGGATTCAAGAATTAGTCAGCATCTCTCTGCCGCTAAGGAAAAAAATTCTGTCATAGGCTATTGCACACCCAACTCTACCCATGCTTCCTCAAGATTCTCAGTGAAAGACTTATATTTTGGTGCCAATTTTTCATATCTGAATAGGAACTGAAGAACTTCATAAGGCACAATATCTCTTCCCAGCACAGGAAGTTACCAATGCACCAATCTGCCACATTCCAATGCTTTGTGAGTTGGATTTTGGAACTGAGACTACATTTCCCTGTAGTAACAATGATATTAATTGCAAATTAGACCCCTAAGCAAGTCTACAAAAGCCTGCCCAATTTAAAATGCTGCTGATACTCTGTAAACTAGCAATGGAAAACAGAATTCTGTCACACAACTAGGGAATAAATTTTTTTAAATGTTGAGTAAGAAGTAATTTATCTTGAATGGCATTGCATAAAGAAAGCAAGGTTTAAGAAGGATCATTAAGAAGGAAGATTTTGACAAGGCTTTCTGGTAACTTTAAAAATTCTGATGGATGATGGAATAGGTAAATTAGCTGTTGTCTAATTTTAGTTCATAAATGTTGGCTCTTCTTATTCTTAGTACAGCTACAATACTGTTGTTGGTGGGGTTTTTTGTTTTTGTTTTGTTTTGTTTTGTTTTTCCTGAGGCATAACCACCCAGAGAGATGGTTGACTCGGGTCTCTTTTCAAGGTTGTGATGGTGTTGGGAACTCATACACGGTATAGAGAGAGTGGGGAGAGGGTGGTGAGTGAAAAAGAAAGAGGTCTAAATCAGAAGTTCTCAAAGTTTAGCATGAATCAGAATTCCTTGGTGGACTTGCCAAAACACAGATTTCTGCTCCTCATGCCAGATCGTGTGATCAATAGGTCTGGGATTGGGCAGAGAATTTTCATTTCTAACAAGTTCCCAGGTAATGTTGATGCTGCCAATCCAGGAACAACACTTGGAAAAACAAAAAAGTCAAAACACAGAAGGTTCAAACCAGAAACAACACTAAAATCTTGCAGCAGGCACTGCTGTTGGCTGGGCTGGTTGTACATTATCATGATGCCTAAGGATGTCATGTCACTGACTGACTGCTAATGATACGAGTGAATGGGTTGGGAAGGACCACTGTGTCAAGCCTTTTCCAGTGTTTTGAGATGTCTGAAAGCAGGTGAAAGGATTAATAGTTCTTCCCAGATTTTTATTTTTCTTCTTACACTATAAGGAACAATTTCTGGGACTATCTGAGATAATTTTAGAAGCCGATTTAACCCTTTTAGACCACAAACACACTCTTTGAAAGGTGTCATTTTATAGCTTACTCAGCAAGTATGGATTAAGTGACTACTACTTGTAAGACGCTGTGATAAATAGGAGGTGTGGAGTGAGGGGTAGAAAATGATTTCATCTAAAGGCAGAGCAGTCACGTATATGAATAACTGAAGTCAAAGTATCCTAAACACATCCTAAGACTGATACAGGTAAAATGCAACAAGAATTTAAAGGTGGGAAGGATGCTCTCTACCTGTAGAAACAAGTCAAGAAAAAAGCAACATTTGGGCATAAACTTGACTAAGAGATAAGGATATGGATTTAAGGAATTGGGAGTAAAAAGGGGAAATGACAGAAGAAAAATATGTGCCCAGGAAGAGATAACCATGTGAAAAAAGTTATACCAATGAGGGTAGGGCATATATAGAAGAACAGCAAGAAGTTCCAGTTGGCTGGAGTTCAGGAAGACTAGAAAGGTAAGCTAGTGTTAGATCATGAGGCCCTTAAATAGCAGCAAACGAGTTTGGAATTGACTAGGTATCAGGAGAGCTCTGAAAGTTTTTGAGTATAGAAAGGATCATTTGGAATGATATTTTAGGATAATTTATTGGGCAGCATAAATTAGTTTGGAGGTGGTAAGAAACCAGAGTGGGGCAATAAGGAGAGAGCAGGGGAAAGCTGTAATGGATAATGTAGGGTAGAATCATCACTATCCAGATTTGAGGTCAAGAATGAGAGAGACAGAGATGAGAAAAAAAGAACCCTAATGTTTTGAAACTTAGTGACTAGTCAAATGGTAGCATATTCAACAGGAATGTGGAAAGTTCTGAGAAATATTCCAATGCTAAGAGAATAGCTGTACTTTATGGGTATCACGGATTCTCACACCAAAAGTGAGATGAAAATTTTGTTATAAAATCCTAACCTTGCCTGGTTCCATTATTCAGCCCCACTTGCCTTGGACTACAACCCTGTAGTCAATGGCTATCAATTTTTTTACCTCAATTCACATGTGAGAGTGTAAATACATAACTAAAGCAAAATGTCAAGAAGTACTTGTACTTAACCTTCGCACGTATAATGCACTCTGATATTTTCTATCCTGTTCCATTTCACTTTTTAAAAATAGTCCTTGTAATCACCAAATTGATTCCATGGTTCATTAATGGGTTGCATCCTAAAGTCTAAAAAACACTGTCATAAGCTGTAAGATTCAGCAATTATGTAGATGGTATTGAAAGGGAAGAGAAACTTCTACCATATATAAGGGGAAAACATACATAGATGGAATGCATTCTTCTTACTCTCCAGAATATTTTACATTACTTGCCCACAAGTGTAATATACCTATAACTATCAAGGTTTGAAATAATGGACAACTACCCCCCGTACAGAGGACTATATTCTGTGTCTAATTTAACAAGATGCTCAAAGTATTAGACACTGCTCATTTGTGTACCTTATGAAAACTTAGTACTGTATATGAAAACACATATTTATAACCTAAAAATATTGAGATGGGAGAAGCTGAGCATTACACTTCAAAGGCAACCTTCACTCTATGAAAGAATTATTTCAATAAGTTTAAATAGAAATAATTCTCCTAATGCACTTAAGTCGCTAATAAAATTAACTAACCACTTGACAGAACCAGCTAAAGGGAAACTAGGTTAAATACCACTGTCAATTTCCTTTTAATCAGAGAAGAAAATAGAGCACTGAAACAGGAAAGATGTTCTAAGGAAAGATGTCTCCATTTATAAAACTGTTCTTTATACCCAACTTTTTAAGGCAGGGATGTTACAGCCAGTGGTGATAGAGTATGCCTTGCTCCTCAGCTAGGCCTGGTCAGAGGGTAAGAAGTGTCCATGGATAAGCTGGGGGTATAGTTTGTTCACTCACTAGCTTTTATCAGCCATAATATTGGGTTGGCCAAAAAGTTCGGGTTTTTCCATAAGATGTTACGGGAAAACCCAAATGAACTTTTTGGCCAACCCAATACATCACTTTAGTGAAACAGATTCCACATATGCACTTCCCTGAAGGAAGACTGGGAAAAAAACAAACAAGTGGATTGTCTTGTCACAACCAGTTCTTACTCTATAAGGAACAGAATAAAAACTAACCCAAAGTGGGCCTTACCAATCATAGTACACACATGTTATTCTCTAAAAACACAAAGAGTTTAGTATGTTACACGCATTTTACAGGTAAACTGGAATTCCAAGAAGTTAAATACCTTGGCCAAAGCCAAATAGCTGGAAAGTGCAGAGCTGAGGTTTGAAGGTAAATTCCTTACTTTCTTACAGTCCCCAATACGAAATAAAAGGAAGCTGCACGAGAGCAAGTCAACTGATTTCTAGCGCAGTCCTTTACGGAGCTTTATTCAAAAAGATAATTGGCTTCAGAGTGGATGTTTGAATATACAGTATACGCAGTGGGATCTGCAATCAAGACCTTCAACAATAAATCTTCCCAGATGCTTGGCTGGTGAGATTGTTTTCCCTGTTTCTTCCACCCACTAATCTGTCTACTTCCCTCCACCTTTGAGTTTTCATTTCTTTCATCAGTAGCCATGGTAACACCCAAAGATAAAACACAGGCAGGAGAGTCTCACAAGCATCTTGAAAGGCGGAAGCTTGCCAGCATTTTTCATCAGGGTGATACTGTGTACCACACAAACAAAGCAGCACCCTTCACATTCTTCCCCATTCATTTCCCACCCACTTAGTGGCAGCCAAGGCCATTTGTGAAGCTTAGAAGATGACTGTCTGGTACATTTGTATTCATAAACCTGCAGATCAGTCTTTCAGTGTTTAAAAAAAATGCTTGAGCTGGAAATGGTTGGATTTGCCTCACCCTTCCCTATTAACCCTTTCCTAAGAACTAGGAATTAGCCAGAAATGAGCTTTTCTGTGAGATGGTTTGTTCATTGTTTACCTTAATCAGAGGTGATTTTAAATAGCACTCCTTCTGGCCTCCCATATAGACTGGGTATTCAATGACATTTTACCTCAAAGAGGCTCTTCTGAATTTTCTGCTAGATTGTGAATAGTGAAAGATAGGAGAGTGGAATCTGAAAACAGGCTTGGTTCAATGTGTTTTCCTTAAAATCAGCCTTGATTAGACTCATGAATATCTGGTTCACCCAGCCAGAATACCTAATTTTTTATTGCATTGCCATAAATCAGAGGAGATTACAAACTTATGATCCTCTGTCTGGAACACATTAATACATGGAGAGTTTGTAGGCGTGAATGCAGTGTGGATGGGCACACTGTATGTATGTTTGAGGATAGGTGTGAAAAAAATTGTCTTTTTTTTTTAAGCTTTATTATATCTCCAGTTGCCTGATTTGGCACTGATGATTATTATTTAGAGTTCTTCATTATTTTTTATGGGCTTTCTCTACAAAATACTGATGACTTTCTAATGGACAAAATCCTTAAACAAACAGCTTATCTCTTTAGGATGCAAGACACACTGACCTCATGTTTCCTTGACCACCTCAATTCTAGCAATAGATGTTTTGTAAGAGCCTATTAAGTCACAGCCCCCATGCTTTATATACATACAATAGCTCATTCATTCTCCCCACAACCTTCTGTGGTATGGATTTTCTATCCCTGGGTCACACAGCAAAGTAGTAGCAAAGTGGGAGTGAGATGAAGACCCTGTGACTGCTGACACTCTCTTCTTCCAGCTTCAAATCAATTACCCAGAGCTGCAGCACTTCACTGGCATTTGAAGATATTCCCCTGACTGTGAGCCCTCCTTCTAACCACCGTATTTCTTATCTTTACATGTCTTCCACTGAGTTCTTTGGCCCATTATCCCTTCTTCATCATAGTCCATCAACATCTTTAGCACAAAATCCTTCCTAGCTCGACCAGTTCAGCCTTTTGTTCAGCTGCACACTTGATTCCTACAAATCTGTTTCCAATTCTTCAACTGTACTCACCTTGGCACTTATCCACCCTGAGTAAATCCTACACCTGGAGGTCACTGGCCAGCAATGGATAAAGGCAAGAACACAAGTGGACTGTTTTCACATAAAGCAATGCTAATCAACCCCAGTTTAGTTCTCATCATTCCTTGGTAAGCCTTTACTACATCTCAATTTGATCCCCAGTCACATTCCTCAAACTCTATTCCAAAACGTTCGCCCTCAAACTCCTAGCCACAGTCCCTCATATCTTTATCTTAACAATAGGTTCACATTCCATTTTACCAAAGTGATTGAAGCCCTTTAACACAAAATGCACAGCTTTCTCCTCTTCATCTCAATCATTTTTTTTTCTCTTTCTTCCACTTTAGGGGGAGAAAAATGATTCATCTCAGAATCTCAACCATCATGTATCGCCTTTCAACAAACTAAATGACACAAGAAGAAAATAATCAGTCAAATGCAGAATATGAGACACTCTACAATATAAATGGCTCCACATTTTTAAACGGCATGGGAGAAAAGGATTATGGGGGCAAGACTGTTAGAAATTGAAAGAGGCTTAAAAGAAATAATTACCAATGCAATGGATAGACCTTACATTTATGCCGATGCAAACAAGGTGTATATAAAAAGACACTTGGAGACAACTGATGACAATTAAATAGGGGCTGGGTATTAGATGACAGTGAGAAATTGATGTTAATTTTTAGGTCTGATAATAGCGTTATGGGTGTGAAAACAAAGGTCCTTATTAGTTTAGAGACACATACAAAATTATTATGAATGAAATGATACATGTTACCTGGAATGTGTTTCAAAAGACTTTGGCAACTCTTTTTTTCCAGTGTGGGGAATAGATGAAACAAATTTTTGAAAATGTTGACAATTGTCAAAGCTGGGTGATGGGTACCTGGGGAATTATAGATTGACTCTACTCTTGTGTATGTTTGAGAATATATATATTGAAAATTTTGAAAAAAAACAAAGTGTAGGGGAGCAAAATTTGCCACCCCAAAATGTGTCTCTTTGGCATGAGTATTATTTTAGGCTGATTATTTTTAAGAAACAAACTACACAGAAAGTCTTTCTTTTCACAACCCCCTTAGCTGCCTAAAGAATTTAGATAAAGGGCCTGTTCCCTAAATACAGCTATCACCAGAGGTATCTGCAAAGAATATGGGCTCCGTGGGGTGGAGGAAACTCAGGAGGGCCTAAAGAGCAGAGTCCACTCTGTGTCCCATTGTCTTTATGTGGCCCAGAAAACATTTTTTTACCAAACATTTGCCTTTCCATCTCCATGTGAATTGCCTTCCTCCCCTCTAAAGTCCCAAACCACTACCCACAACGTCCTCTTTTGTCTTTAGCTGAAGAGGGTATTTAAGGTGAGGGCTTCAGCCATTTTGGTGAATTACTCAGTTCTCCTGGGTGCCTCCCATGTACCCACGTTATTAAACTTTTGTTTGACTTTCTCCTGTTAACCTGTCTCATGTCAATTTAATTCTTAGAATAGTCAGAAGAACCTAGAAAGGTGGAGGAAAATTTATTCCTCTCAAACAAAAGCAACTAAAAATCTTTTTTAAATCATTATTTAAAACTCATTCTTTTTTCTAACATCTTAAATCTCCCTCTATTTGGTTGTTCACCCACCCTCCGCCTTCAAACAAGCTGGCCTCTTCTGTCCTAACCTTCTCTGAATAGTACTGTTTCCGGAAGCTATAACTATCTCCCTATCTTTCTTGAAACCCTGAATTTTTAAGAAAGGAGTCCAGATCACTTCTGCCTTTCCCCAAATTGAATTCACTCCTTATCCCCCCCATTTCCTCTCACCCCTGGCAATCTGATTTCTGCTCTCATCACCACTTTACCAATTCTAAAAATCTAAGGTGCTACAGGACTAACCTTTACACAAACAGAAGTCTGTCTCTCTGTCTCCTTCTGCAGCCACCGTCTCTTCTCTTCTAGACCATTCTAAATGCTTTATTTACATTTATTAACTCACATAATCATAATCATCCTAACAATCCTATGAGGTAGGTACTATTATTATCCCCATTTTAGAAAAGGGAAAAATTGAGGCTGAGGAAGGTTGAATAACTTGTCCATGGTCACACAGCTAGTAACTGGTGGGGCTGACAGCCTGGGCATTCTGACCTTTTGCCCATGTGCTTGACTGTCATGCCAAATGCCTTTTATTGGAGGTTAGCATAGTACTCCTTCTTCTCCACAAGCCTGTGTGTGTGATGTACAATGAATGCCACAAGGAGATAAGTACATTCAGGACTGTAAAAAATTAATAAACAGAAACCTCAATTAAGTAGAGTCTGGAGACCAGAAGGGTGAGCTTTCATGCCCTGTGATGACAGCAGAACCCAACAGGAAGAAGAAAGGCTCCTCTTCTTTCCTGGCAAGGACTCAGCCAATGAAAAACCATGGACTCTGTTTTTTAAAACCCTCCCAACTTCCTTTGCCTCCCTATAAAAGTGTTCCCCATCCCTTGCTGTGCAGGGACTTGCACATATCTCACCATGACTGCAGACTCCAAACTGTAATTCTCTGCTGATCCCAAATAAACTCATACTTGCTAGAGAAAAATATCTGGCAGTCTATTTCAGGTCAACATTTTGGTGGCCCTTACAGGAACCAGAGAAGATCCCCGAAGGCTCCAGGACTGGTGAGCAAACAAATGCTTTACCCACAAATTGAGTGCCTTGAGCTCACTGTTTTTCTCGCCAGCCTTGGAGTTTGAAGGTACCTCTTTCTCCTGAATCCAAGATCACACTCTCTTTGCATTTGACGCTCTCCAGGTTTTATTCCGGATCTGCTTAAAGGCTTTGTCCTTCTGAGTAAGGCCTGGTTCTGTATGTGAATACTCAATTGACACTTTGGTCTGATTTTGAGATTAGACTGTTTTAATCAAAGCTGGCTGAAAATGTCTTCAGCCCATTTTTTCAGAAACAGAGGTTGCATCTCTGAAGCTGCCAGTTTTTCAGCCTTCAGCCTATTCCTCTGGAAGGGATATTCTTGGGAAACTGGCTAAAAAAGACTTTGGTATGGCTCCTCCAGGACCAAGCTGTCTCCTTAGAACTGGCTGGGATTAGCCTACAAGCAGTTTGATATGAGTTGCTTGAGCTATTTGTTTAAAAATTGTTCTTTTACTCCAGAGAAAAACCTCTGAGAAATGGGACCCTGGTTATCTAAATCTTCATACACACACACATACAGCTAGCTGCTCTGGACAATTTTGTGTTTAAAAACCACAGTCCTTCCTCAGGCACATTTCTAACTAAATGAACAGACCTGACCAAAGGCAATTTAGAATATCAATGGCCATTATAGGTAACTTTTGAAATCCCAAATTTAATTTCCTTAAAACTGAATTAGACTACAATAGCTCAAAAATTTCCAAAATTGAGTGGAATGCTTATTACTTCAATTGGTATTTTGAGGTCTCCCTCCCAACATTATCAGCGGTATAAAATTGTGTCCCTGCCAAATAAGATTTTAAGATTAACTGAGGCAAACAAACAATTGAGGAAAGATAAAATGGCTCCCAGAGCCTCAGGCTCTTCTTCTTTGGCTGCTTTGTCTCAGGCTCTGTCTCTTTGCCCATCTTATCTCTCTCCTTTGGCTCCTGTGGACCAAACTCCACCTCCAGTGGCCTCTTCCTCCTTCCCTTCTGTGTTGCCTATACCTCCTCTATACCCTCAATTCCCCCACACAAACGTCCCCTTTTCACTGAAACTCTCCCCACCCTCTTTTCCTCTGAACTTGTCAGAACCTGTCCCTATAAAATGAAGCCTTCTGAGGATCCAGAAGCTAAACCCTTAATTTCTTATATTCCTTGGACTAAAGCTGAACTGCAAGCCATAGTCAAGGATTTTCCCCTAAGTAATTGAAGATTCTCACAGATTTGCTGAGGAATTCAACATAGCCATTCACACTTATCAACCTGGTTTCTCTGACATATACCAGCTAGTTTATATGCTTCTCAGTGAAGGCCAGGCCAGCACTGGGTGAAAACCACTACCTGCGAGAATCCTGAAAGATCTCTAGAATTACAGCTGAGAGACCAGCCCGCTAACTTATTGTGTGATCAGGCTCAGGCAACTGCTAGGCAACTTCATGGAGCAATTCCCAGGGCTTTTTCAAAGTCTGTTGACTGGAACCAAATTCAGCCTTGCACACAAAATTCTAATGAACCTGTTCATGACTATGACAATTGACTTCAGATTATTTTTAAAGAAAATCTTGGTCTTCCTTCAGATGTTGATTCTGCCAGGTAGTTTTTAACTCTACATTTATTAATGGACTGAACTGGGATCTTTCCTTTCTAGTACAAAGGACCAGGATGGAATTGGAAACTGTCCATTCCAGATTTAGTTAATCTGGCAAACCAGCTCTCTCACAATCTAGATAAGTCACCTAAAAGTAAGACTGCAAAGATTCTTAATCTTCACCTCCAGAAGATAAAGGCTCCTAAATGAAATCAAAATCCTCCTAGTTTCTGCTATTTTTGCAAAGATCCAGGACATTGGAAAAGAGATTGTTACAAATTTAAATACTTTTAGACCCCTTCAGTCCTCTAACCTGCCTTCCAACCGCTCCCAGTTCTCAGTGACAGGGCTCCAAGGAACTACAGGAGGTTTTCCCAATCCTCCCTCTTAATCAGCTTGGAGAAACATTTCTCCAGATTGGGGATGAATCTCTTCCAGTCCTAAATGACACTGGAGCCACTCTCAGCACTCAACCTCACTGCTGTAAAACAGCCCCTCCCTCAGAGCACAAAAACTGTTCAAATAATGGGGATTTCCAATGAACCTCAAGAGGTTCCTATCTCTGAACCTATTCCCTTTTGATTAGGCCCTTTGAGAGATACACACCATTTTCTCCTTAGTCCCTCAGCTCCTACTCATTTATTAAGCCAAGACTTCCTAGAGAGGTATCATGCCAGAACTTCTTTCTCCCAAAAAAAGGAAATAATTGTAGAATTTGACAGTCGTCGTAAAAGTACCCAAGAAGGTGAATTAAATGACCCTCTGACATCTTTTATTTGTTCCATCTCTGATGGTACTAGAGCTGATTCTGGAAACACTGATCATTTGTCCTTATTGAATCAGCTACCACCTTTCTTATGGGTAAAATCACCAACTTATGCTGGCAAAATTCACAGCACACCTCTCATCAAGATTCAAATAGATCCCTCAAAACCTCTTCCCAGAGTTAACCAATACCCTATAAGTAAAGAAGCCCTTCAGGGCATAAAACCCATAACAGAGATTACAAGGCTCAAGGCCTCATTATCTCTCGTACTAGCCCCTGTAAGACTCCAATTTTACCCATAAGAAAATCTAAGGACCAAGGTTGGAGATTTGTCCTGGACCTCCCAGCAATACATGACATTGTAATCCCTCAACACCCTGCTTTTCATAACCTTCATACCTTACCAACATCCATTCCCACAGAGGTAAATTATTTACTGTAACTGATTTATGCAGTGCATTCTTTAGTATTCCAGTTAATGAAGCTAGCCAATACCTTCTTTGCCTTCACTCAGGAAGAAAAACAATTCACCTGGACAATAATGCCTCAGAGTTTTACTGAAAGTTCTTTTTATTTCTCACAAATCCTGACGGCCTATCTGGATAACATAAAGTCCCCTAGAGGTTCTATTTTGTTGCAATACGTGGATGATTTGCTTCTTTGCTCTCCTTCTCAAGCCTCCTCACAGGAAAGCAGCATCCACTTGCTAAAGCTTTTAGTCTTAAAGGAATGTAAGGTTGCCAAAGAAAACTTGCAGTTTGTCCAAACCCAGGTTCAATACTTAGGGCATCTGATATCACAGCAAGGGCTACCCCTACATCCAGATAAGACTTCATGGTGTCCTAAGTTTCCCCAAACCCAAAACTAAGTACCATTTGCAAGGTTTTCTCAGACTGGTTGGTTATTACCAAAACTGGATTCTAAATTTATCTCTTATGGCCAAACCTCTATATATGTTTTACTAAACAATAACAATCCTGACCCAATTTTATAGGAGGAACCAGAAGACACAGCCTTCAAGGCCTGAAAAGAGAGTTCGATAAATCCACCTGCCCTTCAGCATCTCAGCAGATTCCCTTTTTGCTTTTTGTATATGAAAAGGAAGGGAGTGTCCTTGAGGTACTCAGCCAAAACCAAGGGCACCCCATCTACTCATGGAGTATTAGAACCAGCAACTGACCCAGTGGCACTGGGATACCCCCTTTGCCTTACAGCCATTATGGCCGCTGCCTTTTTGGTTAATACCATTGAGAAAATCACTGTGGGGACCCCTATAGCCATTTTTATACCTCATGAAGTTGAGGTTCTCCTGAATTCTCCTGACACTCAACATTTCTTAGCCAGATGCCTCACCTCCTAGAAGGTCCTTTTGTTAACTGCTCCTCACATAACTCTTTTACACTGTAGTAACCTTAACCCTGCTGCTCCTCTCCCCTCCATCACGGACAAAGTCCTTCACGACTGCTTAACAGTGATGACTGATGGACTACCTCCTAACTCCTCCTGATGATCTGCAAGAAGCTCCCTTGGGTAATGTTGACTTCTCAAGGTTCACTGATGGGTCTTATTTAAAAGGTAGCAGTGGCAAATATTGTGCTGGGTATGCTATTGCAACTCTGTTTTTTGTTTTGTTTTGTTTTGTTTGCAGTATGCGGGCCTCTCACTGTTGTGGCCTCTCCCGTTGCGGAGCACAGGCTCCGGACGCGCAGGCTCAGCAGCCATGGCTTACGGGCCCAGCTGCTCCGCGGCATGTGGGATCTTCCCGGACCAGGGCACGAACCTGTGTCCCCTGCATCGGCAGGCAGACTCTCAACCGCTGCGCCACCAGGGAAGCCCTGCAACTCTGTTTGACGTTGTTAAAGCAGCATCTTTACCTATGACTACTCCAGCCTAACAGGCTGAATTATACACCCTTACATGGTCTTGTACTTTAGCCAAGGACAAAACTGGCAATATCTATACTAATAGTAGATATGCTTTTGAAGTAATTCATGACTTTGGAATATCATGAAAGCAACTTGGATTCCTTAATTCCAGTGGAAAAAAAATGTTAAATGGCCCCTATATTCAGAAATTATTGGATGCAATACTTTTGCCTGCTGCTTTACCTGTTATTAAGAGTCTGAGGCATTCTAAAACTTGACTCTCTGGAAACTAAAGGAAACCATCTTGTTGATATTTCCTCAAGGAATGATGGCCTTAAAGGGACCAACAGCAGCCAAACATCTGCCATGGTCCAAAGAGATTTTTTCCCAAGTAGTAACTTAGAAAAACTGGCTAGGGAAGCCCAACAATTGGCCTCAGAAAAGGAAAAACAAGATTGAAAATTCAACAATTTTTGGTTCAATAAAAATAGTTTGGTTTGGACCAAATAACAACCCGGTCCTACAGAAGACTCTAAAATTCCCACTCATCACCACTGTACATGCATTAAACCAGTGGTCACTGACAAAATTACAACATTCATAAATCAGTACTGGTGCAGAAACATTAACAAGGCCATAAAAAGTGCCTACATCACTTGTCCCACTTGTCCAAACTACAGTCCAAGAAAGCCTGTTTGTTCTCCTCTCAGACATTTTAAACTACCAAATGGACCATTTGAGGTCTGACAAATGGATTTCATACAGTTTCCTCTATCTCATGGATATAAATATGTTTTAGTCATGGTCTGCATGTTTTCATAGTGAGCTGAAGCCTTCCCTTGAAGACAGGCTGCTGCCTGTTTTGTGGCTAAAGTCCTTTTGGAAAAGATTATGCCTACCTGGGGAACTCCTCATTTACTGGACAAGTACTTCAAAAAGTCTGTGCTGTTTGGCTGGTTTCACAACACTTTCACTGTGCTTATCACCCTCATCCTCTGATTTAATTGAACACATGACAGCATTATTAAGACTCAACTGGAAAAATTTGTAGAGGTCCTCCAAATACCTTGGTCAAAGCATTGTGATTGGTCCTTCCAAATCTCAGATCCACCCCTTGTGAAACTCATAAACTCTCACCCTTTGAGACAGTCACAGGATGCTCAATGCACTTGGCTCCTGCTTCTTTTGACTGACTACCGATAAAAAGGAGTATTGCCAATATTGTTTTTATTAAAATAAAAATTGCCTTTAATAAAGTAACCATGTTTTGGTAGAGCAATATTTTTTTACAGTGCATTCTCATGAAACAAAGGCCTTAAACATCACACCTTGCAACCTAGAGATTTTGTCTACTGGAAAAGACATCTCCAAAAGAACTCTCGTTAATCTCACCAGAAAGCCCCCTATCAGGTACTTCTAACCAAGCTTTATGCCACCAAACTCCAAGGAATAGACTCTTGGATGCATATAACACACCTAAAGAAAGCATCAAACACTGACTGGACCCTCACATCATCTGATGACCTAAAAGTAAAGATTTCTCAGAATTGAAGCAAACAGCATCTGATGAGACATCTTTCCCAAGGTATCTGGACCGGGCCTGTTGGAAGTTTGTTGCCAACCCTTGGTGATGACATAACACTTCAGATGATCGCCAATGTCTATGATCTTAATAACATATGGACTTTAGATAAAAAGTGCCTGAGAGTTCTTCCTCCTATTCCTGTGTTACTCACGTGTGATTGCAATAGGTTTGTAATCTGTACTTTACCTATGACATGAAACACTACACCTAGCAAAGGTCCTTCTCAACACTGAGGGACAAAAAGCCGCTGAAAACAGAAAATCTGACTCTTGATCAGTGATGGCTTTTAGAGAAAGATCTTGATCACAAGGGGGAAATGTAAAAAATAAATAAACTGAAACCTCAATTAAAGAGAGTCTGGGAACCAGAAAAGGGAACTCTAACACCCTGTGATGACAGCAGAGCCCAATAGGAAGAAAAAAGGCTTCTTTCCTGGCAAGGACTCAGCCAATGAAAGGCCATGAACTCTTTGGCTACTACAGTCCTCCCAACTTCCTTTTCCCCTTTATAAAAGTTTCTTTTTCCCTTGCTGTGTGGAAACTTGTACGTGGACCACCATGATGGAAAACCCCAAACTGCAATTCTCTGCTAACTCCAAATAAACCCATCTGTGCTGTAGAAATTATCTTTATTTCAGGTCAACAGCACTTGGAGATTCTTTCACAGTGTTCTGAAAAATCACACCTAGGATTTTAACCTGAAATCGGACACCTCATACATCAATCTATCTGCTCTACTGAGTTTTGACTTCTTGAAGGCATCAGTTATGACCTACTTGTCTTTGTTTCTCAATTCAGAGGAGATGTTCAACCACACAAAGATTCTGTCCACTAAATGAATAACTGTTTCACCTGAGCATATTTACTTGGCTCCAACTGGGAAACTGGGTATGACATATGCTTGCTCTGGTTGTCTTATCTATCAAATCTTAAAAGGTCCAAATTTAATAAACTTCAACAATGTCATACCAAGATCCACCTGATGCAAATCTGTCCAAATATCAATTACAGTACCTCTTAATAATATGAAAAAAATTGTCTCATTTATTACATCCAGAAATTAACACAAAACTGCTATTTGCATTGTCAAGTTCATCTCACGCTGATTGATTCTGTTGCTCGTGACAAAGGTTTCAAAAGTATTGAGTTGACCAAAAAGTTTGTTCGGGTTTTTCCGTAACATCTTGTGGAAAAACCCGAACAAACTTTTTGGCCAACCCAATGTTACAACTCTGATTCATGATCAGAATCACAACATTTACAGTGATTATTATTTTAACTTCACTTCATTCATTATTAATGCCAGTTCATCTCAGGAATATCTGATTCTGTTTAGCCTAGTTGTTTTCAGTTGTTTGGATATTGCATATTCCAAATTGTTGGAACTTGCATACCATGCCTTGAAGGTTTCTTTCTTCCCAGGCAATCTGCAGGGAAAGCATGGTATCAACACACCTAGAGGAAGGGTTGTGTCTATGCCTCTTTCTTTTTCAGTATATACTATAGGTCCTGTCATACACTAAGGACTCAGTATACATTTGTCAAACTGAATTGACTTACATTCTATCTTGAATGACTGATATTTGAATAATTGTCAGTATTACTTGGTCTTATTTGGAGGGGGCAGGGCTTATTTTAGGGAGCACAATCTTGTAGGGGCAGAAGATATTTTCCCGCTTTCCCTTCTAGTTTCTTTTGCTGGCCTAATAATTAAATTGACATAAAAGAGAGTAACAGAAGAAAAACACTTTAATTATGTGCGTACAGGATCCCCATAAAGACATGAGACTCAAAGGCATTCAGGCAATTGAGGCTTATATGCCATCCTGAGTGAAGGAGAAGGGGGTAAGGGTCTGGGGCTTCAAAGGGGAAGAAGACAATTCACAGGAAGATGAGAAGAGCAAAGATTTGGGAAACAAATGTTTGCCTTGCCATGCAGGTAAGTCTTCCTGATATAAAAAGTTATCTCTGGTAATAGCTCTCTTCTTGGTACAGGCCCCCTATCTAAAAAACAAAAAAATTTTTAGGCAGTTAAGGGGAAGGTAAAAAGTTCTGCCTGAGTCTGCTGGGCCTTTATTGCCTTCAACTCAAAATAATCCACATGCCAAAGTGGCATATTTTGGGGTGGCATATTCTGCTCCCCCTCAATCTCTGGGTTATGACTTCCTGGTTTTTCTATTACATTTCTTCACATATATAAATTACATTAATAGAGTCTTAGCAAACCATAAGAACATTTCAGATTTTATCATCGAGTGCCACCAGTCTTGCTTTTGACAAAATTAGCTATTAACTTTTGATCGCACATATTTGCAGAATATTAAGCTTTAATAAAGTTGAAGATAATATTACTAAGTTTTATTAATCATTTGCAAACTGGTGTCCTAGGTATTCTGAAGAGATTGTTACTACTTCTTCCTTTGTTTATTAACTTTAAACCATAGAGTTTCTTTACTCACATCTGTTCTCTTTTTCATTTTAACATTCTGCCAGGTATTAAGTATCTTTTGTAAAGACTGGAAAAGGAAGGTGTTTTCTTGCATAGAAAGATGGTGCATGCTTGAAAAATATGTTATAGGTACAAAAACATGGCACAAGTAATAAAAAATACTATATGAAAGTCCTCAACCAAGCCATAAGGATAGAAAGACAATTAATGCCAAGTGAACTAAGAAAAAGAGCCAATGCACAGCTTATTGCCTGTCTTACACAAGAAAAAGAAAACAAAACAAAAAATCCTGTTTCCAGCACTTTGTGAACCTGCTAAAGACTAAATGGAATCAGATATATAGGCATTTCTCTGATAGTTAAAAGAGGTTAGTATCCAAGTAGTTCATAAAGATGTTAATTAAATCCAGTTTCAGTCTGTGCTAAGGCACTGTTCTCTTGAAGTTGTAAATATATTAGAACTGTTCTAAATAGATTAAGTACACTGCACTCCAAAGAAAAACAGGAGTTTCAGGATGTAGATAAATGCATTGTGAATTAGCTCTTTTAGGAAAAAGAAAAAGGAAAAATAGAAAAACAAAAGTGAGATATTATTAATATCACTGAAATTCACAGATCACAATGCTACTGTTGGTGGGCCTCTCATACATAAATACATATATACAAACATACAGTGCCCAAAGGCCTTCATAATCCAGTTGATTAAAAAACACATAAACATAGAAAAAAGCATTGTCATGATTGTCTACATAGAAAATCACAAGGGATATATCCCCAAAAAGCTCTAGAACTAATACATGGGGTTAGCAAGGTCACAGGATACAAGATCAACACACAAAAATCAATTACATTTCTATTCACTTATAACGACCATGCAGAAACCAAAATTTAAAAACACAATGTCAGGGGCTTCCCTGGTGGAGCAGGGTTGAGAGTCCACCTGCCAATGCAGGGGACACGGGTTCGTGCCCCGGTCCGGGAAGATTCCACATGCCGCGGAGCGTCTGGGCCCGTGAGCCATGGCCGCTGAGCCTGCACGTCTGGAGCCTGTGCTCCGCAATGGGAGAGGCCACAACAGTGAGAGGCCCGCGTACAGCAAAAAAAATAAAATAAAATAAACAAAAATAAAACCACAATGTCATTTAAAATCTCTTCAAAGAAGATGAAATGCTTAGGTATAAACCTAACAAAACAAATACAGGATCTATATGGAGAAAATTACAAAATGCTGATGAAAGAAATCAAAGAAGGCCTACATAAAAGGAGAGAAATATTGTTCATGGATTGGAAGACTCAACATAGTAATGATGTCAACCCTCCCTAAATTGATCTATAGATTTAATGCAATTTCCATCTAAATCTCAGAAACATACTTTGCAGACATAGACAAGTATTCTAAAATTTATATGAAAAGACAGGCTAGAATAGCTGAAATAGTCTTGAAAAAGAGGAATAAAATAGGACGAATCATTTTATCCAATGTTAAGGCTTACTATATAGCTACAGTAATCAAGAGAGTGTGGTATTGACACAGAGATAATCACATAGATCAATGGAATAGAATACTCAGAAATAGATCCACACAATTATGCTCAACTGATTTTTGACAAAGGTGCAAAAGCAGTTCAATGGAAAAAGTATAGTCTTTTCAACAAATGGTGCTGGAATAATTGGATATCCATAGGCAAAAAATGAATATCAACCTAAACCTCAAACCTTATGCTAATATTAACTCAAAATCATCACAGACTTAAATGTGAAACAAAAACTATAAAATGTATTAGAAAATACATATGAGCAAATCTTTAGGACCTAGGGTTAAGCAAAGAGTTCTTACACTTGACACAACCAACAATATTCATAAAAGAAAAAATGAATTAACTAGACTTCATCAAAATTTTAAAATATTTGTTCTGTGAAAGACCCTGTTAAAAGGATGAAAAGATGAGAAAATATTTGCAAACTGCGTATCAGACAAAGGACTAGTACTTGAAATATATAAAGGACTCTCAAAACTTAACAACAACAAAACAAACAAGCAATCCAGTTAGAAAAAGGACAAAAGAGATAAAGCAATATTTTACTGAAGAGAGGATACAGATGGCTAGTAAGCACATGAAAAACATGTTCACTATCGCCAGCCATTAAAGAAATACAAATTAAGACCATGATAGGATATCACTACATACCCACCAGAACAGCTAAAATAGAAACTCATGGTAACACCAAGTGCTGGCAAGGATGCAAAGAAAATCAATCTTTCATACATTGGTGACGGGAATATAAAATTGTACAGCCATTCTGGAATACAGTTGGGTAATTTCTTATAAACACTAAACATGCATGTAAACAACAGTGTCCTACTATATATAGCACAGGGAACTATAATCAATATCTTGTAATAACCTATAATGGAAAAGAATCTGAAGAAGAATGTATATATACTGTGTTTAAATATACAGTATATACACAAATGAATATATATATCCAGATTTATGTATCTGAATCACTTTGCTGTATACCAGAAACTAACAGAACATTGTAAATCAACTATATTTCAATTTGAAAACAAAAACAAAAACACACACAAAAAAACTAAACATGCAGTGACCATATGACCCAGCAGTTGCATTCTTAGGCATCTATCCCAGAGAAATAAAAACTTCTGTTTACACAGAAACTTATTTAATAGCAGCTTAATTTATTATAGTCAAAAACTGGAGAAAACCCAAATGTCTTTCAAGAGGAGAATCATTAAACAAATTGTGAAAAAAGACAAAAGGTAAATATGTCAGGTGACGGATGTGTTAACTCAATTGTGGGAATTTTCATAATGTATATGTATATCAAATCATTATATTGTACACTTTAAATATATTACAATTTTATTTATCAATTATATCTCAATAAAGCTGAAAAAAAAAACTATGGTACATCTGTACCATGGAATACTACTCAGCAGTAAGTAGGAACAAACTATTTATGTTCATAAAATCCTGAATGAATCTCAGGGGAAATTCATTGAGAGTGAAAAAAAAGCCAAACTCAAAAGGTTACATACAGTATTCCATTTATATGTCATTCTTGAAATGAAAAAATTAGAGATGGAGAACAGATTAGTGGCTGTCAGGAGTTAGAGACAGGTAGAGGGGGAGATGAGGATGGCTGTAAGAGAGCAAGAGGAGAGATTCTTGAGGTGATGGAATTGTTCTGTAGCTTGACCATGGTGGTGATCATATGAATCTACAAATGCGGAAAAATGAATAGAATTAAATACACATACACACAGGAGGACAGGTACAACTGGTGAAATCTAAGATGGATGGATTATATCAGTGTCAATTTCCCGGTTGTGCTATTATACTATAGTAATGCAAGATGTTATCATTGGAGGAAACTAGGTGAAGGTTACAAGGGATAAATCTGTATTATTTCATACAACTGAACATAAATCTACAATTTTTTTCAAAATAAAAAAAAATATTTTAAAAAAAGGCATTGTCGCTTAATAATCTAGATAATACGTACCATAGGAATTCATAGCAGTAGAGAAAAGTATGGTCTGGAGCTACAAGTCAAAGACAGGACTTTCCTAAGTGAGTTCATGAAGTATGGTAGGATCTGCTTAGTCATAAAGGAGAGAAGTGACAGCTTCATTCATAGAGTAAAAATAAGGAAGCAAAACTTCCCAGTTTCTGCTAGGAAGATGAGGTAAGCCAAATTTCAATAACATGGTAGGCAAGCAATGGAGTTCCTGTGCCCATTTTTTAATCAGGTTGTTTGTTTGTTTGTTTATATTGAGTTGTATGAGTCCTTTATATACTTTGTATATTAACACCTTATCAGACATATAATTTGCAAATATCTTCTCCCATTCAGTGGGTTGCCTTTTCATTTTGTTGATAATTTCCTTCACTGTGCAGATGGTTTTATATTAATTGGACCAGAGGAAGCAAAATCAGCTCAGACTTCATTCCTTCTCTTTTGAAAAAATGCATCTTTCATTTTAAAAGGGTAGAACAAACATGTTACAAAGGAACAGGGCCTAATATTCATCCATTCCTTCACTGATTCATCAAATAAAATACTAGGCTCATGCAATATGCTTGGTATTTTGCAAGAGGTACAAAAGTGACATAAACATGGTACAGAAATTAAAATGTGACAAGGGTCTAAAAGTGAGCAAAACCAGGTGGCATCTGTTTCCTCAAAAAGTTTACCAATTTAGTGTAGGAGACGTGTTAATTCAATTGTCACCCAAACAAATGTAAAATTATATTTCCAAAGTGTGATGAAGAAGAAGCTTACAGGGCCATGACAGCATATATTAGGAAGATTTGATTTAGAGGAACAAAGGATTGCGTGAGGAAGTGGCTGGGAAAGGCCTCCTTAGGAACGGATGACTGAGCTGGGATCCGAAGATGCATGGATGTTAAATTAGGAAAAAAGCATGGCAGAGAAGAGCCTGACTGGCAGACGAATTATGAATGCAGGAGCCTCTTAATAGGGAAGCACGGCGTGCCTGCTCAAGTGCTGTAAAGAAGAAGGCAGAGTGCAGTATAGCTGCAGAGGTAGGCAGGGCCCCCCGGACTTCACTTTCTACGCCATGGTCGAGATTTTATCCCAGAACAAAGGGCATTTGTTGATGGGATGGTATAATAAGATTTATATCTCAAAAAGACCACCATGCTTATCAGGATTAGGCTCGTGGTACCCAATTAGGAAATACTGCATTAGCCCAGAGGAGAAACAATGTATTTTGAACTGGTGTGGGAGAAATGGAATTAACAAGAAGGGGGAAATGCGAAAAGTATTTTTAGAAGGTATAATTCAGTCTTCCCTGGTGGCGCAGTGGTTGAGAGTCCGTCTGCCGATGCAGGGGACACAGGTTCGTGCCCCGGTCCAGGAAGATCCCACATGCTGCGGAGCGGCTAGGCCCGTGAGCCATGGACGCTGAGCCTGCACGTCCGGAGCCTGTGCTCCGCAACGGGAGAGGCCACAGCAGTGAGAGGCCCGCATACCAAAAAAAAAAAAAAAAAAAGAAGATACAATCCATTGAATTTTTTGATGGATTAGATATGGAATAAGAAGGTATCCATATGACTATTTTCTAGTGTCCCAGTTTGCAGAACTGACCAGATGGTGGTGCCCTTCAACAAGCTAAGAAACAGTGAAGACCCCAGATAGCTCGGGTCTAAGATAGTTTGAATTATGTTTGAGACATCCAAGTGGAGATACCAAATTGACAGTTGGATATGTAATTCTGGCACCCAGAGGCAAGGTTTCAATCAGAGAAGAGATTCTAAGAAAGCCTTTTGCTGATTCAAAGATGTTAAATTCTCCCACATAGATATAGTTGTAGATCTAGAGATACAGAGAGATAGAGACATATATTCGGGTATTAAGAGAAATTATAGAAATAAACTTGTATTTATGGTTCCAAATACTTTAAGAATTATGCATTAAAGTATCAAATACCAAAAGAATGCAAATGGACAAATATTTTGAAGGGAGAAAGGCTGATTCCACAAACATAAACTGGTGAGTTCAAAGTTAAGCACAAAAGGACCCTAGAACAGATGAATAAGAGGATGATTTGAGAGCTCTTCAGAAAGAAAACCATAATCACTAGGTGCCAGAACAGGCCAAAGATTAGTCAAACTCATTCTAATCCTTTTGTTTAAAGAATTATCATTAAAATGTGTCAGACTTAGGATCTGGATTTCAGCAAGGCATGACACTCTTAAAATACGCTTATAAACAAAGAACAAGCTAGATGATGACATTGATAGGTGCTAGAGAGTTGGCTCCAAAGGGTGATTTGTGGTCCATCAAGAAGAGGGTAATGGTGATCTGCAGTACTTTTACTATAGTGCTGTCCTTTTTCTAACATTATTACGACATTTACATTTTAACATTTGGCTGTGAGAATGATATTGATCAAATCGGCAGATGATAAGGTTAAAATTTAAAATAAACAAACCCTGAATCCTAATGTTTCCAGAGAAGTCAGTAGTTTATCAACTGGTGCTGATTTTGCAACCCCTCCCAAAGATATCTGGTAATGTCTGGAGACATTTTTTGTTTTCATTACTAGGGGGAAGGGAGGAAAGGGGTGAAGTGGTGTTACTGACATCTAGTGGGTAGAGGCCAGAGATGCTGATAAACGTCTACAGGATGTAGAGGACAGCCCCACCCCTGCCCCCATCAACCAGGAAAGAATTATCCATTCTAAATATCAATAGCACCAATGTTGAGAAAACCTGATACAAATGAACAGATTAGAACAAGAATTCAAATGTAGCAAAATAAATAAAGATCATTATAACATACTATATTTACTGCCTCCCAATATCAACTGTATAAATCATGGGCAAGGTATTAGAGTCCCTTCCTTCCACTACAGTAGGGGCTGGAACGAGTCTTCTTGCTCCAGCTATTCATTCAAAAAATATAAACCCATTTCTAGAGACTGATTTACTTTCTCAGAGCTTCTTTTTCTTTTTTTTGTAGAAAAAGAGGTTGAACATGATGGTATTTATTGTAGGCTAGAAAATGCCCCCCCAAAGATATCCACATCCTAATCTCTGAAACCATATTTGGATAAAGAAGGTTATGTGTGAGATACGTGCATAAAGTAACAGGTTAGATAACAGGTCCCAGGGGTCCATTCAAATATGATTCTATAATTCTACTGCCATTAGGAGGAGTGGAGTAAGTCAAGTTTCTATCCTGCATTTGAAGATTTGTTCATTTAATGCTTAGTTTCTTTTCCAGACCAAAAATTGTGACTTCTTTTGCCCTTACTTATGGTATTATCATCCAACATTAAAGCACTCTTGACCTTCTCTGAATACTCCAAATTCTTTTGGACTTCACAGTTGTAGAATCTCTTATAGAAACCAGCCCTGAATCCAGGTGTGACCAATAATTATAAGCAGAACTAGATAACAGCTGCCTATATTCTATTTTCCTGCTAAAGTACCTACCAACATAAACTCACAGTTGCTTTTCTAAAATGGTGAATGGTTCAATCTCTCCATGTTTTCTGAGTATTTTTGAACTTCATTTTGTAAAGATCTTGCTGATCCTCCCCATACGAGCAAGATAAACTTGGCAGGAATTGAACTTAGCTCTATTTGTTTCTAACCTCTAATTAAATGCTAATTCTATCCTTCAGAGGGCTGGTGTCCTCAGCCAACTTATAGTGTACTTTCTCTTCCCTTTCTCATGTTCTCCAACCAACTAGATAAATAAGAAAGGACCCAAGAGAGAACTCTGAACCCTCCTCTTTGGCTGTGCCTATAAAAAAGAAAAGCAATGTGGAAATCAAAGAGCCAGTTATTTAAGAAATATAATATCAAACTACTGTTTTTTTTCTAACATTTTAACTGCTTCTAGACCAGCAGAGCAGTTATTATCTCCTCCCAAGCCGAAAGTGCTTCATCAATTACCATTTTCTGGGCATGACTTATGCCCATGACTCCAGCCTGTGATATAATGACCTAAGAGAAATCAAAACTTTGTCAATGGTTTCTAAGTATTCCACAGAAGCCCACAGTTCTAATATGGGTTCCCCTTTTTAGAAAGAGATCCTTGAAAGGTACCATTAATATGCATTATCATTCACAATATCCTGTGATATTATAATTTATAATAAGAAATACACATTTGGTCTTCTTCCCCACTCCTGGCACAGAGCTCTAAAACTTTTGGAATTTCCTAAGTGATGAGAGCAATAATGATGTTCTTCAGTTATGTTAATGAGATGAATTTGGAAAGCCCCTAGGTAACCTAAGGATGGGGGCTGGTTGTCAGAAGGACCAACCGTGTGATCAGAACTTTCAGTCCCACCCTCTCACACCAACCTCCAATGAAGGGAGAGGGGCTGGAAGTTGAATCAATCCCCAGTGGTCAATGATCTAATCAATCATGACTCTCTAAGGAAGCCTCCATAAAAACCAAGAAAGGACAGGGCTCAGAGAACTTCTGGGTTGGTGAATACATAGAGATTTGGGGAGAGGGGTGTACTCAGAGAGGTCATGGAAGTTCTGAGCCCTTTCCCCATTCTTGCCTTATGCATCTCTTCTATCTGGCTGTTCCTGAGCTATAACCTTTTAAAATAAACTTAATATGGTAAGTAAAATGTTTCTCTAAGTTCTGTGAGCCACGCTAGCAAATTAATGGAACCCAAGAAGCAAGCTATTGGAATCTCCAATCTATAGACAGTGGGTGATAACCTGGATTTTCAACTGGCCTCTGAAGTGGGGCGGGAATGGGGGAGTCTTACAGGACTGAGCTTTTAAACTGTGGGTTCTGAAGGTATCTCCAGGTAGATAGTGTCAGAATTGAGTTGAATTGTAGGACACCCAAGCTGGTGTCAGAGAACTGCTTGGTGTGTGTGTGGGGGGGGGGGGGAATAACAACAACGTACTGGAGATGGGTGCAGAATTGTACCCACCAAAAACACGTAACACATAACATAGTAGGTACTAAAGGGCACACTACAAAAAATTATATTCGCAGCTACTTCGACTTGCTTCCACTGAACATAAAAACCTTGTCTAACCTATTTTTGTATGCCATTTTGATTTCAATTGTCCTGTAACAAAATTCATGGAAACCAGTTTTAATCAATATGCCAATTTATTTCTGAAACATGCAAACAAATCAGTAAAGTTTTATTTGAATCCACTGACACTAATATACAAGTGAATTCTAAAGTCAGGATCTTCAACTTAAATCTAAGCTTGCATCAAACAATTGGAAAATGGAATGTTATATCCTAAGGTGGTTTCTGTTTTGTTTTATGGAGACAGAGCAGTTCACTCATCAACCAACACAAATTCACTGAAATCCCAAAAGGTACATGATCATCGCTAATAAAAACGGCTGGGTTTGAGATGCCTTTTATTCATATAAAAATGCCATGTAAATGCTGAATAATTATGTCATTGTTTCAAATCTGATTTGTGAGGCAAAGCATTTGTTTGGCAAAGACTGGTTCCTCTGCTGCTAATTACTCAGCAACCATGAAAACGACTACAAATGACTGATACCTTATTTACAAGAACGTTCATATTTTCAGGCTATAACATGTATGCTTATACTGACAGTTCTTATTTAGTCCACCTCATGGGGAGCCACAAAAGTTTAGACATGTACAGTGAATAGCAAAAATATTTTCTAGGAACTAAAACTTGGCTTCCACAAGCAATATAAATAGCATGCCTTCAAAAACATGATCAACTGGTATATTAAAGTGAGTTTACTAAGCCAATTAGCTATAAACTATTTATTAGCACAGAATGTATTAAACTCCATTCTCCCTAAAAGCTAAATGACTACATCTTTCCTTCATCCTATCAAGTATTATGGTAGTTTTCAAGCTGTGTTCAAAAGGGCCTGAGGCATCCTGCTCTAGGCCAGAATCCTAGCTGTGATCTTTCGGGCCCAACCATAGGCTTTGCCTGGCAGGCCTCATGTTGAGAAAGCTGCCATTCCCACCTTAGACTTGGTGCAGAGCCAGTGCCCTGCAGTCTCTACTGTGAGTTGCCTTCCACCCACCCCACCCATGCACTGGCCATGCTCATATTTGCATTCCTAGCCTAGGCACCTCCTTTCAGAAGCCTCTTTGTGTATGTTGCGGGGAGGGGGGGCAGTGTCTCCATTCTCCTAGGCCCCAGGTCCATAAAATGGCAAGAGCCTTTGATTTGGGGCTCCCTTAGCAATGAGACCACCCTCTCTCCTATCTGCACCAATCCATCTGATCTTTGTCCACTGCTAGACCATGGGGAAAATGGGACACTGGGGAAACAAGCACCCTTTCTTTTTGGCTTCTTGCTTACACCATCACAGTAGTGAACAAAGGCTTAATTGTTACGATCCATTTGACTTGTCCTGATTGAACACTACCATACCTGGAAGCTCCTTAATAAAAGAGTTCCATGGAGGGACCTTGAGGACGTCATGAGGGAGGTGAAGTCAGGTAACAACAGTCCTCCCAGAAACCCCCCTTCCCAAAACACACCTACTAGTTTCCACCAGAATAGCTCTGAGTCTACCTGTTTTATATGTTGAGGTTATGAGCAAGATTTCAACTGAGAAAAGAATTGTTCAAGGCTTACCATAGCGCTTGGTACATCAATAAATATTGATAAAAAAGAGATCAATAAATATTAGTTGTTATGATTACTGCGAATTTAGAAAACATTATATTAGTAGTTCTAGTTTCTAGATTCTAAATAGTCCTACCACTTTGGAAAGGAAAGAGCCCAGCGTAAGTATCAAGGTCAGCATTCATTATGGACATTCACCCTCAGACTAGGGAGGGCTCCACCATCACAGTAAAGAGGGATCTTGAGACCACAATGAAGTCGTAAAGAATATGACAAATGTTAGAGCGTATCATTACTGGAATCTTCCACTCAGAGAGAGGAAAGAGATAGAAACATGCTGTAATTGGGCTCACAGATGAACAGAGATGAGGATTCTCACCATCATCCTGGTTGTCATCATACCCTAACAGCTACTGTTCAGTGAATACTTATAAACACACACCAGACAGGAAACTTACATGTTGTCAAGACTAATCCTTTAACAAAACCCTGAAGTATAATCTCCATTTTACAGATTAAGAAACTGAAACTTGAAGGGATTGAATAACACTTCGAAGGTCACAAAGCAGATGAGGAACTCCAGCTATATTTTAACCAGTTTTATTACAAACCTCACGCTTTTATCCCCTACCAATAATGCCCCCTCCACCAACGTTCCAACTTGCATAGAGTGAAATAATATCTGTCCTATAACTTATCACTGTATTGGATGCCTTAATAACAAACAACTAATTCTTCTAAACTACCAACAATGAAACACTCCAAGATCATCAAAACAAACTACCCATCACTTGCTCAGACATATGCAGTTAAAGAAAAGCAAACAAACAAATTAAAAACAAAAATCTAAGAGCCTCACAAAATTTTCAACCAGTCATTGACCCAATCCATACTTGATCTCTTAACCTTTCCACGTAACCGTCTTCTCTCCTAGCGTGAATGGTGAACATGAATCTCATCAGCAAACTGCAGAGCTATCTGATTGGACTTTTCCCCTAGCTCCTGAGATCACTTTCAGTTGCTCCACCCACACTCTCTCTCTTGTCCTATAATCCAAACTAGGTCTTCTGATTGTGACAATAAAATAGAAAGATGTTAAAACTGGCCTGTGTGGGATGTGAACACTTTACACCATGGGTTTTATTTACCTATATTTTAATTAATTAATTCACAGTTCACAACCCCCCATTCACTCTTAGCCTACTATAAAGTACATATGTTCAAAGAGAGAATGTACATTTCAAAATGTACAACACCTTAAAATTAGCCCACTGCCCAGCTATTTCTCACTTGAATTAATTTGCATCCATGAATAATTAAGCCAACAGGGTGTATTTCTGTGTCCTCATGAATGCCCTGTCTCTCACTAGTCAGTATGACTTTATTGTTAACCACTTCCCAGAAAGGAAATTTCTCCCACAACTTCTCTATGACTTTCATGGTCCTTTAAAAGAGCCCTAACTAGCTGCTAATCGATTCACCCAAAATTCAATGAGGTGTCACTATAAGTGATATAAATGGAAAGTTTGCAATCTACTAGGACAGGTGTCACATGGTCTCCACACTCAACCAAAATATAGATGCTCAGTGCTAGTCAGGACACAGCTGACTCACTTGGTAAAGGATGCAGATGACTCACTGTGAAATCCAAAGATACCACCAATGAAAATGACTCTGTCTAGTGACGTCTTTCCAATCTGCCAACTTAGTTATAAGATTGGGAGGCTGTACTGCCCATTTCCTGTGTGGTTCTTTTTTCTGCCTGAAAATGATAAAAATATCCAAGTCACTTCTAGCCAGGCTGACCTGTGTCATTTTTTTTTTAAAGACTATTGTCTGTGTTGGCCAATTATGTTCCTTTTTTATAATTTAAATTTAAATTTATTTATTTATGTATTTATTTTTGGCTGCGTTGGGTCTTTGTTGCTGCACGCGGGCTTTCTCTAGTTGCTGAGAATGGGGTCTACTCTGCCACGGTGCCCATGCTTCTCATTGAGGTGGCTTCTCTTGTTGTGGAGCATGGGTTCTAGGCACACAGGCTTCAGTAGATGTGGCACACAGGCTAAGTAGTTGTGGCACTCGGGCTCTAGAGCACAGGCTAAGTAGTTGTGGCACATGGGCTTAGTTGCTCCGCAGCATGTGGGATCTTCCCGGACCAGGGCTCAAGCCCGTGTCCCCTGCATTGGCAGGCGGATTCTTACCCACTGCACCACCAGGGAAGTCCTGACCTGTGTCTCTTTTTATGTTACTCCAAGACCATAAAGGGCAATGATTATAAGAAAGTGGCACTAGAACCACTAACACACTTGAAGCACAGTGACACTGTGCTCATTACCACCACCTGGCTGAGATGTGATACTGACAGAAACTGCAACTGTTTCTAAGTTGTGTGCACTCATACAGAGAGGAGCTGAGGTCAGTGAGGCAAGGAATGGATTCTGGACAAGGAACGGACTCTGGACAAGGAACATTTGTATTTTAAAAGGAACCGACTAAGATGCCACCGATTCCAGGTTTCAAAATGTTGGTACCTCTGTAAACCCTTCCACAAAATAATAATAGCAATGATTATTATTTGTGGAGCCCTTACTATGTGTTAGGCATTACACTAAATGTTTTAATCACATCATCTCATTTAATCCTCACAGCCCCAGGAAGCAGGTAAGAATGACCCTCTATTCTTACCTGTGAGGCAGTTGAGCCAAGTGGTGATGGAATCTAGAGCCAATTGCTTAGGTTCATATCTGGCCCTGCCACCCATTAGCTGTATCATCTTGCTCCTACCCCATGGAGTGGTCTGGATGACTCAAGGAATTGACTTATGGAAAATACTCAATGTGAAGGCTAGCTATGATGATTTCCATACCACCAATGGTTAGCTGGAAGCCACAGAGCTGGGAAGGGCACGTGAGGTGTGATGCAATAGCTCCCTGGAGATCCAGCTCAAAGCAGCACTGCTAGCGAGGATGGTTGACACTTAGGGGCAGCCCTCATCAGGGATTTTAACAAACATCTTCATCCTTCCATCTGCTGCTTGTTTATCCATCTACATACCAGGAAAAGGCAAGAAGATGCTACTTCTCTGTTATCCCTAAAATCAGATCCCTGTTTCTAGGAAAAGAATGCACCCACAGTTCTAGTCCTTACGTACAAATTCTGACCCAGTGGCCGTTGTCTATTCAGGATGAATCTCCCTCAGACTAAAGTAAGTATAGTTCTTGTTTTAAGTGGGGTTCCCTAGCAGCAGAGCCTGAGACAGGGATTTAGTGAACGTGATTTATTGAGGGGGTGCTCCTCAGGAAAAATCTGAAAGGGAAAGAGAGAATCAGGCTAGGGAAAGGAAAAGAATTAAGCAAGGATGTGGTCTCAGGTAAACTGTAGCCTTAGCCTGATCTATGGAGGCCTCTAGAACATAAATCCCACCAGAAAGTTATTCCCACCTTGAGGCAAGGAATCTGGCACCTTTTTTTGTTTTTTTCTGTTGTTTTTTTGGTATCCTCCTATTAGTGAGTCATTGGCCATGAGATGCTTCCAGGGTGAAGCAGCTGCAATCAGCCAAGGGCAACTCCAGGAGAGGCAGAGGATGCAGGTGGTGAGCCCAGAGGAGCCAATCCCCACGTGACCTGGAGGACTGGGGCAGAGCGCCAACAGCATCTACTACAGCCCCATCAGGCAGGAGGGCTATAAAAACCAAGTTATGGCCCCTCACACCCTGTATACAGGCACATGACTCAATGTCATTAAACCACTGTTGGGGAATGATTATGCCTTAAATGTAGAGGTCCCCTCCCTGTAGGGATTCACAAAGGAAAAATCCTCACCCTTACATTGTCTTACTCATCCTGACAGCACCTCCTGTGAGACAGGCAGACAATCTGCTTTGCTCTATGAGGCCTCTCTGGGCAAGAACACACATTTAATTTAGCATCCTCTGGTACTTCCCCTGGAGGTCTTGTCTTCCATATCCCTTCCTGGGATGTACGCAGGTCCAGTGCCCTGGACAGTGGCACAGGGCACCACACTTAGAACTGCCCCATGTTTGGTTTAATGTTCTGATGTCATTGTCTTAGAACTCTTAATAATTTCTGAAGGAAGGGCCACATATTTTCATTTTACACTGGGTCCCACAAATCACGCAGCCATCCCTGGATGTATGTTTTGAGCCGAACCTGGGATATGAGGAAATAGTGCAGCACCCTGTAACCTCTACAGGGACTGTGTATCCCATGGGTGTGCTAGTCATTAGTTACTGTTGACCAAATATTTTGGGTTCTCCTTCCAGACACAGGTAGGATTGAACCAAAACTTGTTGTTGATGAAATGTGAGAAGGAAATGATGATGTCACATCTGGGCAAAAGGTGCAGAGGCCAGTGCTCCATTCACCACGTTGGCTTTCTCCTGCCTGGGTCATCAAGATGGAGCTTCCCTCAACCAGTCCCCAAGAAAGACAAAGAGCCCCCAGAAAACCTGTAGTAAACACGTTGTTCTGTGAACAGAATAAACCTTTGTGGTTTTAAGCCACTGAGATTGTGGGATTATTTTCTCCCATAACTTAGCCTATCCTGATGGATGCAGAGGGTCATAAACAGATTCTCAAAGCATCCTTTGCAGTACTTAGAGACAGCCTAGGAGAAGAAGCAACGTGAATGGTGACAATGTCTGATAATGGGGAAGAAGACTCCCACACAAAGATATGATGGGTTAGAGGAAACCCACAGAGTATTGTTTAGTACTGATTTAGTCCAACTATTCACCCCTGAACCTCAGAAAATATATACCATTAGCAGGGCTCACTTGTAATGGTCTCAACAGCAAATACATTTGAATCAGAGGAAAAAAAGTTTGATTAAATTTGTATGTCCTTCCATCGCCACCATTTTGCTCCTCAAATACTCAGCAAATGCAAATTGCTTCTTTCTTAGGATGAGGAAAATAAGGAAAGATAAAATGACCCTAAAAGACCCCAAAAGTTTCCTGGGGTTGACTAGTGAAGCTCAGCAAATAAACAGTATTTTAATAAAATGTTTGATGAGCTTGGGAGATGCAGCAGCTTAAAATAAAATCACCCTATTTGATATTTGTCTCTCTCGCAAGCAAGCAACCGAGGTCAATGTGAATTTACAGTAGCCCCTGGAACAGCTCTGTAAAGAAGGGTCTTGTCCTGCCTGCAAGTTGGAACATATGCAGTGTTCTTTTATTCATGACCAAATGTTTCCAGAGTGATTAAACTGGCATTGTAAATGTGCAGTCTATATCAACTGAGTGACAAGGATTAAGTGAGATTCAGATTAAAATGCTAAGGGAGTTTGTACCAAGATCAAGCCAGATATATAGTTAACACTAAGAAAATACGTGCTGAAGAAGAAGTGTAAAAACAACCACCTAGAGAAAACTTCAGAATAACAAACTGCACCAGAGAAAGTGTCTTGAATGGCAAGTCAGTCAGTGGTGGCTGAAATTACCTTTTTGAAAGTACAACTGCTCAGCAGTATTTAGAAAAAAAATACGCAGCCAAATAAACAACAGGTATATATTCACAGTGGATTTGGTTCAAAAAGAAGGTACAATAATAAAGTCCATTTTATTGATACAATAAATGTTGATAAAACAAATTTCAGAACAAAATATAAGTTGGAAACCAAAAATTAAGAACTGCTAGATTTATTACTTCAAAAGAATAAAAATGCTCTGAGTCTTACAGAGCTTTTCTCTCCCAGAATCCACAATTGAAAGCCAAAATGAATGGCAATTTATTATTTACTAAATATTATTGTAATAGATAGAATAAAAAAAGAAAACACCATTAGAAAAAATCTGTAACCACTATATGAACAATGTCTTAAATTTTTGTTGTGTAACGAATACAGAAATAAAATCACAAATCCCTTGCCAGTGACATTTAAAGGGACCTGAGACACTGATTAATTAACACACAGTCAGCCCTCCATATATGCAGGTTCTGCATCCTTGGATTCAACCAACTATAGATCAAAAATATATTTTTTTTAATTCTGAAAAGTTCCAAAAAGCAAAACTGGATATTGCTGTGCACCCGCAACTATTTAAATAGCATTTACATTGTATCTACATCTATTTATATAGCATTTACATGGTATTAGGTGTTATAAGTAATGAGATGATTTAAAGTATACAGAAGGATATATGTAGGTTACATGCACATACTCTGCCATTTTATATAAGGGACTTGAGCATGTGTATTTTTTGGTATCCACGGGGGTCCTCCCCCTCAGATATCCAGCGACGACTGTAAGTATGATGTTTGAACTGATCCCCCTCCAACCTCCATGCCTATGGATTTCTAACCTTCTCTATATCAGCTCACATTCCATGGGATTTCTACCCCATTGATCTGCAGGCCTGTACTACAACCTGCACTTTTGGATCTTCAAGAGAACAATAAGGGCAGCAACAGACTGGCATCTGTATAAATTCCAGGCAGCAGACGGAGGGGAGCAAACTTTGGCACTCCAAAATGTGTCCCTCTGGCATATAGATTATTTTGAGCTAAAAACAATCAAGGCCCAAAAGACTCAGGAAGAAACCTTGACCTTCCCCCTAACTGCCTAAAAGTATTTTGATAGAGGGCCTGTTCCTGGAAGACAGCTATCACCAGAGCTTTCTGCAAACAATATGGGCCAAGTGTGGTGGGGGAAACTCAGCATAGCCCAGAGAGCAGAGTCCGCTCTGTGTCCCACTGTCTGTGTGTGGCCCAGGAAACATTTATTTACCAAACATTTGCTCTTCCATCTCCATGTGAATTGCCTTCCTCCTCCCCTGTGAAGTCCCAAACCACTACCCACAACACGTTCTCTCTTGTTTTCAGCTGAAGATAGTATTTAAGGTGAGGGTTACTGCCATTTTGGTGAGTTACTCTTTTTTTGGGGGGGAGGGCAGGGGGGTATCTCTCCCATGTATACATGGTAATAAACTTTTGTTTAATTTTCTCCTGTTAATCTGTCTCATGGCAATTTAATTCTTAGACCAGCCAAAAGAACCTAGAAGGGGAGAGGAAAATTTCTTCTTCCCCAACATGGCCTTCTGCCTGAGAAATTTCCCAAGTTGGCTTCATGGAAACACTCCTTCCCAGACATACACCCCCCTGATCCTGAAGCACTGAATGGGAACAGTGGAATGGTGATTCCCTGTCCATCCTCAGTGCCCAATGAGAATGAGGAAGAGGCCAGGATAACCTAAGTTAGAGGCCAAAGCACAGCACACTGGTTAAGAACAGGGCCTCTCACAGGGAGATCAGCTCCGTGCTTTGTGACCGCCTGGAGGGGTGGGATAGGGAGGGTGGGAGGGAGGGAGATGCGGGAGGGAGGGGATGTGGGAGCAGGTGTGTGTGTGTAGCTGATTCACTTTGTTATAAAGCAGAAACTAATAAAGAAAAAAAAAAAGAACAGGGCCTCTGAGTCCATTCAGCCTACGTGCAGACAACATATCTGCTATTGCTCTAGTTTCCACATCTGTAGCATAGGGATGGTAATAGTACAAAACAGACCATAAACCAAATAATCTTTATACAGAACTTACAGGTTATCATGCACACACAAGTCAGCAATATATGGTTGTCATTATGATTATAGTGAATTCTCTCTCTTCTGGGAAAAATTTAGAGACACTCTGAGCCTCTTGGCTCCTTCCATCCTCTTAGAAGAATCACATATCTCTACTTGTGTGTTACGGATGCTGATTCTACCAAGGAGGTGAACAGATGTGGCTGTCCCAAAATTGGACAGAAAGATAAAATACAGACTGTTGAAGAAAGGTCAGGAGGAGGCAGCTGCCCAGGAAGAGTAAGTCGAAAACAACATTCAAGGTCCAACCCCTGAAGAGGTGTTAAATGACGGGTGGGAGCAGTCCCTGCTGTAATCCAGTTAACATTTAGCACCTAATTATCACTTCTCAGTGGAGTCCAGACTAGATTATTGTGAACTGCAACCTCCAAGCTACACAGGAAATGTTTGATGCTACTAAGCAACAGATTCAATCATTTAACAGGCACTGGCTATCCAGAAGCAAGTAGCAAGAGATGCAGAGTATTACTCTAGTTAATCAGTGAAACGTCATCCCTTTTCCGGATCAGCCTGCAGTTCAGCAGATTCTAGCCAAACAAGATGTGGATGATTTAATCCAAGATTTCCTTCTAAAATGCCTTTTATAACCAGCAATCATGAATATAGCAGAAAGTACTGTCTGAGATTCCAAACCTAGATTTTCCTTCACATAGGGGACAAAGCAATGCTAGTGATCCACCACCTTTGCTTTTGGGGGGTGGGATGATAAATTTCCTTATCCTTTCAGTATTCAAAAAAACCATTTTCTCAGTAAGTAAGTGGGATAACTTCTAGGGATAGAATGATGACTAAAACACAGGTCCTACCCTTGAGAAGCTCTGATACGAAAGTCTAATATGGAACACTGAGAGAGGGGGCAAAGGTTTTCAAAACAGTAATAAGTATAACAAAATCATTTGAAAAAAAAAAAGATGGTGGGAACCTACAAGACAGAGCACTTAAATCTGCCTAGGAAAGGCTTGGAAGGCTTTCCACATAAGCAATGATACTTACGTTACATCCTGTATTAACAGTACAGGCATTGTTCTTACTGACAATTCCTTGGCCAGGATATTTGAGTACCTGCGTTCCTCTGCTGGAACTGCCAAATTAGACCTCAAAGTCCATATACCCAAGCTGCTAGAGACTATCACTTTTCCATGACACTCCACCAACCTGTGATCAAACAGTGCATATGCACCCTCCAAGAAACACACTGATTTTTATTCTATAAAACTGAGATGAATATTTCTGCTATTGAATTACACGAACCCTCAGGAAAGTTGAAGAAGGACTCACACACAATATATAACACACATACACACAAACACAAATTTATTTTGTAGGTATTTTAGAGAAAGACAGGACTTCAGTGCTTTTAAAATAAAGGCAAAAGATTTAACTCTATATTATAAAATTTTTCAGGTCATATTAGGGTACCTGAAGAGAGAGGAGAAATTAGGGTAGTATATAAGGAGAAAGGATGAAAAAGAGGGGACTATAAAAACACCCTATTTCCTCATTCCTAAGACATTCCTTCACAGACCATTCTTTGAAATCAGAATGCATCATACAATTGATAAAGTTTTATGATCATGAGGTAAATGTAATGCCAAAGTTTTGTGAAAATCTTCCCGTGACAATTTCTGAAAAGATCAAAAAAGCAGCATCAGAGCACACTAGAATTGGTGAAATGTAACAAGAAATGAGGGAGACACTTGGGGCAGTTCCATAGGCTTCAGACAAGCACTTTTGTAGAAGATGAATTGCTCTTTTCACATTGTAGAGTTCCCTCGAATTTCAGGGACAGCAAACTATGCCTTGGTCATCCTGCTCAACATAGAGACTGTCTTTTGTACCCTAGAAAACACGTTCTATTTGTCAACCATTGCAATGTCAACCAAAAGCAACCATTGTAGTTTTTTTTTTTTCAATAAGCACCTTTTGGGGGAAAATTTTACAGTTTTTCAAAGTATGAAGAAATGACTTAGAATATTAAAATTGAAAAATGAAGGGTATTTAAGTGTTAAATTCTTGGTTTTACAGACTTAGAAAATTGAAAGACAAAAAAATTAAGTGATCTGTGCAAGACTGTATTTAAAGTATATCGAGAACTTAGTATTCTAGATAGCATGTAGCTTTTTCTATTATGCCATGCTGCCTGTTCTTGGGTTTTAGTGAGTCCTTCAGGAAGACAAATGTAAATTTACTACCTATGCCAAAAAGCTGTTACATCATCTTATCCTAATCTTTAGGAGTTATGGCTGCTTCAATTGGTAATACCTGAAAGTTACACTGAACCTTTCAAATCAAATCCAGACTTCTGATCTAACTGGATCTTAGTTTGTACAATATATACTGTGTTTTCATTGCAAAAAAAGTGCCGATTGTTAGAACATTTGCCTCAGGGACACTGCATACGACGCTTGTTTAGTATATAACAAACTCAAATAAAAATGAAATAGAACTCCTTCTGATATAACTGTACAAGAAGTAATATCCATAGATCTTCAAATACTCTTACAAAGTATTAAGAAATTCTTCTCTAATTACCGTGGCCAACAGCAATCCAGTGCTCAGCCGTAGAAATATCACTCTATCTTCTACTGCAGGGTCTCCTACCTAGGGTTCACTTCACCTCTTTCAGGCTCTCTCATCTCTTTCTTCCATTCTTGTTTCTGGTGTTATTTCTTGGGCTTAATTTATTAAGCTTTCAAGAATACCAATCAAACACATATTTTCCCAGTCCCATTCCCACTTTAAGCTTTTCAATTCCCTTCATTATAATAGGTTCTGGAAGTCTCTCTGGAAAATATTCCCAACGTATTCCTTGTTTTAGACTTAAGCACTGATGACCTATATTAATGCACATGTAAAATGGCAAGGGAAATTTATGAATTGTGCATTATCAGCCATTACTACTGGAGCTTTAATTTGTTTATCAGGTTGAGCTGCCAGTAACCTAACAGGGCACCAAGGGAGGGACATAGGAGGGATAAATTTTTTTTTTTTTTTTTGAGGTACGCGGGCCTCTCACTGTTGTGGCCTCTCCCGCTGCGGAGCACAGGCTCCGGACGCGCAGGCTCAGCGGCCATGGCTCACAGGCCCAGCTGCTCCGCGGCATGTGGGATCTTCCCGGACCAGGGCACGAACCCGTGTCCCCTGCATTGGAAGGCGGACTCTCAACCACTGCGCCACCAGGGAAGCCCCCCAGAAGGATATTCTTAATGTGTGTAAAATATAATTTAGTTTATAAATATTAACTTTATACAGCTTCCCAGGCACATTTATTTCACTTGGCAAAGTGTACCAGAAGTCTAGTAATTGAGACAACACATTCCCCTTGCACTTCTAGATTTTAAAAACTGATCTCAGAACAAATCATTAGAAACATCATAAAACCTAATCACTCTATTATTTAATATTCAAATCAATGATGACTTACAAATGGTGAAGGAAACCAGACTGTACTATGTGCCTCTCACATGCTAGGTTCATTACATAAGTTTCACTAGGCAGCTTTAATCATAAGGGCCACAAACACTACACTCTTGATAATTCCAGACCCTGGGATCACGTCAGTCATCCAAACTCCCAGAGGAACAATCAGTCTAACTACAGAGACTTCTCTCATCTGTAATTATAGTGATTTCAAATATTCTCTTATCATCAGACTATGTCTCCCAATTTTGAGTTTGAAAAATGTGTTCATGGTATCTTTAATTTAGAGCCAAGTTAAAGCATGGATTTTTCAGGGAGGGAGGAAAGAAGGAAGAGGGGAAAAAAGAGAGAAAGAAAGAGAGAAAGAGAAAAAGAAAGAAAGAGAGAGAGAAAGAAAGAAAGAAAGAGAGAAAGAGGGAGGAATGAAGGGAGGAAGGAAGGAAGGAACCTTTCCCTTCGCCCACACATGGGCCACATTAGGCACACAGCACACTCATTTATCCAGGAGAATGATGTGATAGCCACAAGGGATTCATTTACAAGGGGAAACTACAACCCTCAAAGAGGCAAAACGTATGAGTACATCAGGCTTAGCAGTAAAGCCTCGTGCATTTGCAGGTCTATCTGTCCTACCATCCCCCACCCCAACCTCCCCGCACCTTTTTATGTATTTCATGGTCTTTTGTAGAACTAATCAACTGCTGGATGAGGTGTGAATTTGGGCTCCTTTGCTTGTATTTGGCAAGACTGCTTCCCCTACCCTGACAAATTAATTACCTGTGAATACCTCCTAGCAGCCCCTTTCTCTCTTAGATGAAAGAACAGTGGGTACCCATCCGTGCTCACCATTTCAAAACAAGAGCATAATAAATGAAGTGATCAAAACACAAGGCTCTGACCTGGAGCCAAGGACAGAGAGCCTGCTGAGGGTTCTTTTCGACATTGTTTTCCTCAGCATCAAGTACCACAGAGCACAAGTCCGAGGAATGCCAGCAGAATAGATTTAATATTGCCACGTGGGAGGAAGGAAAAGCCACAGGGGCAAAGGAGCTTTTCGAAGGAGAGAGGCCCCTAGTAACTGGGAGGCTCGGCCTGGAAAGTTCTCCCGGAGAGGGAGAGCTTTTAAAAGATGGAGGAGAAAGAGAAGGTGAAGCAGGAGAAGCTGCCTGCCCTAATCGGAGGCAGAACAAGGGGAGGCGCCGCCTGCACAGGGTGCCAGGGCTGGCTCTGCGAACACCAGCGGCCTGTGTTACATCAGCACTTAGGGCTACACTTTCATTATATTTGCAGGAGCTTGCTTCCAAGTTACCTTGCAATTTCTCCTTAATTGTTCCACCTAGATCTGAGCCTCCAGCTGGTTTTAAATGTCTCAAGGGCAGGAACCAAGGTGGCCATTTCATTTATAATTTTCTACAGGGCTGGGCAGCAAAAGAACATTTGTATAATGCTTTCTAGCTTACAGATGGCTTCTTGCACATCAGCCCATTTGTTCTTCATCATAACCCTGAGAGGTGGGAACTATTATTATCCTTATTTTATGTGGTCAGTGCACACATGAATGCTGCTTTATGTGTGAATGATTAGTCCATTTTGTTAAGAGGCTAATATATATATATATATATATATATATATATATATACATATACACACACACACATACATATACACTTTATATACTGGGTACCTATAACATATAGAGAGAGAAGAGGAAAACATGCACAATTTTGTGAAAGACGAACTATATACAAGTTAAAGGCTTGGAGAATTTTAAATATAGGCTTTAGTTTCAAATACCTCCCGGAATATAAAAGGATGTGACAAAAAAATGAGATTACGTAAGATAGGCCTTGGTCTTCAAGTACATCCAGCTGAGAGGCTTGCAGAATTCCCTGGAAGAGAAGTCCCTTATCTGTCAGCACAAGGGGTTCTCCAAACCTTGTGGACACCAAGCACCATCTACAGCTGAATAAGTAGTATGTCTTATACATACATATCCATTTTATAAGTGATGCAATCATACTCAAGAATTATTTCACTCACAGTAGCCTTTTATCATATATGTATTCTCAAACAACAATTCCTAGAATAACTGCTTTCACATGAGAGCCATCATATGGGGTCTTCACACAGTAGATGGTCTTACTGCCCAAGAGCCGGTGTAATATCTTGGAATGGACCCTGGGTTCCTGAGCCCCAGATGACCCTCGGGACATGTGTGGACAGGTCAGATGCCAGACTGAAGAACATACCATAAGCATCAGCTACTCCTGAATGATGCCTGACCTCCTTAATCAAAGGTCTCTTCAGATCTCATCTGTGCTTTGTTCTAAAGAGACTTCAATCAGGGAAAAGGGCTCATCTAAGGAGAGAAACAGTAAAGAGAGAAGATGGCTCATCACCATCACGATCATCTTCACTTGTCCCAGCTGATCCTATTTGGAAATCCAGGAAATGCTCTGACAGAAATCAGAAATCCACCTTTGTCTTCCTCATCAACAGTATCATCATCATCATCACTTCCCCCAGGATAAAGCTATGCATTCAATATGATTTCAATCAAAGCCCGGTAAATTTCTTCACAAAACATTCAAACTGATTCTCGAATTCATTTGGAAGAGCAAATGGGCAAGAAGAGCCAAGACAATTTTATAAAAGGGCAGAACTGGAACCAGCCCTCGCACATGTCAAGGCATTAAACACTATAGCAATTATATAGTATCGGTGTCTGAATAAATGGATTATTTGAAGAGAATCAAAAATAAAACAGAGCGGGCTTCCCTGGTGGCGCAGTGGTTGAGAGTCTGCCTGCCAATTCTGAGGACACGGGTTCGAGCCCTGGTCTGGGAGGATCCCACATGCTGCGGAGCGGCTAGGCCTGTGAGCCACGGCTACTGAGCCTGCGCGTCTGGAGCCCGTGCTCCGCAACGGGAGAGGCCACAATAGTGAGAGGCCCGCGCACCGTGATGAAGAGTGGCCCCCACTTGCCACAACTAGAGAAAGCCCTCGCACAGAAACGAAGACTCAACACAGCCAAAATAAAGAAATAAATTAATAAACTCCTACCACCAACATCGTCTAAAAAAAAAAAAAAAAAACTGTAAAAAAATAAAATAAAACAGAGCTCTGTATATGTAGGAATTTATTTGATAAAGATGACACTGTAAATCTATGAAGAAAAAGATTAGTCAATAAGTGATGTTGGGAATAATGGACTTTCTTTGAAACAAAAAAAAAATTTGTTCATATGGAGATTCTATATGAATTAAAGACTTAACTATAAAAAATATACATATAGCTATAAAAGTGCTAAAAAATTAGGGAATATCTCTGTGACTTTGAGGATAGGGAAAGTTCTTAAACAAGATGCAAAAAAAGTTTAAAAATATCACAAAATCACAAAAAGAATGATAAATATAGGCACATCAAAATTTAAACTCCTATTTATCAAATGACATCATAGACTAACTGAAATATATGGAAAAATTGGAAGAAAATATTTGCAACATAGAAGACAAAGGATCAGTATCCCCTATGAATAGTAGAAAAATGGGCAACATATATTACCAGGCAGTTCACAGAAAAGGAAATATAAATGTCCAATAAAGATGTGAAAGGCTACTCAATCCCACCAGTCATTAGCACATTAAAACCACAAATGATGTATCCCTTCTTTTTTTATCCATAAGATTAGCAAAACTGTTAAAAGTGTTGACAAGTTTGACAAGAGGATAGGGAAAAGAACTACTCTTGTGTGTTGTGGTTTGAAATTTAAACTGGTAGAGTCACTTTGCTAGTCATTGTGCAGAAGTGGTTGAAGCTAAAAATGTGTGCACCTTATGATCCTACATATCTAATTCCTGCTGGCTTCCCCTAGAGAAATACTTGCACAAGAGAGCTGGAAAGGTATTTATTGCAACATTGCTTTCGTAAATGAAACACTAGAATTTACCTAGATATCCATCAATAGGGAAATGGCTTTAAAACATATCATGCACACTTAATAAGGGACTCTGCAGTAGTTAAAAATAATAAAGTTATTTTACATCTATTAACTTGGATAGATTTTGAAAACATAGTGAGTAGAAAAAAAAGCTGTAGAATAATACTATTGATATGTACTTTCTCTGGGGCAAAAAAAGAAATTTTATATATTTCAATACACAGCAAAAGACCAGGAAAGATACACCAAAAAATGGCAAGAGTAATTACCTCTCAATGGAGGGGCAGAAGGCTAAGAATGAAATATTTTTTAATAATTTTTAATAGATTTATTTATTTTTGTTTATTTCTTTTGGCTGTGTTGGGTCTTCATTGCTGCACACAGGCTTTCTCTAGTTGCGGTGAGCTGGGGCTACTCTTGGTTGTGGTGCGCGGGCTTCTCATTGCGGTGGCTTTTCTTGTTGCGGAGCACGGGCTCTAGGTGTGCAGGCTTCAGTAGTTGTGACACATGGGCTCAGTAGTTGTGGCTCATGGGCTCTAGAGCACAGGCTCTGTAGTTGTGGTGCACGGGCTTAGTTGCTCTGAGACATGTGGGATCTTCCCAGACCAGGGCTTAGAACCTGTGACCCCTGCGTTGGCAGGCAGATTCTTAACCACTGCGCAACCAGGGAAGCCGAGAGTTACGTATTAAAACAGCTCTCTACATAGTGCCCCTCCCTCCAAGGGACCTCCCATCCAAATCTATCCTGTACCAATTCACAAATCTTGATACAATTCCATTTGACTGATGTTGTCCCTGTCTTTCACTAACCCAGGAAATAAGGATAAAGTCCCTCAGTCTGGCACTCCAGTCTCATTCTGCTGTTTCCCCCCTTTCTGGTCTTTGCCTTTATTCTCCCATAGAAACAGGATGTGGCTAAATCTCTGAGCTTCACAAATGTCTTCTTCTTTTTCTAATTGAGGTAACATTGGTTTATAACAATGTTTCATGTGCACAATATTATATTTGACTTCTATATACACTACAGCATGCACACCATGAAGAGTTCAGTTCCGTCCGTTGACCCTCTTTATCTATCCTGACCTCCCCTAATCCCCCTTCCCCTCTGGTAACCACTACTGTGTTCTCTGTATCTATGTGGAATACAAAATAAATACATAAGTAAATAAGCCAAACAAAATAAACACGAGTATCTTTGTAAAGAGCCTATTCCCCAGTTTCTGTCAGAGCATTTCCTGGATTTCCAAATAGGTTCTAAGCACCCCCTTACCTCTGCACAGAGGAGACCTGACTCGGGAAACTTAGACCCGGTTTGTCCTCACACCAACAACAGGCCAGACCTGTCCAAATCTAAAATCCCAGCTCATTCTCTAAAGATTTCAACTAAGCTTGACAGCAGATTCAATCACAAGCATGTGTGATAAAGAGGAAAACGTCACAACTTACAGCAGCCATTTCTGCCAGCAATGGGAACAAAAAGATGTTTCTCCACAAAGTATGCTTTTTGAAGAGGCAGTCTGCCACTAAAATGGCTCTCCAAAAGAACACAAAAACAAACCAAAAGCACAACAACAACAAGTTTGTAGCATTTACCAATGTCTATGGTGTAAACACTCCTGCTCTGGCCAATTTCAAACTATCCGTGGGCCCTAAATTCTTGAATATTTAACGATCACCTCTTTCAAGCCAGCACTGGCAGACTCCATCACACAGAAGACTCTGATTGGATTCTTTTCATAGGTAAGGTAAGCCCAAAGGCAGAAAAACAAATAGCAACTGACTTATCTGTTCACTGAAGCTGGCAGTTGACTCAAGCAACTAAAGCAGTAAAAGGAGGAGTTTGAGGAGGAGAGGAAGCCAATGAGAAACCTGTGGATGATCTCCTCTGAGGACTTTTAAATCAGGCAGGTTATGTTCATTTGATTTAAGTGATTTGCAATGTTGTAATATAAATTCCTTCTGTAACTCTGAAGCTCTTGTAACAATCAGCCTCCCTCTCAACCCTGTGGAGATAGTATTCTTGGGAGCAAAAGCACACCAGAGGGTTTCTAGCATGGAATAATATTCATTAATTCAACAGGGTGCTGAGGCTGAGACAATCCCAATTAACTGGATGAATTCAGTAGAAGCAAGTAAATAGAGTTAATGAAGGAAAACAATCCATCTCATCCTGTTCATTCAAAAGCCCCCCAGAGAGATTGGGAGCATCCCACTGCCAGAAGAATAAAGGTTCAAGTGAATTCCACTTGACTTTCAAAAGCCAGTGTGACCCCAGTGAACATCTGTATTACAGAGTGAAATTAAATTGCTTTCTTTCATGTTTTGCCTTTATGTATCATGTCTTAGACACCAAAAAATAAAATAAAATGAAATAAAAATAGGGCAGACTGGAAGAGTCAGTCCCAGTGTCAGCTGATGTGAGCCTAGCAGTTGGTTATGAGCAAAGTATGTGGCCAAGAAATCGTAAGTAGAACGACAGATCTGAACCGAAGTCCAGAAGGCAAGCATGGGTGAGGGAGGAATAGGAGGGAAGGGTTTTCCAAACGGGCAAGTAAGGTTCTGTGTCTAGAAAGTCAATACAGTTGAGTAGGACAAACACTGAGTAAGCCAAAGACAAATGAGCAGCACCTCCAGGACCAGGGACTCAGCAGAAGCAGAAGGGAGAGGCCGGCATCCCAATAGATGGCTCAGAAGCTAAAGGGGCAGCTTTCCCCAGGTGGCTGGACGCTGATCATCAAAACAGCAGCAGAGGGCTTCCCTGGTGGCGCAGTGGTTGAGAGTCCGCCTGCCGATGCAGGGGACATGGGTTCGTGCCCTGGTCCGGGAGGATCCCACATGCCGCGGAGCGGCTGGGCCCGTGAGCCATGGCCGCTGAGCCTGCGTGTCCGGAGCCTGTGCTCCGCAACGGGAGAGGCCACAGCAGTGAGAGGCCCACGTACCGCAAAAAAAAAAAAAAAAAAAAAAAAAACAGCAGCAGATGCTCTGTGCCCAGGCATGGGGTCCCCTCCTCCACGTGGGTGAGCCAGGTTGTGGCTGAGGTCTGCTAGAAAGAGGCGGGATCACAGCCTGAGGCTACCTACAGCTGACAGTCTCCTCTGGTGGTTTTAATGATCTCTCAGCTCTGCTTGCAGGGCACGTGGCAACACTGTAGGCCACAACTTCTTTGATTCAACTACAGGCGGACGACCAGTTGTCATCTTTTGCCATTTTTTTCCCTCTCTGTGCGAAGCCAATTCTTAAGGAGAGGCTCCTGCCAGTTGAAGTTTAGTTCATCCCTTGTAATGAGCCTGCTGACTCTTAACTGGGCAACTATCTTTCACCTTTGGAAACCATAAAGGAAAACACAATATAACAGCTTTGGTGAGAGGAGGGGAATATTTTAATGGAAAACTTGACCATCAACAAAATAAAAACCAGGAAGCATTAGTGAACAACAAATACCCCAGGAGCCCCACAGCAGCTGGAATGTAGACCAGGAATGTCACGTCTGGCTATGTGGAGTCCTTTTTGTCCCCCTTTGCACAGAGAACAATGAACTAAAGGAGAAACAGACCTATGAGAGGGCTGATTATTTTGAAATGCTTGCACGTTTTTTTTCCATAGGAATAAATTCTTTTGGTCTTTAGCGCCATGCAGCTCAGAAGAGAAGGAGCTTGGCAATTAGCATGCCACTTGCACACTCAGAAAATCTCACACAGTCAGATACACCCTGAAATTCATCTTGGTGATTTTATTAAGTCTCACTCAGCTCTAAATTACTGATTCTGAGCTCAGAAATGGCACCACAGGGGGCTGAAAGAGGTCATTTGGATTCCCAGCGTTTCCACGTCCTCCTGAGTCTTCTGGCCAACACACCATTGCTGAGGAAATTAGGCAAGAATCTAAGGATCTAACCATTTCTCAAAGCCCTCACTTCTCCTCAGCCCCCTGACACCCACCAGCTCTGACCCCTGTCCTTTCCTGGAGGTCTTCCCACATTCAATCTCACCCCTTCCCAACTTCCACGTAGCAACGCAGAGTGATCATTCTAAAGGACAAATGTGATTGTATGATTGCTCCGTTTAAAAGCAGGTTAAGGTCTGCTTAACATGATCTGGCCTCTGCTTTCATCTGTAGCTTTAACCTTCACCACTGTCCTCACCACATGTCCCCATGCTCCAGAGACATTAAATTTCAGGTCCTGGAGCACCCTTCCTCTCTTCAGTCTCTGGATCTTCCTACTTGCTGTGCCCTTGGGCTGAAACAATGACCCTCTTGCATCTTTGCCTAATTAAGTCTGATTCACTCCTTCCAGGTTGGATGCAGTTTACTCTGGGAAGCGTGTCCTGATCCCAAGGCCTGAGTGAGGAGGGACTCAGCAGTGCTGGCCAGCATCTGCCGCAGCCCTTATCACACACTCCTCTGTAATACGCTCTGATTGCTTGTCTGGTCGTCATGGCCACACTGTCAGCCAGAATTCTGCAAAGCCACAGGATATGTACATTACTGCACAGAGTACATGTACAATCAATACCTACTGACTATATAAATGAAAACAAGAAGCACTGAGTAAGTATAATACACTGCATCCGCATTATCTCAAGTAAATTAAAGAAAGATAGTAACACTTGCATAAAACCTTAACATTTTTTTTTCTGATTTTGTGTGTGTGTGCAAATCTCTGAGCCCATCACAAGTGTTAGATTAGGGGGCTGACAGGCAAGTGTTAGTTTGCAACCTCAGGAATTACCCCAGGTGAAGTCTGGCTCCCATGCAGAGAGGCAAGGAGAGACAGAAGAGACAGGCCATCCAGACTGGTAGGTGGTGGGTTTAATAAGCAAGGGAACTCACCTGCGAGGCTTATCTGGGTGGCTGCAAGACCAGGAGATCTCTGCAATCCCCTCCCCACCAGAATCTTAAAAGCTTACATAGAGCCCTTAACTGGGTTCAGTCACATATTCAGTCCAGATGTTGATTCAGTCAACAGCACACTCTCTCTAGGCTGTGTCCTTGAAAACAGCTCCCACTGTGGGAACAGTGGGCAGAGTGTACATTCCAAGGATGGAGGAGGGGGCGTGATTGCCTGGCTCCAGCTCAAGGGTCAACTGGCAGGCACATCCTCTCGATGGCCTCCTCCAACAGCAAGCCATGAAAGTTGGGAGATTTGCACCTTGCCTAAAGTCCTCGTGAAAGGCAAGGTCTTCCTAAAACCTGCGCTAGATGCCCTCCACTGCACAGGCAACCCATTACTGCACATGGGGGAAAAAAATCTGACTTCTGGCAATAAGAAGAGCCTCAATGGGTTCTTGCATGCAACATTTAGAGAGCAAAAGAAGTCACCATGCAATCTATGATTATCTTCAGAGAATTTTTAGGTTGTCAACTGTTTTCCATTTTCTTCAAATTCTTGGAAGAAAAATAATCACATTGCAGACAATTTCATTTGTCCATTTCATTTTTTAATGGTAATATATTAAGGTGAGAGGAGAAAAAAATCTAAGAATCAAAGAAAGAACCATCTTCATGACACTATCTAGCATCAATCAAAGGGCAAATGCAGGGAGGAGGCCAGCTGAGGTAGGAGACGGAAGCTGGCCAATAAGAGAGCCCAGCTCGTCTGTTTCTCTGCTCTCTTGAACTTGTTATTGCTGAACAGACCTTGATTGGAGAAAGTGCCACCCACACCCAGCAGCTGCTAAGAAGCCCTGACTAATTACCTAACTGTCAGAGAGACAGAATGAGAGAGAGAGAGAGAGAGAGAGAGAGAGAGAGAGAGAGAGAGAGAGAACCACAGCCAGTCGTTCCTAACTGCCTCCAAGGGAACAGCGCAGTTGTAAGGGTTTGAAAGCATTTGGTGGTAACAGCCCTTCCTCATCTGTCCTCCTTACAAAACAGTCTACAAAAGTTTCTTAGCAGCAAGAAATCAACAGCAAGACATTAAGCACCCACTATGTTCCTGGCCTTGTGTTTGGTGTAGTCCAGTATTTAAGAAAAGTATAATAGGCAGAGCCTCTGCCCTCACAGAATTTCAAATCTCACTGGAGAGCAAACGCACATGGAAAAGAGAAAGGTACACCATGGACAGAGAGCTTTGTTGAAAACAAAAACATTGAAGTCCAACTTGCCAAACCACAATGAAATACCATTTCACGACCACTAGAAGGACTAAAATCAAAAAGGCTCAGAACACCCAGTTGGTACTCTCTTACACTGCTGGTGGGACTGTAAAATGGTGCAACCACTTTGGAAATCTGTTTGGTGGTTTCTGACATATACTTAACCCAAAGATCCCACTGTGGTACACAAAACACATGAAAATACATGTCCACCAAAAGGCTTGTATGAGAATGTTTATAGTGTTCTTACTCATAAGCAGTCAAAGCTGGAAACAGCCTCAAATGCCCACTAACAGGAGAATGGATAAATCGTGGTATATCTTTACAATGGAATGCAACCCAGTGATTAAAAATAGTTATCTACTGATATATGAATGAATCTCAAAATATTATGTTGAATGAAAGAAACCAAACACAAATGAGTATATACTGTATGATTCCATTTATATGAAACCCAAATAGAGGAAAAATTAATACATTGTGAGAGAAATCAGAAAGCTGTGGAGAGTACAAGTTACCAAAATGATGCAGAGAACTTTCTGAGGGGGGTGGAAATTTTACATATCTTATTTTGGGTGGTAACTATATAAGTGTATGTAACTGTCAATATTCATCAAATTTGTCTGAAATCCATGTTTTATTTTATGTTAATTATTTCTCAATTGAAAAAAGCCTAATTTGCCAATTTAGCAAAAGGAGCCCTATTCAGAGTTGCCAGATCTTCCTGGTCTGTGTAACTTTACTACCAAGTCCTTCCTTCTTAAACCTTTTATATCCCCCAAACCTCCCAGAAGAGGGACTTGTCAACATCTCCAGGTTTTGAGAATAGATGTGGTCTTTGGGGAAGGCAGATATTATTATTCCATTTTACAATAGGAAACAGAAGCTCAGAGAAGTTAAGCAACTCTCCCAGTGTCACCCAGCTGAATGACAGAACCAACATTCAATATCAGACTACCTGTCTTTAAAGTTGATGTCCTTTTCAATACCCCTATGACACCATTCTATAGGGTAGATACTTCCCAAAAATTCAGTACCAAGATTCTGTAACTGGTGTTCCAAAAGAAGGAGGAAATTTTATGACCCATGGAGTTTCTCAGGGAAGGTGAGATTAAAACCCATTAACAAGGAATAAGAGGAGATTTACTCAAGAACAAGTTAAAGCAAACCCTTGCAATGTATCTAACAAACAAATCTTAACCTCCAAAAGACATAAAGACCTCCTACAACTCAGTGAAGAAAAGCCATTGAAGAATGGCTGAAAGATCTGAAATAGCAATTTACAGAAGAAATAAAAAAGCCAAAAAACATGCTCAATCTTTTTAACAATTAAAGAACCACAAGGTAAATAACGAAATATGAATTTTGTCCATAAGTTTGTCAAATGTTTTTAATCATTGGTAACATCCTATGTTGGCAAGAATTTGGAATATTCACATATGTAGTGTAATAGAGTTAAATTGGTACAGCCTTCTGGGAAGACAACTTGGCAGTATCTATCAAAATATAAAACATAAATTCTCCCCAACTCACAATCCCACTTTCATTATACAGAAATACTAACACAGATCCACAAAGACATATGTCCAAGGATTTTCATTAAAGCATTGTTTGCAATGAGAATAATTAGAGGCAATATAAATGCCCATGAAGAAGGAACTGATTCAATATATGACACTAAACCATGGTAAATACTATTCAACTGTTAAAAAGAATCAAGTGGTCTTAAAGTAGCAAAGAAAGGGTTATACTTGTAAAGTTGTCTATGATAAATAACTAAGTGGAAAAAGCAAGCTGCACAGAATGTTAAGTAAAATGTTGCCATTTTTATTTTAGAGCAAAGTAGGCAGGAGCTAAACTATGCCCTGAGCAATGATTCCTCATTCACTAGACTTTCAGGTATTGAATACGATTATGTATTTGAGCATAGTAGGAACTCAAATACGATTTGAAGTTTAATTTCAAGAATGCTAATTTAAGTAACCAGCACAGAGGACAGATGCTGATTCTTGGCAGGAATCCTAGGAGTTGAGGCAAGGTCCCATCTTGATAATCCACTAAAATATAAATGACAGCAGTGTTTTTTGTTTCTTCAGTACATCAGAGTTTATGAAGTGCTTTCACGTGTATTCTCTCATTTAATTTAATACTCTCATCAATTTCTTGAGGTTGGCATTGTCAACCTCATGCTGTGACAAGGAAATCTTCCAGTAGGTTAAATGAATAACACATGTCAACTCTAGAAAGCCAGAGATCAAATCTCATCAATTCCCCCACTGGATCCCAGGCTCCTATCACAGTACATCACAAAAAGGGTGAGGGGGCACTCAAAAATTTATTTGATGAATGTGTGAATGAGTGAGTGAAAGTGAGCAAATTTGCCCCCAGGTCTTCGGTTGTTGATTGAACCTCTTTCTGTTACCGACTCGGGTCCTTGGACTCTTTAACCAACAGAAATTGAGCAGAGGCCAGAAGAGGAATTCAGGCAAGGCTTTACTGGGACTCATGCTGCAGCACAAGGGAGCGAAAACAAGTAACAGGTGCCCTTGCTCGCTCCCCGAAGAGCGCAACCTAGTCCCTTTAATGGGGTGAGGGTGGGGGCAGATCGCTGGGTTGGGCAGGTGGGATGGGGTGGCTTAGGTGCTCTGCTGACCCCTTTGGTGGTGCTGTGTGTGGGGATCACATGCAGTACCCTGCTTTTGCTCCCAGCACCTCAGACGTGGCTGTTGGGTTTTGGCCTTTTTGTATCTTACTGTTCATAATTTGCATGCAATTATTTTTAGTCCCTTGTAGATTCTTTGTATTCTGTTGCTCGAGGGAACGCTTGTCTAGGTGTAAGTGCTCCAATAAAGGGTCCAGGTCCCGGACTGTCTCATTTCCACTCGACGCCACCACGGCCAGGAGATAGGCAGGCAGGAGGTGATCATTATGAGATAAGAAGGTGTCAAGAACAGAAACCAAAATGTCCAGCAGCCTCATCCCCATCTACTATAGCAGAGAGAGCCAAACTCTCTAGGGCAGAAGCAATGGCACCTAGTTCTGAGTGCCTCTGCGGCACAGACTTGGCAATGCCAACAGATGCCAGCAGGGCAGTCTCTGGGGCTCTCCCGTTACTGTGAGTTCTAGCTCCCACAAACTCCCTGATGCCTCCTGCATCAAAACATGGTGGAGTGCGGCAGAGACGTGACTTCACATCTCTGCTCTGCCCCTCACTACCTTCATGGACTGAGGCAAATCATGTAACTTCTCTGAGCCTGTTTGTTCATCTGCAAAAGAGAGATGCTAATAGTTGCTACCCAGCAGGTATATGAAGGATTAATGGGGTCATGAACAGCATCTGATACCTGGCAAACACTCAATAGTTTGCTATTAGTTTCTAATTATGACATGGTAGGAAAAACATCAAAAGTATGGCCACAGAAAATCTGCAGAGAGCACAGGAAGCCAAGATGTATGTGTACAAATGTGTGTGTGCATGTGTATACATTCGTGTGTGCATGTGTATACATTCATGTGTGCGTGTGTGTATGTGTGTGTTTAAGGAGAGTGGGGAGTCTGGGTCCTGAGCAGAGGTGGTGTAGTGTTTTGATAACAGAGAAAGGGCTATTTCGAATAAGCTCTCTGCAGAGTGAGGTTCTCAAACTGTGTTAATGCCCTTTTGGAAAAGCATTAAAGACAGTTCTCAGGCCCAGACTAAAGGTTGGAGTCACCCCAGGCATCTCTCCCCTGCCTGCGTGGCCTCTGTAACATCCTTTCACACACATGGGTACAATCGGGGCTCCTGTAGAAGGAAGGCATTCTAATTGGAAGCTTGCTGTTCCATCATTCAGCCCCCCAAGTAGTAATGTTTCGTTACCTGATTATTGTAAAGAATGAAAGTGATGCCACAATTTGCTGAGCTTTCGTGATCCAATCGCATGTTAATCAAGAGTCTCTATTCCAACATGGTACCAAAGTGTTAGTCCTTCAAATTGGAGATGCCTCCATTAGCAATTTTTTTCAGAGTCTATAAACACTTGGGAAATGAAAGAAAGAGCTTTCCTGTTGTCACTCTCATCTCCCACTGGAAATTCTTCACACTCCCGTTATTAATAGAGCAGTGCCAATCACAGGGACTCAGCCGTGTTTTTCCCACTGGCAATGTTGCCACGATACTCTGAGCAGGCTCCACCAGAGGGGCAGAGCCTGGGCTGGGCTGTCTCTCTCACTAAAACCCTCTAATACACGATCTTAAGAAATGTCATGGAGTGGCACAGGCAGCAAAGAGGAAGGGAAGACTTTTCAGAACAATCATGTGGCTCCCCACACCACACCAGCCCGTGCTCAAAAACTGAGCATCTCCCCAGCAAAACTACCTCTGCTTTCTGTTTCTTTCCAAAGAAAAAAAGAGCAGCTGTGGTATACTCCTCACTAGCCTGCCAGAATTCAAATGAGCTCACATGTGGATAGCCTGCGAGGATTGGTGGAGGCCGCCCATGGCACTTAGATACATAGTAATGCAGAAAGCCATAGGGTTGCAGGGGGGCAGTGAGGAGGGAGGGAGAGCTGGCTGAGTATTGCTAAGGTAAAAGGAAACCGGGTGGCCCCTTCCAGTAGTCTCTACATGAGCTGTCTGCTAGAGTCTCCAAGTAATATTCCTAAAAAGGCCAACACAGAAGTTTCTGTTTTGGGACACCAACACGTGTAGATCATTGTCCTAATGCTGAGTATATAAAAATGAGCATAGCACAGGTCTGGCCCTTGAGGAACTGGCAAGCTAGTATTAAAAGGTCCTTGGAATTCCCTGGCAGTCCAGTGGTTAGGACTCCACGCTTCCACCACAGGGGGCACAGGTTTGATCCCTGCTGGTGGTCGGGGAACTAAGATCCCACATGCCCTGTGGCATGGCCAAAAAAAAAAAAAAGAAAGTCCACCTGCTTACCTGTTGCTCAGATTTTTAAAAAAACAATGACAGAATATGATACTGTTACAGTTTGAACTGTGTTCCAGAAAAAGATATGTTCTAAGCCCCCAGTACCTGTGAATGTGACCTTGTGTGGAAATAAGGTCACTGCAGATGTAATCAAGTTGAGATCAGATCAATTAAGGTGGGCTCCAGTCATTATAAGTGTCTTTATAAGAAGAAGAAAATACCAGCGAAGACACAGACACACAGGGACAATGTTATATGATGAGAGAGGCAGAGATGAGAGTGATATAGCTGCAAGCCAAGGATTGCCAGCCATCACCAGAAACTAGGAAGAGTCAAGGAAGGATTCTATCAAGCGTCACAGAGGGAGCACGGCCGTGCTGACACCTTGATTTTGGATTTACAGCCTACAAAACTGTAAAAGAATAAATTTCTATTGCTTTATGCTACCCGGTTTATGGTACTTTGTTACAGCAGCCCTCGGAAACTAATAAACTCACCATACACTGTTAAATGAAAAAAAAAAAAGAAAACACAAAACTTTTATTCGCTAACTAGTGAGTTAGTATTTTTCACTATATGTTTACTGGCCCTCTTAGTTTCTTATGTGACTTATTTGTTCACACACTTCCAGGAAAGGTAATTCTTTTTTTAAATTTTTATTTATTTATTTATGGCTGTGTTGGGTCTTCGTTTCTGTGCGAGGGCTTTCTCTAGTTGCAGCAAGTGGGGGCCACTCTTCATCGCGGTGCGCGGGCCTCTCACTATCGCGGCCTCTCTTGTTGTGGAGCACAGGCTCCGGACGCGCAGGCTCAGCGGCCATGGCTCACGGGCCTAATTGCTCCGCGGCATGTGGGATCTTCCCAGACCAGGGCTCGAACCCGTGTCCCCTGCATTGGCAGGCAGATTCTCAACCACTGCACCACCAGGGAAGCCCCAGGAAAAGTAATTCTTGAGGTTGAGAATTAGTCAGCTCTGGGTGCTCCAGGACTGACCCCTTGGCCAGTCCCCTTGAGTCTCCTTTGCTCTACTCAGAGCAGGAACTCAATGCTCTTAGGGTTAAAAATCTCCCCTGGGCTTCCCTGGTGGCGCAGTAGTTGGGAGTCCGCCTGCTGATGCAGGGGACGTGGGTTCATGCCCTGTTCCGGGAGGATCCCACATGCCGCGGAGCGGCTGGGCCCATGAGCCATGGCCGCTGGGACTGCGCATCCGGAGCCTGTGCTCCCCAATGGGAGAGGCCACAGCAATGAGAGGCCCGCGTACCGCAAAAAAAAAAAAAAAAAAAAAAAAAAATCTCCCCTCCATTGCCCCTTAGTTCCCTTCCAACAGTTGGTCTGGCCACTGACCTGAGCTTCTTCTTTGGCACAGAACAGATTTAATGCAAAATTATTTAGCTTCAATTACTCCCAGTGTTTCAAACACATTTCCTGTTCCAGGACTACAGAATTAGTACAAGTACAATAGCTTAGAAACATTAAACATTGCATAAATTGCCTGATCGGACTCTTATTGTTGTCAAGCTTTTGGCTGACCTTCCTTGGAATTTAAGATGGGTCCAACCGGGCAAGATGCATATTCCTTCCTGTCCCTTTCCTTCCTCACCCAAGCCCTCTTCTCTCAAAACCCAACACTGTGAGGTGGGAATCACAGGCTTGAGAATCTGCAGACTTGCCCTCCTCCCTCCATGCCTCTCCCCATCTACAGCAAGCCTCAGACTCTGCCTCTACAGAGGAGACTGGCCACAGGGCAAGGCTGTTGATAGGGGGGCAGGGCATGATCATTTTACAGGACACACTTTATGGCGTCTTATGTGTTGTTTTATGTACAAGCATGGTTTTATGTACATGTATGGGTCTCCATACCAGACTATGAGCTCTTAAGTTCAGGGTCATGATTTATTTAATTGTGTATCTTCCTAGCTTGTACCTTGCATGGTACATGCTCAATATAGTCAATGTTTTTTTTGTTTTTGTTTTTGAAAGATTGTCAAAAGCTTAATCTGAACATCTTCAGCCCCAAATTGGCACAGGATGGAGGGACATGTAGAGAGAGGTACAGAAATAATCAGGATACCCTTATGGAGTAGTAGTTGGAGCAGTTTAGACAAGGTCTCTCGTACGAGGTGACCTTTTAATTGAGCCTTGAAAGGTGACTATAATTTCATCAAATGGGAAGGGGAAATGATTCAGGAACCAGCACAAGATGGTGCACAAGCAAGTCTTTGGAAAACTGTAATTAGCCTGGTATGGCTGGAGCATAAGATGGAGAGAGGACCCAATGGAAACTTGCAAAAAGTTGCAAAGCGTTTTTCCAAATTAGCCCTTAACCAATAATGAGCACAATCATTGTATTGTGGTTTCTTCCTTACTTTCAATCCAACCAGTCTTTCTCTCATTCAGCAAACACACTGAGTATCTACAGAATTCGGGGCACTTTGTTAAGGTTCAGTATCTGTGTTAATCCCACCCCTACAGTAGATCATCCATTGCTTCAGAAATGTTATATGGATGTTTAATGTAGTTTGCCTTAGCTCTGATCTTATAGGATAAGCTTTAATTCCTTAATATCTTTCCACACAATCTGCATAAACGATTTATAGACACTGTTGTTTAATAAATGCTTTCAAATTGAGTTAAGCTAACCTTGAGTGGAAGGATAGTAGAAGGACGAGGGTTAATAGGCAGAAACAATAAATGTGAAAAGGAAGACCTAGAAAGGAAAATATTAGTTCAAGGAAGGAAAATTAGAACTAAGAATCAAGGAGGATTAATTAAAAGATGTTAAAGAGCATAGAATCTTAGGTCTAGAAGGGATGAATCTGAGGTTTAGATGGATTTCTAGAAGCCACCACTTAAGGATACCCAAATTTTGTAAAAGGATAAACAGGCCTCTAACATTCACTCTAATGCCAAGGTTCTAGGCAGCATACAGCAATATTACTTTGACTCATACGTGACTAGGCAACTGTAAGACTATTTAAATACCCCTCCCAAAGATGTGGCCCTTATGCCCACATTCTGAGCCATCTGGCAAAAGGTGGAACAGTAGTTACAGCAGCTGAAATAACTCCTCAGTACTGGGAAAATTAGGCTGATAGAATTTCAAAGCGTTTTTTAAAAATCACAATACTCTTTCTTCGTTATTTCAAAACTAGAGTGTTCAAGTTCTGAGCCTGTGAAATCAGAGGACCCTGTCTGGATTGCATTATGTATCCACATGCATTATTTCTGACAGGCCAAGTTAACAACACTGTTTCTAACTTGTGCGAATCACACTGCTCTTCAAATTTGCTGCTTCCTGATAGAAGAAACATTCCTCCAAAGTCCTATCTCTCCATTATGGTCTTCGTGGGCATATGGGCATCATAATAGTGACACATAACTCTCCTGTACTGTTGTTATTACATCAGGTTCAAGGGGACCTTGGGCAAAAGATGACTAATGACACCCCCTCCTCCTTCAGTGTGGCATAAATGAATCAGACACCACACCAGGAAGCAGTGGAAATAGAAGAAGACTATGAATCAGGAGGCGTGGGTCTTAGTTAAAGTTTTGTCTCTAGCTAGTGATGAACTCTTACAAAAGTCCCTCTTGGCATCACTGATGACCTCCTCTTTAAAATGTGTCCCCATTAAACTTTTTTTTTTGGCGGTATGCAGCCCTCTCACTGATGTGGCCTCTCCCGTTGCGGAGCACAGGCTCCGGACGCGCAGGCCTAGCGGCCATGGCTCATGGGCCTATCCGCTCCGCAGCATGTGGGATCTTCCCGGACTGGGACACAAACCTGTGTCCCCTGCATCGGCAGGCGGATTCTCAACCACTGTGCCACCAGGGAAGCCCCCCATTAAACTTTAATATTATTGACTCTTGACTAGTCCCCTCAATCTAATTGAATTGCTATTTATTGTGAAATAGGTTTTATATTTTCATTGTCTGAATATTTTGGAGAATGAAGTACTCTACCCAGGTACTTGGATACCTGCTGAGAAAAACCCAGCTTATGCTTCTTTGTCTCCATGACAGCAATTTAAAACAGAGAAAGGCTTCGGCACTAATTCCTCTGGAACTTAGAGAAGCTACTTCATACGAGGTCTGCCATTTAGTTAGATGCAACTTTTTAGGGCTTGTGCATGCAACCAGCAAAGCTGGAGCCAAGGTAAGCTAGGAGAAAGAAGCTATTGCACACACTTAGTCATTTTACATTATAAAATCATGCTTCCATTTCTTCAAGAATTCAAAGCATTCATTAGACTACCAGGTTATACTATTAGAACCCAGAATGGAAGAAATCCGTAGTCACTTACTCCACAAGAGGCAGGGACATCATCAAGTTCTTTGATCTACTCCATTCATCTTACAAAATAGTATAAATACACTAGTATTGTTACTGATGTTATTTATATTTTCCATGACAACAAAGAGGGAAGTCATCCAGCTTTAACCTGGAGAACATAAAACTTCAGAAGGCAGCTATCATGATTGCCAAGCATTTATTGAGCATGTGCTAGGAACAGGAATTATAAAAATTTGAGAAGCTTCAAATTAAATTGGAAGAGGTAGGACATACGCAGAAAAAGAAAAAAAAAAAAAAAGAACCCAGAAGTAAAAACACTTAGATTTCTAGAGCTATGAGCCTCCACAGTGGGCATCTTACCAGTCTCATCTCTGAATTTCCTCCCTATAGTCACGAGTTTAAAAATCTCACTTATGTTTCAAGATCCAGGTCATTCGCAGACGTAGAGAATGGACTTGAGGACACGGGGACAGGGAAGGGTAAGCTGGGATGAAGTGAGAGAGTGGCATGGACATATATACACTATCAAATGTAAAACAGCGAGTGGGAAGCAGCCGCATAGCACAGGGAGATCAGCTCGGTGCTTTGTGACCACCTAGAGGGGTGGGATAGGGAGGGTGGGAGGGAGACGCAAGAGGGAGGAGATATGGGGATATATGTATATGTATAGCAGATTCACTTTGTTATAAAGCAGAAACTATCACACCATTGTAAAGCAATTATACTCCATGTTAAAAAAAAAAAAAGATCCAGGTCATTGACCATTGACCATACTTTTCTCAAAGGCTTCCCAGATCTATCCCATTTATCCACATATCAGAAGTAATTTCTCAGCTCTTTTAACTCCAACAGCAGCTTATCTCTTTCTCTCCTAGGGTGCCTTCTACCTTGCATCATAATTATTTATGTACATGTCTTATTTCCAGGGCCTGATTAGATTAGAAACCTCTGGGAGACAGAATCTTACATATCTGTGAACCTCAACATAACCTAGTACAGAGCATTGGCCGTAATAGGTAATATATATTTGAGGAGTGAATCATCCATTGTAACCTGCTCATTTGACAGTTTAAAGAAGTAAGAACTAGAGAAACTATTAAATATCTTGTCCAGGGTCACACTATCAGGGCTGATGTTCAACTGGGAAGCTCCAGTACGACCTTACAGGATGCCAGAATATTGAAACACATCTGTGTCAGTTCGTAAATAGCTACTGATCCCAAGTGGCCTCCTGCTGTTCCAGCTGTTCCAGAATATCCCTTGGAATCTCTTGGGTCCCTCATCCAGCATCTACAAAAGCGATCACCAGCAGAGCAGGGGACTTCCAAGACACTGCTAGTTCTGCCACTGACATCCATCTGGATTGTTCCATGCTCCTGCTGAACCAGTTATTAATGTTTTGAATATCACCACGAGCATAAAATAGTGACTTACAGGGCTCTGACAAGAAACAAATGTCTTACTGCTCTCCCCAATATATTGATGCTAATTTAGCATATGATAAACTGAGTTCTACAGAACAGAATTCACAGCAATGAGTTCTCAGTGACTGGACTTTTTAAAAGAAGTTGAACCAGACCTCAATGTTGAAAAAATAAGAAGTAGCTGAATAAGCAGAGTTTGGGGAGGTCACTCTGAGCATGAAAATGAAATCACAGAATGGCTTAGGAGCAGATCTTTGGTATGTTCTGTGTTGGCTACATAATTTGCAGAACCTGGTATAAAATAAAAGTGAAGAGCCTCTGGTCCAAAAAGCAGGAAAAAGTCTTCTTCCTTTCTTGTGGGATCTCTCTCCCAACCTGTCATGTGTTCTTTATTTGCTATTTAATGTTGTGCTCCCTTGAGCACAAGATAATCACAGAGCAAGTACATACCCTTGTAGGAGTCCAAGGCCCCAGTTATATACATATGACCTCAATTCTCCCAGTGTCCCCACCAAGCCCAGGCCAGAGAGAGCTGCATGAGTGGCTGGGAATCTGTCCTGGGAAGGTGGGTGGGGAAGCAGCAGGAGGTGGCACCACATGTAAACCAAGGCTCCAAACCCCCAGCACTTGCTCCATTTTCCCATGAGACTTCACTTACAAAACACAAATCAAAATATAAAATTATTAAGAAGTTCAAGATGGCAACCACAGAGCAGCTTTCAAGCACAGAGCCCTGTGTAATTGCACTGGCTGCATGCCCATGAAAGTGGAGCTGGATGTGTCCAGAAGGCAGCGAACAACAGAGTTAGGTGGGAGTGTGGGGCCAGTGTAGGGGAGGAGTAGGATGAGGTGGGGCAGGGGAGGTGTAATCTGTAGGGAAAGCCCCCAAGTCACGCATTGCAACACACAGCTTAATTTCTATGTCCCACAAATCAGTTACTTTGGGGACCCAAATAAAATTAAGCAATAACAAAGTTTCTGGCTACCCCTTTAAGATCCTCCCCTTGACTTGCTTCTCCAAAACACTAAGAAAGATAGTCTAGAAGGAGAGGAGACGAGAGGAAGGAGGGGGCAGAAAGCACACTTGAAGAATAGCTGAGAACCTCCCAAATCAGGGGACAGATGTGGATATCCAAATTCATGAAGCTCAAAGCTCACCAAATAAAATCAACTTACAGAGATCCTCTCCAAGACACATTATAATAGAACTATCAAAAATCAAAGACAAAGAGAGAATCTTAAAAGCAGCAAGAGAAACAAAGCTTACAGGGGGACCCCCATAAGGCTATCAGGAAATTTTTCAGCAGAAATCTTACAGGACAAGAGAGATGGGATAATATAGTCAAAGTGTTGAAAGAAATTGCCAACCAAGAATACCTTACCTGGTAAAGCTGTCCTTCAGAAACATTAAAGCGATTAACGAGATTAAAAACATTCCCAGACAAACAAAACCTGGGAAAATTTGTCACCCGCAGACCTACTTTACAAGAAATGCTGAAGGAGCTCTTCAAGCTGAAATGGAAGGACACTAATTGATAACATGAAAATATAAAACACACTGGTAAAGGTAAGTATATAGTCAGAAAACTATAATAATATAGTATGGTGGAATGTTAACCACTTAACTCTAGCACAAAGGTTAACAGATAAAAGTGTTACAAATAACTATAGCTATACTAAGTTGTTAATGAATACACAATACAAAAAAGAGGTAAATTGTGACATGAAATAGGAGGGGAAATAGGACATACAAGGAGGGGAGGCAAAGGATAGATTTCGTGTGTAATCAGAATTAAGTTATCAGCATGTAATAGACTATTATATCTATAAAATGTTTTATGTAAGCCTCATGACAACCACAAAGCAAAAATGTATAGTAGATTCACAAAAATAAAGAGAAGGGAATCAAAGCATACCACTCTGGAAAATGATCAATTCACAAAGGAATGCAGCATGAAAGCAAGAAGTAAATGAGGGAATACAAACAGCCAGAAAATAATAAGATGGCATTAGTTAGTCCTTACTTTCCAATAATTACTCTAAATGTAAACAGACTGAACTGTCTCTCAAAGGACAGCAAGTGGCTGGATGCATTCAAATACAAGATCCAACTCTATGATGCCTGCAAGAGACTCACTTCAGCTTTAAGGACACACATAGGCTCAAAGTGAAGGGATGGTAAAAGATATTCCATACAAGTAGAAACCAAAAGAAAACAGGAGTAGCTATACTTTTATTAGACTAAATAGCTGTTAAGTCAAGAACTGTAACAAGAGACAAAGAAGGTCATTATACGTTGACAAGGGATCAATTCATAAAAAGATACAACAATCTTAAGTATACATGCACCCAACATCAGGGCACCTAAATATTTTAAGCAAATGGTAACAGATCTGAAAGGAGTATAAACAACAATACAATAATAGTAGGGGACTTCAATATCCCACTTTCATCAATGGATAGATCATCCAGAGCAAAAGCAATAAGGAAACAATAGACTTAAACTATACTTTAGATCAGATAAACCTAACAGACATGTACAGAACATTCTACTGAACAACAGCAGACTACACATTCTTTTCAAGCACACATGGAACATTCTCCAGGATAGATCATATGTTAGACCACAAAAAAAGTCCTGGAAATTTAGGAAGACTTAAATCATACCAAGTATCTTTTCTGACTGAAATGGTATAAAACTAGAAATAATAATTTAATATTATTATTAAATTATTAATAATAATATGAAACTAGAAATCAAGAGAAAAGCTTGAAAATGCACAAGTATATGGAAATTAAGTATCACACTTCTGAAAATACGAGTCAAAGAAGAAAACAAAAAGGAAAATCAAAAAATACCTTGAAACAAACAAAACTGGAAACAACATAAGAACTGTGGAATGCAGCAAAAGCAGTTCTAAAAACGAAGGTTATAGTGATAAATGCTTACATTAAGAAAAAAGAAAGATCTCATATAAACAACTTAATTATCTCAAAGAATAGAAAAAGAACGACAAAATAAGACCGAAGTTAGCAGAAGGAAGGAAATAAAGATCATAGCAGAATAAATAAAATAGGAACAACAACAACAAAAAAAAAACAGAAAAGATCAACAAAACTAAGAGCTGGTTTTTGAAAAGATAAACAAAATTGACAAAACTTTACCTAGAATAATCAAGAAAAAAAAAAGAGAAGACTCAAATAAATAAGATCAAAAGTTAAAGAGGAGGGCTTCCCTGGTGGTGCAGTGGTTGAGAGTCCGCCTGCCGATGCAGGGGACATGGGTTCGTGCCCCGGTCTGGGAAGATCCCACATGCCGCAGAGTGGCTAGGCCCGTGAGCCATGGCCGCTGAGCCTGCGCGTCTGGAGCCTGTGCTCCGCAATGGGAGAGGCCACAGCAGTGACAGGCCCACATACCACACACAAAAAAAAAAAGTTAAAGAGGAGACATTACAACTAATACAGCAGAAATACAAAGGATCTTAAGAGACTACTGTGAACAATTATAAGCCAACAAATTGGACAAACCGGAATAAATGGATAAATTCCTAGAAACATAAAACTTACCAAGACTGGGGCTTCCCTGGTGGCGCAGTGGTTGAGAATCTGCCTGCACAATGCAGGGGACACAGGTTCAAGCCCTGGTCTGGGAAGATCCCACATGCCGTGGAGCAACTGGGCCCATGAGCCACAATTACTGAGCCTGTGTGTCTGGAGCCTGTGCTCCGCGATAGGCCACGATAGTGAGAGGCCCGTGCACCGCGATGAAGAGTGACCCCCACTTGCCACAACTAGAGAAAGCCCTCGCACAGAAACAAAGACCCAACACAGCCATAAATAAATTAATTAATTAAAAAAAAAAACTTACCAAGACTGAATCATGAAGAAATAGAAAACCTGAACAGACCAATATGAGTAAGATTGAATTAGTGTTCAAAAACTTCCCAACAAAGAAAAGTCCATGACCAGATGGTTCCACTGGTGAATTCTACCAAACTTTTAAAGAATTAACACCAATCCTTCTCAAACAGTTCAAAAAATTGAAGAGAACACTCCCAAACTCATTCTATGAGGCCAGCATTACCCTGATTCCAAAGCACAAGAAAAAAATTACAGACCAATATCTCTGATGCATAGAGATGCAAAAATTCTCAATAAAATATTACCAAACTAAATTCAACAGCACATTAAAAGGATCATACAAATTGATCAAGTGGGATTGTTAGCACTGGGACTCAAGAATGGTTCAACAAATGCAAATCAATAAATGTGATGTACAACATCAATAGAATAAAAGAAAAAATCATATGATCATCTCAATAGATGCAGAAAAAGCTTTTGACAAAATTCAACATCATTTCATGATAAAAATTTCAACAAATTAGGTACAGAAGGAATGTACCTCAGCATGATAAAGGCCATACATGACAAGCCCAAAGCTAACATCATACTCAATGGTGAAAGGTTGAAAGCTTTTCTTCTAAGATCAGGAATAAGACAAGGGTGCCCACTCACCACTTCTAATCTACGTAGTACTGGAAGTCTTAGCCAAAATAATCAGGGAAGGAAGGGAGGGAGGGAGGGAGGGAGGGAGGGAGAAAGGGTATCCAGATTGGAAAGGAAGAAGTAAAGTTCACTCTTCCTTTCCAATCTGGATACCCTTTCTCCGTCTTTGTTTCTGAATGATATGATCTTATATAAAGTCCTAAATACTCCATCAAAAAAGAAAAGGTAGAACTAATCAGTAAATTCAGTAAAGTTTTAGGAGACAAAATTAACACACACAAGTTAGTTGTGTTTGTATACAGGTATACCTCTCATTTTGTTGTACTTTGCTTTATTGCGCTTCACAGACATTACATTTTTTACAAACTGAAGGTCTGTGGCCACCCTGCATCAAGCAAGTCTATCAGCACCATTTTCCAACAACATTTGCTCACTTGGTGTCTCTGTGTCACATTTTGGTAATTCTTGCAATATTTCAAACTTTTTCATTATTATTATATGTGTTATGGTGATCTGTTGTCAGTGATCTTTGATGTTACTATTACAAAAAGCTTATAACTTGCTGAAGGCTCAAATGATGGCTAGAATTTTTCAGAAATAAAGCGTTTTTAAATTAAGGTATTTTAGATATAATGATATTGCACACTTAATACATTACAGTATAAGGTACTTAATAAATTACAGTAACTTTTAATGCACTGAGAAATCAAAGAATTCATATGATTCCCACTATTGCAATATTCGCTTTGTTGTGGCAGGCTGGAACCAAATCCACAGTATCTCCAGTGTGGCTGTGTGCTAACAGTGTAATATCTGAAGGAGAAAAAAGGACTCCCTCCAGTCGCCTGCTCCACCCGACCAAGGCTCAGTGCCGCTGCCGCTCCTGCCCACAGCACCCTCTGTCCACACTAATCTGCAAAGATTTCCTGCAAAGAGGGAGGCTGGGCCTCAGAACTGACCAGAGTTTCTCAGCCCAGGATTTCAGAAAATGTGAAATTGGATCTTGATCATTGGGAACCTGCCACCATCATGAAGCAGAAAAAAGCAGACAGACATCTGTTCTGTCCAGGAACACAGAGCGCATACTAATCACAAGCTACTGCCTGGTACAGAACACTGTGGCCTTGGCATGGCAAGCTCACAGCCAGGCAGGCAGAGGCTGACCAGGCTGCAGCAATCCCAGGAGCAGTCGAGGCCACCACCAAAGTGTCCAGTGCCTGAAGGCTCTGACTTTCAACAGTGAGTAAATGAACAACATGGAGTCCCTTCTCCATCCTCCTCTTAGGGACCCTAAATTCCAGGAACAAATCTAAGAACTGAGCCTGCAAGCTGAATCTTGTGCTTTTTTATTCCCTAAGCCTGTCATAATACTCTCTTCTCTCTTCCTTTTATCCAAAACTTATCCACCGGTCTCTCCAGATCCCATCATCCATTTACTAATTTATTCATTTACCATAAATGAGCACTTAATTATTACAAAGTGATGTACTAGTCATTGTATAGATTACACAGTGAATTGTAGGTAAATCCTTCCTTAATGATGTTACAAGCCTAACAAGGGAGAGTAAAGAGATATATAAATAATGCCAATACAAGGCAAAAATAAAAGTGGCAGTACAAGACAGGTAAGGATAGATATATTCATATATATGTATATGTACATATATATATTCACAATAAAGAACAATGAATCATATTCAAGCATATCCAAGAAGGCTTTATGGAAAAGATACTCGCCATGCTAGGACCAAACGGCCAGCACTCGGAGACACAGATATGAGGGAAGAAGCATAGAGAACCACTGAAGTAAATAAAGGGAAGGAAGAAAGTACAAGCTGTGTTTGAAAAACACCGAATATGTTCAGTGCGATGAGAAATGAACTTGGAAGGGGAACAGCATCCCTCTGGAAAACAACTCAGGAACTGGCAATCCCTCCTGACCTCTCTTCTCTGTGACTTTCCAAAATGCTTCTGTTTGTATCTCACCCTTTGTGCTCTAAATGGCAGACTCTAAATAAATGTGTTGAATAATGAATTAATAAGACATTTGCTGGTAAATATTTCTATGTAATATAACTCAGGGAAAATGTGCAGTGTGTTTGAAGTGAAAACTTAACTGCTTCAAAGTGATCTTCTCTGTTCCCTAATGTTTGCAAAACTCATAAATAAAAACTATGGTTTGTAAAATGAAAGATAATAGTGATAACTCACATTTTAAGGGCATCTTGGGGTGTGTAACTGATATCTTACTTTATCTCACTAATTCATGTTACTTCACATATTAAGAAAACCAAAGGCAGATGCACTAGTGAATTTGGAAGACCCGTATTGCCCCCAGGTTCGTGGATAGGTATGTCCATCCCTGTGTTACTTCATCAGAAACTTTCAGAAAGGCCAGAGATGCCACAGGTTGGAAACAGATCTGGTAAAAGGAGATGAAGCAAGTGGATAGTGCCTAGGAAACTTAGAAGGCTTGAGACTCCAAGCTGAAAATATTCATAGGCTCCGAAAGGGTTTAACTAAATCATCAACATCATCATCATCACATCATCATCATCATCATCATCACCACGGCTATCATTTATTGAGTAATTTCTAAGAACCAAGCATTGTGATAAATGCTTTATAAATATAATTTTATTTAATTCTCATAACTACCATATGAAGTAGATATTACTATAACCATTTTTTAGATGGAGAAAATGGGGTCTACAGTGGTGAAGCAACTTGACCAGGTTAAACAGCAGGAGGTTGTAGAAGCCAGGATTAAACCCACGTCTGTCTGATTCCAAGCCCTATTTAGACTAACTCTCTGGATTAATGGATGATAGATTCTTCGTGCATTGTCAAAAGAGACCATCACACTTAGCAGAAACCAACAAGAAGTCAGCCACGCCCTTCCCAAAGACTAACCTCTGACAGATGTACAACTCTGAGCCCCTGAATATTTCCACATGTGCTGATTCTTTTGGGTTTTCAAGGATAGGAAAACACAGTAGCCATGTCACAATCTAAGAATAAATAAATCTTCACCAGATCCACACACTGAATATGGAAAAAAAGCAAGCTAACAAGCCACATGTCAAAACTCCTGAAAGATGCACTTTCATGAAGACTGGGAAGGGAGTAAGAAATAAGTGGCACCTACAGGCTTAAGTGGTGTTGAAACTGGGACATGAGTTGCGAGCCAGAGGAACATGAAAGACACAGCCATCTTTTGGTTCTCCTTGAAGCATCTGCTCGACATTTGCTTTGATATATCCACTGTTTAATAAAAACAGAGTTGTTTCTTAGTTTTTTTAAGCAAAATATCACTTATACCCTAAATCCTCTCCAGGAGATAACCTTGTAGATTCCAGTGCCCCTCCACCATTTAGCAGCTGTGTGACCCATGACGAGCAATTGTGAGCCTGTATCACCATGGGGGCAGGTCACTTCTCTCTATGCCTCAGCCCCCTCATTTGTAAAATTGGAATAATAAAGAATAACCCCCACACATAGGGCTGATGTGAGGACTTAATGATTGAATATGCATATAATGAATATATATATGTACAATACTGAAAGCAACGCCTGGGACATAGTAAACACCACATAAATATTGGATGCTATTATGTGTAGAATGGCTGTGCAAATATTAATTATTTTAGTAATCATTTTCAGCATTATGCCACTTACCAGGGGTCTGCAGAAAGTCTCCTGAAGCAGGGGTCGTTGTATTTATATGCTAACCTGCCCACACCTACACACACTTTTCTGAGGTGTTCACAGGTAATTTTCTAGTATGTCCTTGCCTTCGTGCACTTGTGTGTTTTCTTGAATATCATCATGTAATTCATTTTCTCCATCATTCTTCCATCTCACCCATGTAAGTCTAAATGACCTTGGGATCGGGGGTGAGGGGAGACACTGAAAGTGCCCAACGCTGACAGAAGTGAAAAGGTTCTTTCAGTTGGGCACCGCTCTGCCAGGAAAGTTCCTCACCTCGGGTCTCGTCAAGGACAAAAAACAGGGTCCGGATAAGCCTTTACAAATGGGGGGCTGGGCCGGGGTGGGGGGTGTGGAAGAAACACACAGCAGGTCCGTCTGCCTTCTCCATCCATCTAAAAAATACGTGTATGGAGCCTGCTACGGCCAGATACTGTGCTGGGCAGAAGAAGAAAACTGGACACGGCACAAGGCAGAGAAGATGCCCGTCCCCGTGGAGCTTCCGCAGAGCAAAGTAACCAGCCTCCCAGAAGGCCAGCCACCCTCCTGTGCTGACCACCAGTCTCCGGGCGCCGGAAGCGGGGCTGGGCAATCCGGGCCCCGCCCACTCGCCTCACGTCCGCGCAGCGCCGACCCGGCCCCTTCGGCGGCGGATGCGCGGGCCTCGGATGCGCGGGCACGCGGGACGCCCAGCTGTCAATCACGCGCAGGTTGAGCTCGCCTAGGCTGGAGCAGCGGCGGCAGCGGCGGCGGCGGCGGCGGCGGCGGCGGCGGTGGCGGCGATGGGACCCCAGCGAGAGATCTGCGGCTAGCTGGCTGCATTTGCTCCACGGGTCAGGGGATCGCTGGGGGCAGGTAAAGCCTTGCGGAGCCCAGGGGTGAGGTTTTCTAGGCTCGATGTGCCCTTCTCCCGCTCCTCCTTTTTCTTTCCTTCCTCTCTCCACACGCACAAATATTCATATTTTCTCTCTCTCAGTCACACACACACACACACACACACACACACACACCACACCCCTAACTCGTTCACGTTTATTATATGGACACAAATCTCTACAAAACCCATGCGTATTAAAATCCACGAACACGTACAAATTAGGAGTAGCCAACTCCATGCTTTGGCGGTTTGTGGTTTGTGTTATGTAAGAATTTGGGAGGTATACAGGGAAAACTCAGGAGTTTCTTTCCTGTGAGACAAGAAAAGTTGGAATATTAGATAAGAGTAAAAATGTATGTATTTGGAGTTTGCAAAACTGATTTGATTTCTTTTCCAGGCTGAATTTACCCCCTCCTTGTCTTCCCCACTCCTCTGCCGTGTATCTAAAGACGTTTGAGTTTTTGATATGATCTCAGCACCTACTTCTTTGTGTTGTCAGAAAGGGGGCTTGGGTGGGGGTCCTACCAAAGCTGATGACCTCAAAGAAAACAGAGCTGGAGGTGAACAGCTTATGTTTACTTAATTGGTTCCTGGCTCTGTAGCAGAAATGTTTTCAGCACCTTGAAGAGCTCCTTTGGCTCCAGACCAAGCCAGCCTTTGGTGAAGGGCCATGTGTGGAGTCAATTCCCTCAAAGGAAAGGGGGAAGGCGACAGATAAAAAGAAGGGACATTTAATGAGAGAGACAGGCACAGATGAGAGACAGACAGACAGACTTGTTTTCTTTTACTTATCCAGACCCAGAATCCTAATATAATTTGCTTCTTTGCCCAAATCTGCTCACATACCACCCAAAAAATAAAATTTCAGTACAAATAAATGAGTCTTGAAGAAGGTTGGCTTGGCCATGGTACATACAGACTGAACCTGGAAAATACTGAAAACAGTTTTTCAGGGCTCAACTAGGCTTACACACCTCAAGTCTTTGAGATTCTCCTGCATATGGATGGGGAACTGTTCATCAGAAAGAATTCTTAATGCCTCTTGAAAAATACAGCCCCAGTTATTTTATTTCACACGACTACAGTAATGTAGGAAACCAATAGCTCTATAGCTGGCAATGGCTTTTTAATTAAATCTTGCATGGGCACCTGCTTTTCTTAGGCAGATGGAAAGTAAAATGATCGTGATAGGAAGAAAATGGATATAGGAGTAAAAATCAACCTAATGAGTAAATCATCCAAAGAGCCTTAGTAAGTCTAAAATGCATGTAAATGGATCAGAAAATACAATGGCTATAAGATTAATTTATTTTACACTATAATGGGACAGGCACCAAAGAGATCAAGTCTGGAGTATCTGGGAAGCAAGTCATCTTTTTCTTTACAATTTGTAAAACACAAATTGGTCAGTCTAGTTGGTATTATTGACTACATGGAATAGAATTATATCAAAATGAGAATATATTTGTATAATGTGTTATAGTTTACATAGCCCTTTTCATTTATATTGTCTTATTGACTCTGTAAACTCTCATGAGAGCCCATTAAAAAGTTATAAAATATGGGGCTTCCATGGTGGCGCAGTGGTTGAGAGTCTGCCTGCCGATGCAGGGGACACGGGTTCGTGCCCCAGTCCGGGAGGATCCCACATGCCGCGGAGCGGCTGGGCCCGTGAGCCATGGCCGCTGGGCCTGCGCGTCTGGAGCCTGTGCTCTGCAGCGGGAGAGGCCACAGCAGTGAGAGGCCCGCATACCGCAAAAAAAAAAAAAAAAAAAAAGTTATAAAATATGTTATACTTTTGTAAAAATTAAAAAACTATCTTTGCTCTTGAACAGGAAGTCCTTTGTCAATGTTTTTGTCAATATTAAATGATTCTTTATTCATTTATAAAAATGACTTAGGAAGTTTAGACTTTTATCTGGATCACATTCTGCAGAGATTTTTGTTCTTAAATAGGTTTGAAGAATGAGCCATTAAAAGGAAAGGTCAAAGAGTAAACAACAAGAAGAGGAAGAGGAGGATTTCAAAGGTAAGAATCAAACCTTGTCACATGTAAATTCATAAGCACCTTCTGGTCTGCACATCGATAAAGAAGAGGTTTAAAGAGAATATGGGTTCTTTTTCTCTTCTCATTGCGGTTTTGGACTTTATTTTACCTTACTTAAAAGTACATCTCAAAGGGGCAAAGTAATAAGATAACTGCGTATCATAACCCCCTTTTTTAAAAATTATAGAAGTGGCTGCATAGCCACTGACTTAGAGGAAATAAAAACTCACAGTGCAGAGCCACAATCTCTACCACTATTCCAGGACAATAAAATATCTCTGAAATGGTTCACTGGTAGAAATACATTTTCAGGTTTTAAGGTTATGCTTATATAATTCCAGAATGCCTGATTTAAATATGAAAAAGCTGTTAGCAGGCTTTCATGCCTTCCTGCATCCACTCTTGAGTCTAACTGATTCTTTTAAGCGAATTGACCTTTTGGTGTAGTGTTGGATAAATGGTCTAAATCAGCTATGCGCCTATACCTTGCAGCACTGGCCCTGTGGAAAAGTGTCTCTAATGGGAACTTCACTCTCATTATCTCAGAATGATTTTATGGGAGAGAAAAGCAATATGAAAACTTGAGTGATCTTTCAAAGAGAATAAATAGAACAGGGCCTGTGCCTGGCTTCACAACTGACTCACACATAGAGCCATGGGAAAACACTCATCCTTTTTGTGCCTCAGTTTTCTGCCTCTCTTCTCTCAAGGAGACCATGAAGACAAATACTGTAAAATCTCTGGTATTCTTAAGGTTTCATGAGGCATAAAGCCTTATTTCTATTTCCATGGTTATGAACATTTTTCAAGTAAAATAAAGAGTAACCGCTTCTATTAGACTGAAATTCAAATTTCCAACAAACTGATACTGTAGTGTAGTAGCACACATACAGATCATGGTAACACACACATGGGTTTGTTTGCTGTATAGAGTAATCATTCAAGGGATTCCCAGCATTTATACTTCTTCCTGCTGCAAATACCTCATTTTGGTGCCCATTTTGTTGCACTTACTGCTTCAGAAGTGCTTCTTCTTCTAACCCAAGAGTCAACTGAGAGCAAAATGTGTGCCCCACTCATCTTTGTAAGCACCGTGTCACGTAATCTGGCATATAACCAGTGGTTTAAAAACACCAAAGGAAGGGAGGAATGAAAAATCAAGGACCACTCAGGCCATCATCCACACCAACCCATCTGGAACTCTGTGCCAAGAAATTTCAAAGTGGTAAACAGGACAGAAAATGTCCCTGCTCTGGTGAAGTTTACAGTTTATCATGTACAAGGTCTATCAGACCATCAAATAAACCACGTAACAGAGGATCAGGTAATAACAAGTTCTATGAAGGGGAACAAATCTAGACAAGGGGATAGAGACTGATAGAGGGCTGATATTTATTATGCTCATTGTAGAAAGCCTCTCAGAAGAGTTTGGGGGTTTGAATATCCATTTAATGTATAACTGTGCATGCGGTTGAAATAGATACCATAAACAAATAATAAAAAGAAGAAAACCATGGATGGATCCTCACTTATCAGCACCCACAAGGTCCTTCAGGAAAAATGAAAACAATTCCCCCTTCATAGATGACCAAGGAACCAGACACTTATGCTGCCTGTGCTCCATCACCATGGCCATGCTGGCAGTGAAGATGCAACAGGCTCCACCAGAATGTTTATAAAATGAAAACTCACAAGGACTCATTTAAATCCAATACTGGAGAATATTTTCACTCACCTCCCCCCCATGCATGTACTTCCTAGGATGTTAAGTCTTTCTCTCAAGAAGGGAGCCCCTTCAGGATCCATCACTAACAGCAGCCATAGATTTAACATTACTGTTTTTGCTGCCACTACTACACCTATTGAAACACAAACACCACAATTCTCAAGAAACCTTACTCATTAAATAAATGCTGAGGCAAGCTGAAACGCCTTTGCACATACCTTCCCTTTCTTCTCAACCCTAGTTTATCGTAGACTCATTGCCCAGCTTTTAAAGTGACTTTATGAAATGACCTCATGTATCCTCTTTATGATACTGGAGGTGTCAGTCAACCAAGTAGATTCCAAATAACTGTAACATTTTCTATATTGGGACAAAAAGTTACCTATGAGGAATGTAACTCTCTGTTGAGATTTCGCAAGTGCAAAATTTCTACTCTAAAATGTTATATTTTAAAATACATGTTCTACCAAGTGATCTGTCTTCTCTAACAGTGAATTCCAACAAATTATATGTTTGGAAAGATGTATGAAACCTCTAAGACCCCCCCCATGGACTACTATTTTAGGCAATGTACACTATACTAAAATAACTTATTGAACAAATAAACAATACACAACCATTCAGTCTACTGAATACCAAGTAACTAACCCAACTAGTAGCTTATATACTCTTTTAAACTAAAGCTTCATGCACACTATAATAAAGCAATCTGACAATCAATCATTGAGAGCATGGGAGGAGATGGGAAATCCCTAAGCCCAGTTGTTTATCAGACAAAAATAATCGACTCATTCTGTAAATTCATGGCCAAAGACTCTTGAAAAATCTATGTCTAGAAGGAATTAGAGGTTATCTGGTCCAGCCATCTTATTTTAAGGATGATGCACCCATAGCCCAGAGAGGTTACTGAGCTTACCTGAGATGTCAAAACCAGTAAGTTGTAGATCAAGAACTAGCATTAGAGCCCATTCTCTGCTCTGTGTGGTTATCACAGCGCAGGCCGTGTTCTTGTACTTTGTATGCCTGGAAGAGAGAGTAAGATGTGTTGGGATTTCTCTTCTGGAATGTGTCTAACGTCACTAAAAATCCATTCTGACTTAGAGTAGAGCCATCTATCACTCAGGCTCAAAAGCATTTGTTTTATGACATTTTCTATCTCTTTTATGATTTTACCTATATTGTGTTTAACCAAGTTGGACTACTGAGTCTCGTCCTATAAAGCAGAAACATTTAACCTAGTGTGCTGGAAACAAGCAGTGCAGGGAATGACTACAATATGTTACAAGGTCCTGCTCTGCACCAAAGCTAAATCCTGAGAAAGAATGATTTTAGCATCTAAGGAAGACAACTCTTACTGTTGCTATGAGGGGTTGTTTTTATTCCTATCATATCATATCATTTTGTCCTTTTTTCATGTTAAAGTCTCCAATGCTTTATTGAAAACCTGAACATATATATTTGTATGAGTTGGTTCTGATTATGCAAATATATGATTCAATCTATACTCCTGTTTACTGTATTGTCGTCTTTCATCTGCTCCCTGACTCATGATATAACCTTTAGCAGATGATTTTTCTTTGCCTCAGTTTCTTCAGTGACAAAGCAGACTTAGTAATACTAATCCCATTTCCCCTTGACTGAAAGTTTATTAGAATGTCTTAAAAGAAAGTGCCTTTAAAATTATTCTACCTGGATATCACTAGTAATGGGCCCTTATTAATCATCTTCTTTGTGTAAGCATTAAATAAAAGGTATTGAAGAGATCATCCTAGCATTTAAAATATGAAAACTAGGTTAACAAAAGAATTTGGTCCATCAGACACTGCAGCTCTAATCAGGCAAAGTCCCTTCTTTTTTTTTTTTTTTTTTTTTTTTTTTTTGCTGTACGCGGGCCTCTCACTGCTGTGGCCTCTCCCGTTGCGGAGCACAGGCTCCGGACACACAGGCTCCGCGGCCATGGCTCGCGGGCCCAGCCGCTCCGCGGCATGTGGGATCTTCCGGGATCGGGGCACGAACCCGTGTCCCCTGCATCGGCAGGCGGACTCTCAACCACTGCGCCACCATGGAAGCCCCAAAGTCCCTTCTGAAATCTTGATTTTTTTTAAGAAATAATATCCTTCTGAAATGTTAAAAAGCAAAAAAACAACAAAAAATTTCCTTCCCTGATCTCTCCTCGTGGGTGATTTCTTTAGATGGTAGCTGGACCTGAGACAGGAGGAAGTCACTAGGAGGTAGGCACTAAATGTAACACTGACCAACACTTTAAAAGATGAGGTTATCAGTCACCATCAGTTATACCAGTTTGCATCATTTTTCTAAGGTCAGGGCCCTATTTTCCTGAATTTGACCACATGTTCTAACCAAAACCCACTTGTGGCTGAGGGCACACATCTACAAGATATTCTTAAGGGTTCACTTTGTGGTCATGGGACAGTGAGTCCCTGGGTTCAACTTTGACTTTAGCCCCATGATTCTATACAACCAAACTAAGTGGCCACACAGGAACACCTGCTAGAATTTTAGGTTAAGTTTTTCTTGTAGGTAAACATTACTACTTGGTTTCTTGGCAAGTAATTGGAAACATTTAATATGTCTTCTTATTGCCTGGGTTATAGCACAGGTCCTGAGAACCTGGGTCAGTGGGAAAATTATTCTCCTTCTATATTGTTCCTTGCTTTGTCATGTTGAGACAGGGAAAACTGTCTAGAGTCTAAAACTATGTCCACACAGGGAAAACCATCTAGAGGATAATTGAACAATCTAAAAAAGTATTTCACATTTCTAGCTACCTATTTATCTGCTTATATGGAGATCAGAAAACCAAAGAACAAACAGAATAACTGAGAATTCTCTTACTCACCAAAATTTCTGTCCATCAGTAATTCCTTTTTTTTTTTTTACCATGAATTATTAACCACATGCCTCTAAGGTCAAATTAGATCAGATCAAGTTGAAATTTCCATCTGAAGAAGGCAGAGTCCCAAACAACCCACCCAGAGCTTAGTTTTGTTAAACAATTCTCTGCATTTTTTATTTATAGTAGACACTTAATGGGAAATAGTAAAAGGTAGGTCTACCCTCTACATTATGCTCTAGCATCCCACGTGGACAGATGTATCCATAAATAATGCCTGAAATATCTGGAGCTAGAGTCAGTGAGGTATCAATTATTGGCCAAGCCATTTGTGATAAAGCAGGAAGCGTAAGTTGCTCAGCAACTTTTTAATAAAGCTTCTGTACAACTTGACAATTGTTAGAGCAAGATACATGAGATCCGAAGGCAAAATTTCAAATAGCTACGTAACACCATGTAGTTTCCACAAGGGAACATGGTTAAGCATTTAAGAGGACAGTCCAGGACAAATTCCATCTATACCAAGTGAGAGTGCCTTCCTAATCCTTTAACATGGAAGTGTAAAGACTACTGGATTCTAAGAGATTAAAGATTTCTTGTCAAGACACTGAAAATCTCAGCTGGTTTGTTGCCATTTCTCATATGCTTCCTGCTTAAATTTTTGCATCATCTAAGTGAGCTGTGTCTCGTTTCATTTATGGAGAACCAGTTCTAGTTATTGAGTGTTTGGGATAATTTTGCATTCAGTAGAGAAGAGCAGCTTGGGTCAGAAAGGCAGGTCTTTAAACGTGTCTTTTCTTGCCAGAAAAGAGCATTGTTCAAACAGGCTGACATTATTCAGCCTGGTTCTTACCTTTAATTTGCCTTTTGATACCGAGGCCAGAACTCATGTGGTTGATGCCTGTGGGTGCTGTCATTCCAGCTGGGAAGGATGAGTTCTTGCAGCAACGTCTGTGGGTCCGAGCAGGCACAGGCTGCTACCGAGGGCGGGTACCAGCGCTATGGAGTCCGGTCGTACCTGCACCAGTTTTATGAGGACTGTACCACCTCCATCTGGGAGTATGAGGATGATTTCCAGATCCAGAGATCACCTAACAGGTGGAGCTCAGTATTCTGGAAGGTAAGTAAAGAGCATGTGTTTAACTCAGGAAGTGGAGAAGTCATTTGATACGGGAAATAATTCAGCAATAGAGAACTGAGAAGTCTGGGACTCTGTGTGTGCATCCCTCTCAGTGACACTAAGTGCAGTTTTCTTCCTTAGGAAAGGAGACTATAACCCTTGGGCTGAAGAAAGCCTCTACACACAGCACAATTGTTGATTTGCAGGTTAAACATAAATAGATATAATTGCCATCGTTAATTATTATTTTTGCTATTGTTATTAATGTGCCACTAAATTCACCAACTATGACAGCCATCCAAAGGCAAAACATGCTTTCAGCCTCCCTTAAGGTCTGGTTAAGTATCAGTTGACAACTTACAATACTTATTAGAAAAAACAGTTGGATACTAGAAAGAGTTAATACTGAGACATAATACAGTGGTCAGTCTGCCAGCTCTGCCTCTCCTGGATATGTGGTCATGAGGCTTTATGAGCTTCAGCTCCCTCAAGTGGAAGGAGCCTCACCAGACAATAAGCTCAGTCATTCAGCATATAATTAGTGAGCACCTACTCTGTGCCAAGTTGCAAGGTACCAGAAATTAAAGTGGTAAATGGGAGAAGAAAAAGTCCCTGCCCTCAAGGAACTTACAATCTATCGTGGGAAACAGACCATAAACAAATAAACCACACCACAGAATGGTAGTGGCAAGTGCTATGAAGAGAAATAAATCAGAATAAGAGGATAGGGAAGGATGGAGAACTGGTGTTTAGTTATGCTGATCACAGAAAGCCTTTCAGAGGAGATGACCTCTGAGCAAATACCAGGGAGGAAACCATAAAATTACCTGGCTGAAGGTCATTGCAGGCTGGGAAAATAGCAAGTCCAAAAGCTCTGAAATGGGAACACTGGTGTGTTTGAAAAATAGCAAGAGATCCAATCTGGTTGGAGAGGAATGAGAGAGGGGAAAGAACAGGTGATGGATTCAGAAAAATAACAGGACACAGATGATTTGTGTGGAGCCTTGTAGGTGACAGTGAGGACTTTGGCTTTTACCTTGAGATCCATGGGAAGCCACCTGAACATTTCAAGCAGATGAGTGACATGACCCGACCAGTATTTTAACAAGATCATTCTGGCTACAGTACGGAAAATAAATTATAGGAAGGCAAGGATAGAAGCAGCTAGATTACTTAAGAGGCTGTTAAAGTATCCAGGCAAGAATAATGGTGGCTTAGATTACGGTGGTGTTAATGGAGATGGCGAGAAGTAGTCAGATTTAGCATAAAGCTTGAAGGCCAAGCTGTCAGGACATGTTGGCAAATTAGAAACAAAAGAAAGAAGAGTCAAGCATGACTTAGAGACTTGCAGCCTGAGCTCTTTAGTGGATGATGTTATAATTCACTGGGATGGAGAACACCAGGAGAGCAGTGGGATGGGTGGGGAGTCAAGAGTTTGACTTTGGCATGGCTACATTGGAGGTGCCTATTAAACATGCAGGTGGAGATCTCTAGTAGCAATTTAAATATACTTCAGCTCATGAATTGGGAGTCGCTGATATATACAGTGTATATAAGGTACCAGACTAGACAAGATCACCTAGGAAGAGAGTATAGACATAAGAGAGAAGAGGGCATTGAATGTTCCAACATTTAGAAATCAAGAAAAGGACAAGGATGTAGGAAGGGCTACTGAGAAGGCACAGCTTTAGATGATGCCTTGAATTCCCTCCAGGTCTAATATTCTGTGTTTTGGAGGTTTCTGATCATCCCCAAAAGATCCCAGAAACTTTGACGTTGATACTGACATAAATTTACAATGTACTGGCAATAGAGTTTAACAAGAGGCAATGTAACATAGTGATGGTTACAAGCACGGACTCTGTCCTCAGATTACATGGGTTCAAATCTCAGCTCTGTAACTTTGGGTAATTTAATTGACCTTAAATGAGCCTCTAACGGTGATACTTATAGTACCTGCCACATAAGTTGTGAGAATTAAATAAGATAACAGATGCAAAGAGCTTAGAACAATGTCCGGGAGGCACTTGATAAGTACTTAATATATTAGCTCCTAGTACCAGACGTTGTATGGAACACTGAGTTCTGAAACAGAAATAAAACTGGAAATCTAGTTAATAAATAAAATATTGGTAATATGGTTGCTACTATGATTACCCAAGACCTGTGTTGATTCAAAATCTTACTAGTGTCAGGCACTCTGTATTAGAATTGGTCAAGCCAGCCTTCTCATTCTGTACAAGTGTCACCTCTGATGACTCCGTACTGGCCTGGACCAACGAAATACATAGCCAAGCTTGGCACATCTTGTATTTACCCAGGTAAGTGGGTGGTTGCTTCTCTATATGTCAAAAAAACAAACATTTGCCTCACAGGTCTATTGTGCCAAGAGCCTAAAATGCCACTGACATACAGAATATTGCAAAGGCTAGTGGTTCCAAAGCACTAGTAGTGATACGAGTTGTGAAGCTATAAATCCATCAAACAATACATGGGTAAGGATTTACAATAAAGAACTCTCAGTAAATTACCAAGCCTAGAATTCAGATTTCAGTATTTTCTCTCTTCTGTTTTATGCAAACAAGATCCAGAAGTATTTGTTCCCTGTTGTGCTGGACCTACTTCAGAGAATAAAACTGGGCAAAAGTCCACGGCCTCATAGAGATTATATTCCAGCAAAATCCAAATCTTAGACTTACGTCCTGACCATAAAACACTAGACTGGGCACTCAGAAGCCTACAGTCAACCTGAAAAACCAAAGAATTCACTGTCTTAGAGACCTCACCTCTACCAAGGGAATAAACCAACCATTCTTGGGTTTCCTCCTAGGGAATATAAGGGAACTCACGGCAGTGAGCGTATGAAGTGCTTTGAATCAACCCAGAGAAAAGCACTGATTATGCACGTGTTTCTATTATGATACTTTTTTATGTTTTTTCTTTCATTTCAATCTGCATCTTGTAAGTGGTTCAAGACGTGAGCTCCCCCTTCCCTCTCTTCCACTATAGCATTGCTGAGGCCACGTGGGTCTCTCACTGGGGGCCACGCTCACAGAGCCTCAGGAGGACTCTGCCGCTGAGCCAGCTCCTTAGCAGTGGGCAGCAAGGAGGGGCTTAATGAGAACAGGGATTGGAATCAAATGGGCCTGAGCTAGAAACTTTGCTCTACCACATGGACCGATGTAACCTCGCTCTCACAATGCTATTCTTTCTACACGTTTATATGTCCACCGTGCACAAGCCTCTGTGGTGGGCTCCGGGATTCAGCTGTGAACACAACACTGTTCTTCACTTGACGGAGTTCACAGTCAAATAAGGAAGGTAGATGTGTACAGAGGTTGTTACAAGCCACTGTGCCAGTTGTTGCAGTACTTACTGGACAGACCTGATGCAGCCTGGGGAGGAAGTGACTCCACAGAAGAGTTCACAGGAACAGAAAAGCACTACAGAAAGAAGAGCGTCACAGAAGCTGCGTCATGAGAGAAGATGGCATGCTCAGGAGATGCCAAGAGTTCACTGTGGCTGGGGTAAGAGTTAGGCGTGGAGGACAAAGGCCGAGAGATGAACACGGTAATGTATACAAGAGCCAGATCACAGAGACTCAGCAGGCTGTGAAGTAGAAATTTCTCCAGAACCTTCCTGCTTGATTGAATACAGTGAGAAGGTAAGATAATAAAGCTAGGCTTTCTTGGGAAGGTTGTCTCACAATCAGGTGTAAACAGCCCCTACACACACACACACACACACACACACACACACACACACACACACACACACACACACACACACACACACACACACACACACACACACACACACACACACACACACACACACACACACACACACACTATTATACACATTCTCTGTGCCTCACAGCTTCTGGATTACTGCATGGTGGCCTCCGCCACTGCTAATTTACCTGCAACTGCTGACATCTGCAAAAATCTATGTGACACGGTCCCACCTACCCCCTGCCACCCACTACCTCTGCCCAAGGGCCTAACAGGCTGTGGTGGACTTTTTCTTTCTCACCCTTGCACTTAACCTTGACTAAGACAGTTGCTACTTGATGGTGCAGCAGATAGCTGAAGTACTGCAGGTATGAGCTAACGGGAGCAGTCTTCTTAGCCCAGTCGTTCTTTCCTCACCTCAGGGTTATCCTCCTCCTTACCTTTCCCTCAACCAGTATTAGAAATCTCCCAAAGGGTGTTAAATAGCAATGGGCAGGTACAAGGCAAGACCTCTTCCTCCACAGACTTAACTAAAAGTGAAAACGATGCTGGTACCTCTCTTTTCTCTCAAGACCCTCCTCCTACCTGTCCCAGTCTCTCCAGTTTCCCCCTTAAGCTAAGCCAAGAGTTTAAACTTACATCTTGGATTTCTCTTCAAAGTCTTGCTAGATATTAAGGAGATGGTTTTATTCTAGAAATGAATAAGGAAGTCCCTTAAGAGAAGAAACCATGTGGTTATTATCTAAAAAAAGAAAAATTCTCAGATGACACTTGAAAAACGGACAAAGGATGAGACTAGCCATGGAGACCATCAGAATGCTGTTGCAATGATCTGGGCAAGAGTTAATAATGCTCTGTTACCATTAGAGTAGCTGTAGTGATGGAGAGACAAGAGTCAAGAGAATTCTGTGAGACAGAATCAATAAGATTTAATTATCCATTGACTACGAATGTGAGGAAGGACTCAGTGAATGGGCAGGCGGCAGGAATGCAGAAAAACTGGGAAGGAAAGAAGAGAGGAACACCATTTTGAATATTTGGGTTTTGCAGAGCCTTTGGGACATTTCTGTCATAAATGTGGGGCTACAGCCCAGGAGAGAAATCTAGGCTGGAGTTGGACATTTGGAAGTCACTGGTATATAGGTGGGAGTTGGAACTGCGGCCACAAATTAAACCATAGAGAGAACATATTGAGTTAGAGGTGTGAGTCAGGGCTGGAACCCTGGGGGACACCAATAATTTAAGAGTGTCTGGCAAAGCAAGTTAAGAGTGAGTTGTTAAAGACAGAAGCGGAAGAGAGTTGTGTCAGGGGTAACCATTGGTGAGGGTTTTAAGAAAGCCTAAGTACTTAAAATCAATGACTGCAGAATATGCAAATGAAGAAAAGAAAAATTGGATTTGACAATTAGGAGGTCATCAGTGACCTCAGAGAGAGGGGTTTCAGTGAAATGGTGGAAGACTAGGCTTGGCTACCAAGGGTAGGAATAAGTTCAAGCAGTAGCTAGTGGAGGACACAGGGCTCTAGAATAGGTTTTGAAGATGGAAGCGATTGAATGTGCTGACAGGCTGGAGGAACAAAGCCTCTGTAAGGCAGCGGAGCCAATGCAGGATCCTGCTACCCAGGTGAAGGAGGGCTGTAGAGACTGTACCAGGTGACGCATATGTGGAAGGACCTGATCCCAGCCCGGCACTGGTCATTGCTTTGCAAAGCTCAGTGTCCCTACAAGCAGGTCAGGCAAGAGGGTCAGGACAGACGAGTTAGAATCCGCCATCACTCCGGCAGGTGACAGCACTCCGAGCCCAGGTCCTGCTAAGGAGCGGTGCGCAGCAGCCCTCGGGGCTGATGGAGAAGAAGAAAAGCCAGTCTTCACTCCTGCTGCGCTGCTTCTGAATTTCACCTCTAACCCAGAAGGCTTCTTTCCCATTTAGCTCCATCCAGCCATCTCCCCCCACACGCCGCTCTTCCCTGCCATGCTGGTTCCTGCTTCCACCACTCATTACCGCCTCCCCTCTGCCAGAACAGCTGCGTTGCTCCTGCTGCCAGCTCCACTTACTGGAGTGAACTGCATTTTCAGATCTCATCAGCTCACAGACAGACCACAAAGGGGATGCTGGTCAAAACAACAGCAGCTTCTGGCTTGTGGCCCCCAGCTGCAGAATTTCTGGAATCCAAACTCTCCCCGCCATCCAATCCTCCTTTGCAACAGCAGGGACTGGGTTTTCACCCATCCTTCGCACAGTCAAGAGAGTCATCAGAAGTCACAGCACAAAAACTGCTCTTGCTGCTGTCTTTAAAGTTCGCTTTTCATCACCTGGAGAGGCCCTTCTCTCTCCCTGTTGGTGTGGATCTAACATCCCACACCACCAGGCTACTCTGGGAAGCCCCTCACCCAGCAGCATTGCAACTCTTTGCATGGCTCCAGACAGAGCTGGTTTGCTCTCTTAGAACCTTTAAAAAAAAAACCCTCTGTGTTGCATTTCTTAAACTCTATTTAATAGAGCCCCTTTTCTCTTAGACCTGGGACCACTTCAACTTAGAGCTGTGTCCAGAGACAAAGTTTATGATACCATATGGCATCACTCCCCAAACTTTTATTCCATTCAGTACTCCAAGATGCTACCAGGATTAAGCGGATATATCCCAGCATCCCTCCTCACCACTACTACACTCAGGGAAGTATTCCCAGCATTTTCCCTTCATGCCTACCATCCCACGCTCTCCCTGACATGTCTGAACAGGTTTGGAGTCCCTCTCTGGGCACATCTTTTGGAGATCCTCATTAGACTTGCACTGATGGCACCCCCAGAATCCTGGGCATTACATACTATTCATTATGTCATGCTCCCCTCCACAGATGGCGGGCCTCTCTCTGATCCTCTGATTTAACAGGGAAAAGGGAGAAGGCTTGGGGAGGCCAGCCACTTTCCAGTTCTTGAAATGAGCAAGAGTTCTGCCATCTGCAAGGCAGGGTTTGCCTTTTAGCTTCTGAGTGATATTCCAAGAGTGGATTTTAATCTATAAAGCACTGTTCAACTGAGGAACAGACTGCTCTGAGAATCAATCACCTGGCTCCGGATTCAGCAGTCTGGTGGTTTAAGTTAATCAGTCAGGAATATATATTGGACACAGGCTGGACTGACTGCTGTGGACAGAAAGACAGAAATAGAAGATGGAGCACCCTGGCCTCCCTTGCTCTTAAGAACCTTAGAAACGAAGATGGATACATTTTTGCTGCCCTCAATTTTTGAGAATCTGTACCAGTTCTTGAGGAGGGAGGTAATTTAGTGACATATGAAGCATGTCACCATGGATATTTAATTTAGTTTGTGCATTCAGAATATTCCAACATGAGTCATCTTTTAAATATTATAACGGTTAGTCTTTGAAGGTGAATTTGACACCATTCTTCAAAAAATGTAGAAAGCCATCCAAAGTGTGATATTTTACAACCCAATTTTTTCTGCAGTACTTATATCTTATGTACAATAGTTTTTCTTTTTTTTTTTTTCAGAAGACATTATACTGACTCTTTTTGTTTTTCAGTTTCTTTACACTATTACATAATGGAAAATCATTCATATATGGTGACTAAAACTTTATTGTAATTTTTTAAAAATTATAGAGGTAATGTACAAAATAGTAATCGGTGAAGTATCATGGGAGAATGAAAGTGGGGAGTGGGGCTTAGAAGTCATGCAGACCTGGGTTAGAGACCACGTGCTTAAAGAGTGGACTTTGAACTATGTTTCTTCAATCTAATAAACCTCAGTTTCTTATAGGTGAAATGGGGATAAAAATATCTACATCTCATAAGATGCTGGTGAGGATTAAGTGAAAAGCACAGTGCCTACGTCATAACCGATGCTCAATAATACGAGCTCTCTTACCCCCTTTGTCAGAGTGATGGATTTGCAAATGTTTTCTATTATCCAAACCTTCTACTAAAGAAGTATCTAATAAAGTGTATTACCCTGAAACACAGTAAATAAATAGATAAATATACTTTAGATGTTCAAGATTAAATGGTGTTATACATTTGGTTATTTTTCCAACCTTGTTATTTTAACTAAAAGCAATTAGGAACAGGAGGAAATGAAAAATGTGTTTAAAAAATAAGCTGTATTAGCTGTTCTTTATTCCAAGTACTGAGTGACTGTTGCAGTGCTCTTGCCAATGCAGCATAATTTTACAAGAGGCACATTTCCAAATAATAATAATAATATCTACTTATTACAACGTATGACTTAGGCAGGCACAGGGCTGAGTGCTCTCAGGCATGGTCTCGTTTTGTCCTCACAGCTTTATGAGGTAGGTACTATTATCATTTATCATTTTATAAATGGGAAAATTAATGAGAGTATTTAAGTAACTTTCCTTCTATGATTCAAGTACTAGTTGGCAGTGCTAGAATCCAAGCCTGAGTCTGTTAATTCCAAACCTCTGAGCTTCAACCACCAAATGGTATATTACTTTCCATTTTCAGTGGGTTACATTTTATTAGAACTTGAGCTAATGCAGTTTCATCTCCATTTGCTGCTCTTAACATTTCTCAACATCTGCACAAGTAAAGCACAAACAGCTACATGTTAGAAGAGAAAGAGCACTGGCCTGGAGGTCAGATCTGTGGTTTAGCCCATCCTCTGCTACTTACCAGTTGTCTATCTTTGGGGCAGTGACCTACCCTCCACGAGGCTACATTTCCTTGCCTATAAACTGGTAATGATGGTTCCTTCTTCGCTTGCTTGGGGAAGGGGTGAGTAGTTACACAGACTGTCGATGGCCACCTGCCGAAATCACATCTATGTTGAACAAGTTGAGTATATTACTCATCACAGTGAGACAGAATGACACCATAAGGGCTCCGGGGCATTTCAGTAAGAGAGTGTAAGAAAGGACGTATTATAGGATGTGGGCTTTAGTTGGGTGACTTGGGGTTGCCGGGGTTTGGGAAGTCTACAGGAGCCAGAGTTCACTCTGGATTATCAGGAATAATCCTATGATTGGGTATCTTAATAAATCTTATCTATACAGGGGGTGGACTAGAGTGAGACTAAGACTGTAACTGTAAAGAAGCAGCAGTCATTCATATTGGGTGGGGTGGGAGGTGCGCAGAATCTTGTGGTTTGCACAATGACCTTGTTTTTGTCTGCGCTTAGACAAAATTATGAAGTGGCCTTGGTTTGTCACACTTCATCATGGGTGCAGAATGAGCTTGTCTGATGTTGAGGTTCTGCAAGATTGATTGTGCCCACAAAACAACATGGTATCAATGGGGGCCCCAGGCCAGCTTCTAAGAACATCAAAGCCTAGTGGATAGAGTAACACCAGCTCCTGGGTATCCAGGCTGCTTTTCTCTTACTCAAGACCAAACAAGACAACATAAGCCAAAGGGGGCGCTGTTGATTGCAAAGCACTGGACAAACAGGAAGCTCAAAGGAAAAATCAAGGCAGTGCTGCAGTTCCTGGTTGGCATCAAAATCAGAAAAGTCCTCCTTCACCTTCTTTTTTAACTACAAAATTATGCAGGCTTCTCATACAAATTAGAGGTGACTGGGGACAGTCTCTTGTCTCAGAAAACAAGGCCAGTCCTACCCTGGAGACCTGAAGTACCAGGTTTACTCTATCTTATTTCATTGTGTCTTTCGCTAGGTTGGACTCATCTTGGGCACAGTCTTCGTGATTCTCGGATTGACTGTCCTGGCAGTGGGCTTTCTTGTGCCCCCCAAAATCGAAGCCTTTGGTGAGGCCAATTTCGTGATGGTGGACACACACGCTGTCCAGTTTAATGGAGCCCTTGACATGTGCAAGCTGGCGGGTGCCGTGCTCTTCTGCATCGGGGGCACGTCCATGGCAGGGTGCCTGCTGATGTCGGTGTTCGCAAAAAGCTACTCCAAAGAAGAGAAATTCCTTCAGCAAAAGTTTAAAGAGCGAATCGCAGACATCAAGGCCCACACCCAGCCCATTACAAGAGCTCCAGGCCCGGGAGAAACAAAGATACCAGTCACTTTGTCCAGGGTTCAAAATGTCCAGCCCATAGCGGCAACCTGAAACATTTTCCAGCCTGGTCTTCCCCTCTGTAATTTATGCCCAGTGTTACAAGGGAGCAGGCCAGTTTGGGAAATGATAAGGATTTGGTGTTGACCTGCCCCAGGGCTGTGCTGGGCTGTGGGCAGTGTGGTGTGTGAGCTCACACTCATTCCATTCAGTGGCCCTGGGGACCGTTGATGCCATGGGTCAGCCTGGGCACATGCACCGGCTGCTTAAAGAGGTGCTGCTGGGTGCCCACCAGGAGCTCTCTGGAACTCCCCTCTCATATAGTGTGACTTTGTGTCATTTTCCGTGTTCTTGGAAAGCGCTGAACAGTTTAGACCAGCCTACCAATGGCTGATGTGGTCCTTTTTACTTTCTAGTATTGGTTTTTCTAATCTTTCCTGTGTGGTGCTGCTTTCCATTCCTTGTCTCACTACATGTAAGATATTGTCGTGTGTTCACAGAAAAATCAAGTTCCCTGATTTTGACCCAAACTTTGGTCTTTTAACTCTAACTTAACATGAGGTTCTTGAAATCAGACACAAACGTATCAGAATTCTCCATAAGTCTTTTTTTTTGTTTTCTCTAGTTTTTTCCCACTTAGAGAGCTCAAATTGCCAACTTTAGAATCTTGGGAAAGAAATTAATATTAGGAGAATCTATTTATGCAGTGTACAAAAGCACTGAATTAGAAACCAAGAAATTTGAGTTCCTATTACTAACTAGCTGTGTGATCTTGGGGAAAGCACTTAACCTCCCAGGCCTGTCTCCCCACCTGTAGAACGGGCATCCTGGTCTGTGATGTCTGAGATTCCGTTTTTGCCGTGCATCATTGTGTGTCCACGACCAAGGATGTTTACAGTGTTCTTGTGGCTCTCACCACAGTGGGATTCTTCCAGACCTGGACTCCCAGAAAGTCACCAAATCAGCAGCCTCGATGCCACCTACTTCTAAATATCCAACTCCAGAAGTTTATACAATGCAGTCATATTTTTATAAAAACAAAAGTAAGCCATCCTCCAATAAGAAACCCCTGAGTAGATATTAACCTTAAAGAGGGTTTTCTTTCTCAAAGAAGACATTTTCTTCTCCAGTAAAATGTTCATCTCATCCCTTTACACTTTTATTTAATCTGTGGATTTAAACTAGCCTGAGGGAAATGGAACACATGACCTTGGTATCCTCTCAGAATCTGTGCCACCTTCAAAGTCTGTTTTTTTTTTTTTCCTTTCCTTCACTGGATAAATAAAATATGTAAGCAAGCAGAACTCAAATTGCATTGTCATTCTTTTTGTGTGGCTATTTTCTCTCCATCATGTAATTTTCCATTCTGAGGCTGAGTGAGCTCTGCTGGTCCCCTGGCAAAATGGAAGAATAAATGAAGCAATTAGTGCTTTTGTGCACATGGTTTGTTTTGCATCATCCAGCATAAAACACAGGGCAAATCAGCATCCTTAACAAGGATCATTAGCTAGGTTTGGGAGAAATTGTTCTAGTTTCCTTAGGTTCTTACCTTCCTGTGGCAATGCCGTTTTACTTTTGTTCTTTGAAGCCTTATTCAAGTCCCCAGGCACCTGTTCAAGGCAACATCGTGAGGCTTTCCATGTTGGCTTGTGTTGTGTACCAAGAAATCTTTGAGGATGAGATGACTTTCAAAAGCCTCCAGAATGAAAAATAATGACTGTAGGGCTTGGGAATTTTTAGGTGCAGGCATGCAGGCAGCCATAAAAAAATCAGCTCTGAGCCTCAGACAAAGGCCTCAAAGGAACAGAGATGGTGGAAGTAAGAGCTAAGTCTGAAAGAGGGATTCGGCATGCCCTGTCTTTCCTGTCCTGCCTAAGCTTTGTGGAGACAGGTACTTGTAAGGACCCTCCCAGTCTGTGGAGCAGGGATTGAGGGATATTGAAGGAAAGCAGAGGAAGAAGGCTGAATGGTATTAGGAAATACAGCTTGATCTTTGCAAAGAGTACAGGCCTGTGTAATCAGAGGGTGGGGAGCAGCCAACTAAAGACTTCACAAAGCCATTTTCAGGCCTGTTTGGGCAGATGTCAGGGGTATGACAAACTGCAACAGTCCTAGAGCCTTGGTCTCAGCTTGCTTGCTGGCACTGAACCAATCCATCCCTTCAGTGCTGAAACTTCTAAAGCAAAGTAAAACCACACCCCTACAGTTGGGGAAAGAGGTGGGCAGAAGATGCTGGGACTGCAACAGAAGAAACTCAGAAATGAGTTCTGGCCTAAAGATCTCATCACGTAAGCTGAGGCACGTGCAGTCAGTAAAACCTCGAATGAGGTAGGACCAACCCAAGGCAGAAAACCCCACGCCCACCTCACATCAGCTCTGATCTAGCAACCTCCATTTGCTCAGGCACTTCCAGTGACTGAAGCCCTCCTTCCTCACAGGACAAGCCACTACATCTTCCGATGGCTCTAGATGTTTGGAAAGCTTATCTTCACATCTTCCCAAAATCTGTTTTCTAACCCTCCCATGTCTTGGGCCAAATTCTCTAATTCAAGGTTACCTACAAGCCTAACCCCTCTTACCAAGGACCACCTAACCTCCAGTCCATCACCACCACCCCAGGCTACGAACGTTTCCATTCAATTATTTTCAATCCTGTCACCTCTTTGATTATCTTCTTCAGGGAGACATTTCTATAAAATCTCAATGTTCCCTGTTTGTCCATGTGAAACTGAGCAGGACCCTGTGGGGCTCCTGGACACAAGAGCCTCCCTGTGTCCCCTTCCCTGAGTTCCAAAGGGCAGTTTCAAACAGTTGTAATCAGGGAAAGGAGGAAATGCAGAGATAAGGGAGGAACAGTTAAAAAACAATAGCATAGCCTTGGGGGCAGGGATACCCATCACAACATCTTAGAGCTGTTTTGCAGACACTGAAGCCCCCACCAGGTGGGAGAAGTTAACGGTATACCACCCACTAGCAGGTAGACCCCAGACCAGTTGGAGCCAGAAGGTTGATGATGCTGACTCCCACTTACCTCACCACCAACCAGTCAGAAGAATATCCATGAGCGGATCACACCCTCTTTGAACCCTTGCCATAAAACTTCTCGCTACCCCTTCCAAGTTGGGACACACAGTTTTGAGAGCATTAGCCCACTGGGGCCCCCTTTGCCTGGCAAAGCAATAAAGCTATTCATTTCCACCTCACCCAAAACTGAGATTTAATTCAGTCTTGGGGTACAGAGGCCGGATTCAGCTTCACATGCCACCTATTAAATGGAGTCCCTAGAAGTTTTCAGTTTGACATAGGTTGTAGATTCCCTGACTTCATTATTTGCCTTGCTTACTATGTACACAGTACCTCAAGCCAGAAAAGTGATTGTGTAAGCAGCAACTCCGTGTGCTTCCAAGGCCTGCTGTCATCTGGTCCAGCTCCTTTCTAGCTTTATTCTGACACATTCCCCAGAACCCTGCATCCTACTTGTACTCAACCACTCTCCTCTCTAAATGTGCCTGCACTTTCACGCCACCGCGCCTTCACTCACCATGCATATTTTACCAGCAATAACCATCTACCCATTCTCTGCCTGTTGAACTCTTCATTCAAGGCCACCTCAAGATACGATAGCAATAAAGGGAAGAACTAGTATGTACTGAATGGAAAGCACCACTGAAGCATTTTGAGTATAGTAATTCATTCAACCCTCATGTTAGGGGAAACACTGACTGAAACGGCCCACCCTGGCCAGGCAAAGACAGTAACAATTTGCATGAGTTATTTTATGACAGGAGATCCTGGTAAAGAACATGGAAATAACAAGCCACCATCAAGCGGAAGAATACAGGAAAGGTCAAAAGGAGAGAGGAGACACCAGTCCACATGTCCTACCAACCTCCCAGAATCCTCCTTGCTGGAATCCATCTTGGCTGAGCGGTTCCGCTTGCCACCAGAAAGGACTCTGAGTCAGAATGACTGGCCAGAGACAACCCGGAAACTAATCCCATCACCATAAAACCCGAGACCGCGAGCCACGTGGCAGAGCTGTCCTCCTGGGTCCCCTGACCCGCCTGCTCTCCACCCGGGTGCTCCTTCCCAATAAAGTCTCTTGCTTTTCAGCACGTGTGTCTCCTCAGACAATTCATTTCCAAGCGTTAGACAAGAGCCCACTCTCGGGCCCTGGAAGGGGTTCCCCTTCCTGCAACACTCACAAAAACCCTATGAGGTTGGGGCTATTATCATTTGCCCATGATACAGGGGAGAAAACAGGCAAAGAGAGGATAACTTGTCCAAGGAGAACTGGTAAGTGACAGAAGCAGGATTCAAATCTAGGCAGCCTGGCTCCAGAGGCTGCAGGCTACACTTTCATCCAATAGTCTCTTCTGCCTCTAGAAAGTCACCTTCTGTCTGCAGCTCTCTCGCTCTCTCTCTCTCTCTCTCTCTCTGGCTCTCATTCTCTCTCTCTCTCTCTCTCTCTCTCTCTTACTCTCCCCATGGTTCAGACTTAATGTCTCTTCCTCAAGTGCCAGCCTGCCGTACAAACATACTCTATTGCACTTATTATAGTGATTTGTTTCCATATCTGTTTCTTCCATTAGCAGCTAGACTATTAGCTGCTTGGGTACAGGGAGTGTGTCTTAATGAGTGGTGAACCCTCAGAAATGAATATATAAAAAGCTATGTGTTATTATATGGTCATTTAAAACAATTATTGCGTTTTATCTTAGAGCCAGGCATTGTGCTGGCACTACAGAAAACAAAGAGATGATTAACAGGAGCACTAAAGTTTTTTCATATCTAACGTGTGTGTGTGTGTGTATGGGTAAAAACATGGATTTTTGGAGAGGACTAAAGACTGAGAGTCTAGATGTGGGTACCCGTGAGCAAAGCTCTCCTCACTCTAACGTTTGGGGTGGAGGGAGCCTGGTCTAATGGCTAGCTGGCCATTACTATATGCAAAAGCCAAATTCTCCAGCCAACCAGCCCTGCTCTGGGGAGCAGAGCTACCAGCTGTCCTTCCCAGTCCCGGAAGAAACTGATGGAAGAGATAGACCCGCCTAGTCATGCGCAAAGGAGGTTGTCTCCAGCAGTCCTAAATAAACCACCAGACCTTCATCCTTAAATATGAAAGTAAAATCAGAATCATCAGACATCGGAGGGAAAACCAGCACCTGGAAAGAGTATATACGTATGATAGACTTCATGGGAAACATAAGTATTTCAGAAATCACAGGAGAATTCTAAAAAAAAATCCAATTAGTCTTCAGGAAGACACTGCATCTGTAAGATACAAATAGAATACTATGAAAGGGAACATCATACAGTTTTAAAATAACAAATGAATAAAAGAATAAGTTGAAGATGTTTTTCAGAACTTAAAATCTCCCTCACCCATTTAAAATTTTTTTAAATGAGACAAAAGATAAAAGACATAGAAACTTAATCAAAGAGAAGAATATAGGAAAAAAGGTTAGAAGTTTTAAATGAATTAACAGAAGAAAATTTCTCAAGGCTATAGAATACAAAAATCTTCAGACTGGACGTAACTGCTGAAGATTCAGCAGTGTGAATGGTTAAAAAAGGTCCCATGTTTTTGTGAAATTTTAGGACAGAAAAGATAAAAAGGATCCAAGAAGCTTCCAGAGAAAACAACCAACATCTATAAAAAAGTAAAAATCAGACTGGGAAGAGAGACGGGCTGTGATTTCATGCAACAGATGGTAAGGTAACTTTTAGTCTACGGAAAATACATTTACTCTTATCAACAAGAGGGAAAAAAAGCAATAGAAACTCCAAAAGGAAAATTTAGAAATTTACAAAGCCAAAATAATGCAAACTGTTTACTTGTTTTCAACTTTCAGAATCAAACTATAGACAAATCTAAATTATGATTATGAAACTGACGGCATATGTGATAAATCTGATGATGTTATAATAAAGGTAAAGCTAGCAAAAATCTGTAAGCAGAAGGGAAAAGATAATAGGAGATAATGGTAGGAATACTAATGTCCTCACCTAATCTAGTGAGAAGTCAAGAGTAACTGTTGAATGTTTATGGAAAGAAATAATGGCCTAAGTTTATAATTTGCAATTACAAAGATAACCCAACTAAAGAACTAAAAATGAAACATAAACATTGGAAAGGAGAGATGAAATAACATGAGATGTAGAGAGAGTAAATTAATCCCTCATCTTTCATTACAGGAAATCAATCATTACTGTGTCAGTTAATAAATCAAGATATTATAAATAAGTACATTATTTAGGGTCATGGAAGAAGTCACTAGAAGAATTTCAAACAGGAAACATTAAAAGAGGTTGCCCTGAGAAAGGCTGGGGGAGGCCAGGGGTAAGGTCAGACTGTATTTATTCACATAATGAAGACAAGACAGATGCAGTTCCTGCCCCTGTGGTCTTTATATAGACTGTAAGCAAATCACTGTTGTATTAGAAGCTACAAAAAGGAGTATCAAGGGATCTTGCTTAAACAAAGGGATTTTTCCTAGATTAAGGTTCTGGGAAGGACTCTCTGAAGTAATAATGTTAATCTGTGTCTTGAAATATGAGTAGAAGTTAACCAGAGTGATCCCGGCCTAAGGAGAAATTTGTTCTTCTGGTGTTGGGGGGCGGGGGCAGTGGACTATGGGAAGAGAAGTGAGCTTTCAAGGCAGAGGCAACGGCACCTACAAACTCAAAGAGCCAAGAGTGAGCATGGCACGGTGAAGGAACTGTATTTAGTACCTTCTAGATGAAGCGACCACACGCCCTGGGAAGAGCATCTGGGATGCCAAGGCATCTGGGATGAGCGTCTGGGATGCCAAGGCCACCCAGCCGCACAACCCCAACCTCCAACATGAACAATACCCCCTAGAGTTGTGCAACAGGCTGTATGGACGATGAAGGTGAGCAATAGTGCATGGTAAGGTTTTCTACAGAAGACAAAGATTAGGCCAGAGGAGACAAGAGAAGGTTGAGGATAGCAGAGGACCGCTGAGAGCAGCCACTGTGGGGACAGCAGCTGGGAGTCGATCAGATGTGAATACAGAGCTGATGGAGGGGAGGAGAGGAGATGCCCGGTGCCCCAGTGCTTGAGTGCTCTGGCTTCCTCTCCAGGTCCCCGTCTCCAGCACAGCCCCAACCTCAGAGTCTAGTCCAGAGGACTCACTCCCTGTCACTTCCTTTGCCTTCTGAGAAATGAAAAATGCCAGCAAGAAACTCTGAGCTTCTCACTCCCATATCTTTCCCCTGGATAAATTTACTATCTGCTCTAGGGGGTAAAAACAGAAGAAAGAATCTATCATCTTTGTTTTGCTAGACAGCCTCTTCCAGAGTACTGCACGATGCCGTAGAACTCAGAAATGAAACAATGCCCAGAAAATAATGAAAACAGCTTATGCTTATCGAGAGCTTTCTCTGTTGCATGCGATGTGACAAAATTCTTATGCATTTTTGCGTTTTATTTAATCTATTCTTGAAAGAATCCTAAGGCTGACGACTACTAATTCTTCCATTTTACAGATGAGAAAGTCCAGGCTGAGAAAGATGAAGCATTGATAATTCACCCAAGAACATGCAGCCAGAAAGTGATCAAACCAGCATTTACTCTCAGGTAGCACCTCAATGATCTCCCTCCCTATGAACAGATTCTTCTGGAAAGGATGAGAAAGTAGGTGCATCTCGTCTCTGTTCAAAATGTCCCAGATTAAACATGTCCTTTATCACAGAGCTCTGCACTTCTACGGAGCATTAAAAAATGGGCAGGAAATATTACATACGTATGTTACCACTACATGGGAATTCAGTCTAAACCAGTGCAAGGCAAGACTCCCTCTGAACTCAAGTGCGCAGTTTACAAAAAAATCAGTCCAGATTGCTATTTCAGTTTCCCCAGAAATTTGATAAAGGGAAAATCTGCTAATCTGTGAGCTCCTTGAGGTCAACACCTTGTCTTACTTGTATTTCTCCCCAACACCTAGCACAGTATCTGGTTCCCAGTAGAAACTCAATAAATGTTTGCTGAAGTTACGTGTTTTAGTTCAAAAAAACTGCAAAAATTGTTCTCTCCAACCCAACCTCCTGGTGACCTCCACCACTCCAGACGGCACTGGTAAGAATCATGTTTCCCCTGCAGCACCCAAGTGCCTCGCATTGTTTGATCTGTCCTAAAATGTGTTTGCTGGAACTCCCAGAAGGTATAAGTGCCTCCAAACTCACAGGAGGCTTGTGCGTTTTTAACTATGTGAGCGCAGCCCAACCCCTAACTGAGGGAGGCAGCAAAGCATACAGGTTCTGAAGGTTCTGGACACAGGCTCTGGAGTCAGACCTTGTCAAACCTTGGCCCTGTCACTTTGTAGACTACAGAACTCTGGCAAATCACTACAAATCTCTGTGCCTCAGTTTCCTCCACTGTCAAGAATGATAACAGCATGCATCCACAAGGGTTGTTGTTGAGGATTAAATGAGTTAATGCAGCTAAAGCAATTCGGAGCAGTGACTTACACAGAGCTGGCACTTAATAAAAGCTAGTTGTTATTTACAGGGTGTGGCTCATCTAAAAGGCACCGCTTAAGGCTACAACAGAAGGCAGGTGTCTCCTGCACACACGTGCAGACACCCCTACAGTCACCCCTACTGTCGGTCTGAAGTGATTTGGAACACGCCAGACAGGGCACCGACCTTTTCAACATCAAGTTAATTAAGGTTGTTGAGGAGCTAACCTGAAATGTTTCATGTCTTTCCATGTAGTTCAGTGAGAAAGATTTATTAACTCATTAAAATGTCTTGTTAGTTATTTTCAGCTGCTCAAAATGACTGCTCTTTGCAGCCAGCGACTTCTCCCAGGAAAGACCAAGAATAGATTCCGACCATGTTGACTTCCTAGGCTGGCATTTGCGTCACCAGACCATGTTTCTCCAACATGAGTATCAAAAGCTTAAACAAGTGTGGTGCTTGATTAAAACTCGCCTGCCTCTGGTAACATGCAGAAGGCTGTGGATGTGTCATGGTGAGGCCACGTCAGGCTAGAACCTTCTCCTGCTTCTCTCTGCTATGGAGTGTTGCACTGGCCAGAGGATCCTGGTTCCAGGGAGCCGGGTCTCTGTGATGTGTTGACCTTGCTTCCTGAAGACCAACTATCTGAGCCCATCCAACTCAAGCTAATTCACCCCACTCTCCATTTAGCCCATCAGACTGTGTCCATTTCTACAATACAACCACCCCAGCTGTTGACCCAGCTGCCTCGCCCTACCTCTTCTGTCAAGTTGCAGATGTCGCCTGTTTGTTTGTTTGTTTTTTGAAGAGAGCAGAAATTCTCTTCAATACACAACTCCCGAAATTTCTTTCTCACCTCCATCCCACAAAATGTGCTTAACTCAAGTGGACAATAATAAATCCCCGCTTACATTGTTCATGGATATATGCTTCCTCTCTCTGCTCTTTCTAGTGTTTTCTGGTTAGATTAGAAGCAGTAAAACATAGTGGTTAATAACGTGAGCTGAGAAGGGAGGAATCCAGCACTTCTTTTTACTAGTTGTGTGACTTCGAGCAAATTATTTAATTCACGTCTCACACACTTTGTCAACAGCATGAAAGTCATAATAGTACCTTCCTCATACGGCTGTTGTATTAAATTTTTTAAAAACCAAATAAGATGCTCAGAAGAGTGTTTATCGACAGTTATGTATCAAATTAATACTATCATTTTTGTTGTTGCAGTTTTGTTACTGTTGTTATTATTGTTACAAGCTGCTAGTGGGCAGGGGTCGGATCACCCAGTCATAGTGCCAAGCAGAGATAGATATTTAATAAACTTCTTTTGATAATGGTTATTGATGAGAATAAGAATGAGGGGAGAAAATGCCAAATAAGGTCTGGGTTTTTAATAAAGTAGGCAAAAATGATTTCCCTAGCAACCAAATTTCTGAATGCGTTTCCACCCTCTTCTCAAGCTTCCTATTTATTATGACAATTTCCTGCTTTCAAATATTGAACACTAAACAGGAAATTAGTTTGAGGATGATGGTCTCCAGCCAAGGAGAGTAAAGCAATTTCCCTGGCAAAAGTAACCCGACACTCTTCCTAGGACATTTTCTTCAGAAAATGGATATAATGAACATGGACCTTGAAATAATCTCAGTGGACTTAAAAGTTTCACTCCTAGAAATGAAGGGCAAAGTCCCACTTCATCTGAATAGCCCAAATTGTCATCACAATTATGGTTAATTTTCTAACTGGAGACTGCCTTCATAAACGCAAAGAAGGATCTGATGCTGCAAGTTGGAAAGTGGGTGGCCCCCCGGCGACACCCTCACCGTGTCAGGGTCACTTACATGTACAGGAGCAGAGAGGCCAGGATGCAGAGCCTGGAGGCACGGTGCTAAAAGTGCAGGTGTTACCAACGTAGGGGCCTTGGACACTTTAATCAATAGAAATTGGTAAGAAGCCAGACGAATTCAGGAAAGGCTTTACTGGGACTCAGGCTGCAGCATGAGGGAGTGGAAACAAGTAACAGGTGCACTTGCTCACTCCCCAGGGAGGGCGAGCTGGTCCCTCAAATGGGGTGAGGGTGGGGGCAGATAGGCGGGTGGGGCTGCAGGGGTTGCACAGGCGGTCTGCCACCCCCTTGGTGGTACTGTGTGCAGGGAGCATGCACAGGACCCTGTTTTTCGCTCCCCATACCTCAGAAGTGGCAGTTGGTTTTTGGCCTTTTTGTATCCTATTGTTCATAATCTGCCCCAACGGTGCATGTGCACGCCTGTGTTATTTTTGTCCCTTATAGTTACTTTGTATTCCACTGCTCAATAAACATTTCATTTAAATATTAACCTTGTGATTAATCCTTACACCATTAAAACAAAACTCCTTGAGCAACATCATAATTTATATCTATATCTGTATCTGTATTTGCATATAGTAAACACATTGAAAAGGATAAATAAATAAAAATAAACATTGCATTAATGATGAAGATGATACTTTTTAAAACTTCACACTAACGTGATGTCCAAACCAGTATCTGGTTACCTACTAGTATTTCACAGAAAGTCTACCACTTTGGTCATTTCACATTCACATAATAGAAACCTTCCAATATGCATCCAGATTATCTGTGGCTTTTCACTTGGGCTGCGTGGGTTGGGATTAACAGTAATTAAGGCTCTAAGGTAAATACAAAGAAGAAATCCCTGAATTTTACATGTAAACAGCTTGTGTGATCAATGTAAAACTTACCAAAACTAATGCCAAGATGATAAAACGTCAAGCAGTATGGGTTTGATCCACCCCACTCTCATCCATACACATACTCACACGCCAGCATTCACCATCAACACCATCTCCCCCTTAAGATTAATCAGCAACTTTAGTAACAGACAAAAGTTGTGAACCTAGCTGGTCCAAGCTAATATAGGTACAGCAAGACCGAAAGTATGAGCTTTGGAGAGTATTTTTGTCAATAATGGAAAAGCACCAATAAAGAATCAATTCTAGCTCAAAGGTGGATAGTAAAGAGGCGGTAAGAAGCCAGGGAAAGTTGGCAGGAGTCTCAAAAGAAGATGCCAAAAACCAAGTCAGAAAGCTAATAATCCTAATACCTAACAGCTGCTCTGTGCTGACTACCGTACATGCGTTCTCTCTTTATGTCCTCCCAGGTCAACAAGGTAGCTACTATTATTTTCTCTTTTGCATAAATAAGCAAACTGAGGCTCAGAGAGGTTGAAAAAGTTGCCTAAGTCACACAGTAAGTGTTGAAAGACAAAACTCAAACCAGGTCTGCCTGGTGCTGAAGCCTGGGTATTTAAGCACGAGGGACAGTGGAATGGACCCAAGAGGAAGGCAGCAGGAGGGGGACAAGCCCTGGTCACCCAGCACCTCCACAGATGAGGGATTATGGCTCAGGACAGCATGTAAAAAGCCAAGCTCATACTTGTCTGCTCATGGCATCTGTGTCTCAATCGAAGTAAAGAATCCAGAGATAGTCCTACACCAAGTCTTGGGGTCCCAGTTCTTCCCCACTGAGGACCTGAGATTGCCACAGGGGACTTGCCTAGGCTGAGAATTCAGCCTTCTTTGAGTTCTTCGACCTAGGTTTGGCCTTCAGCTCTATCTGCCTTTGAATGTAAGAAAAAATAATTCTTTTAAATGCTGCCAACGAGGCCCTCTGTATTTCACTCAGCTTTAAATTCTTGATTAATAGATCCGAACCTGTCATTTTCTTTCTTCAATGTTTAAAGGATACTTAGCAAGAGCAACCTAATTCCATAGCCCTCCTGAGGGTAACTATTTCCCCACATACCTCTCAAATCCCAGAGACACTGCATTTATTGCATCCCCTTCCATTTACATACTGTCCCAATTTACCACAAGTGACATAATATGCCAGAGACCATCAAAACTCCACCTACCCTAGGGATGGGGTATTGCTATCTGGCTGATGAGTTATCCACCTCCAGAATTCCATCCTAAAACTCTATTTCCAAAGCCTATGCTATTATAGTACCCCTGTCTTGGGTTATGTCCCCTAGATGCAGGACTTGAGATGGGGATTTTTATATGATTTACTGAGGGAGGGTTCTTAGAATAAGAGGAATGGGGAAAACAGGGGAGGGCAGTGGGGAAAGGAGAGCAAGGATATACCTCAGCTAAAAAGTAGGCTGAGGGCTTCCCTGGTGGCGCAGTGGTTGAGAGTCCGCCTGCCGATGCAGGGGACACGGGTTCATGCCCCGATCCCGGAAGATCCCACATGCCGTGGAGCGGCTGGGCCCGCGAGCCATGGCCGCGGAGCCTGTGTGTCCGGAGCCTGTGCTCCGCAACGGGAGAGGCCACAGCAGTGAGAGGCCCGCGTACAGCAAAAAAAAAAAAAAAAAAGTAGGCTGATCCCACAGGAAGTCCTGGAGCACAAACTGCACCACGGAGTTAGCCCTACCTTGAAAAAGAAGGTGGACATTTTTTCCTCCCATGTCAGTCAGTCATTCACTGTAAGCTACCAGCGTGAGAATGTAACCTCCTGGGAAATGCAGCTTCTGTTTGGCTGAGGGGAATTCTCTGAAGGAAGTCGGCACTCACAGCATTTGGTGGAAGGGTGCCCTGGCCAAGTAAAATGGGATCTGGATGGGGCACCAACAGCATCACCCATTTACCCAAGAGTCAACGAAGAAACAGAGAAAATTACAAGCCAAGTGACAAAAAGAAACAATGTGTCTCAAAACTTGTGGTTACAGCTAATGTGATACATACTGGTAAATTTATAGCCTCAAACGCATATGTTAGAAATGAATAAAGCCAAAATATATTTGCAAGGCATTCAACTTAAGGAGTTACAGAAAACACACAGAAAGGAGAAGGAAAGAAATATTACTGACAATAAGAGAGAGCAATAATGAAATAGAGGGCTTCCCTGGTGGCGCAGTGGTTGAGAGTCCGCCTGCCGATGCAGGGGACACGGGTTCGTGCCCTGGTCTGGGAAGATCCCACATGCCGCGGAGCGGCTGGGCCCGTGAGCCATGGCCGTTGAGCCTGCGCGTCCGGAGCCTGTGCTCCGCAATGGGGAGAGCCACAACAGTGAGAGGCCCGCGTACCGCAAAAAAAAAAAAAAAAAAAAAAAAAAAGAAATAGAAAAATTATGCAGAGGATCAAAGAAATTGAGTATGTTTAAAACATTAATAAAAACAAATATCTGGCAATATTGAAAAAAGAAATACACATATAAACCATGTTAGAAATGAAAAAAGAGAGACTATGACTAGATTTAGACAAGAGTTTTTTAAAGTTCTAAAAGAATACTATAAATAATTTTGGCAAATAAAATTGAAAACATGAAAGAAATGAACAACTTTCTAGATAAATATAAGTTGCCAATTTGATTCGATAAACAGAAAACCTGAAGACATATAACCTTAAAAGACATCGAATCTTTTAAAACACTACTTCAAACATACAAACACAACACCAGGCTGAGACAATTTTAAAAGATTCTTCCTTCTAAGGAAGGGCACTCACTAGCAGAAGATAAAAACTTAATGTTATCTTGAGTATAAAATAAACAGACTTTGTTAAAAAAAAACACTTCTAAACTAATATCTTCTCATGTATATTCACTGACAAAAAAAAAAATCCCATTACATAATTTAGGACTCGGCAAAGAGAAGGAATTTATATTAGTCGGCTCAGCCGCCATAACAAAATACCACAGACTGAGTGGCTTCAACAACAGGCAATTATTTTTCTCACAGTTCTGGAGCTAGAAGCCCATAATCAAGGTGCTGGCAGATTTCGTTTCTGGTGAGGCCTCTATTCTTGGCTTACAGATGCCTACCTTCTTGCTGTGTCCTCCCGGAGCCTTTCCTTTGCGCCTGTCCAGAGAGAGCGAGCTCCTCCGGTGTCTCTTCCTCTTCTTATAAGGACGCCCTTATAAGCATATTCTTATAGAATAGAACCCCACCCTCGTGACATTTAACCTGAATTGCCTCCATAAAGGCCCTGTCTCCAAATACAGTCACATTGTGGGTTGCGAGCTTCAACCTACAAATTTGGAGGAATGTGATTCAGTCCATAATAGGATTGTCCTCCAATCTTGGGTCAAGAATTTCCCTAAAACACATGAGAATTTGGTATAGTTCCCACCACAAATTAATGGGGAATGACTGCAGGTTCAATAAACGGTGCTAGTGTAATGGCGGGCGGGGCGGTCGCGCGCGCAGCTTTTAGCGCTCGAGCTTCAGCAGGAGACCTGGATACCGCGAGACTGTCGGCGCGAGACCGAGAGCAAGGCGGGGCGAGGTCCCGCTCCGCCAGTGGTAAGCGGAGCCGGGGTCCTCCACGTGAGAGGCGGAGTGCGGCCCCCTCCCCGGAGCCCTCCAGGCCTTCTGGCCTCGGGCCGGCGGGTGAGCTGGGGGCCCCCGAGACAGACTGGGAGCTGTGTTCCTGCAGAGCTCCAGAGCCCTCGCCACGGCCACCCTCTGACCAGGGCCCAGGCCTTGAGGCGGCGGCGAACCTATCCCCCATCCCCGCCTCCACGACCTGATGGTGGCCATGGTCTCCATGGGTCGAAGTTCGCGGGACCCGGCGGCCTGAGGAACAAATACAGTGAAACCAAGGGGAGTATCTCATTGAATTTTAAACTCGGTATTTTTTGCAATTTAAAATCATTTTTGTTATTACTAAACCCATAATAAACGAAAAGAGAACTGCGGGACATCCTTGCATCATTGTCTCTTTAATGGAAGATGGAGTTTGTGAGGGCATTTGAGAGACCTGTATGATGATTTAATAGATTAAGGTCACATTCCGGGGGAAAAAAAACACTTAGAAACCTGCAGAGAAGCTGTATGTTTAGTCTCATAAATAAGAGTTTGATAACCAATGCATGCTAGCCATTTTACAGCATGTTGTAGAAATTACAGCCCTTGTTGGTTACGGGAAGTTTCTAATGTCAGTTAGCCACGTGGTCTAAAGAGATTTGACTCTGGCAATCTAGATGCCTCCTCAGTTGCCCAGGTTTGCTTATGGAATAACAAAGATACAGGGGTCAACTGCACAAGAGATGCATTAATGAGTTCTCAGTAACGGCACCTGAATCACACACATTTTGTTATTACATATTAAGAAGGCAAAATGCTTTTGCTTAACTGTTTTTCCTTCTCAAACATGAAAGGAAAACACAAAACTGTTTTAATTCAACAGAATGAAGGCAGTGAATATCTTACAAACTGAAGCAGAATTTTAACCAATCTCTGTAAAACTGTGAATTTATTCCTATAGCTATATCTACACTAAATGTGCATAATTTGTTCTGTTTTTACCTTTATCATAACAAAAATTCTGAACCTGTGTTTCTCTAATACCATTTCATAAAAGAAAAAACTGTAAGTTTTTTTAAAAAATCCCTCAAATTTTTATCAACTAAACAACATGTATATGAAGCTGTAAAAAAAAATTTCTTTACATAATGAAGTTTAATATCTATGCCGAATAGAAACAGAAATATCTTTTAATGTGCTGAATTTCCACATGGTTTAAATCAAAAGTATCTATTATGCTTGTGAAAAAATGTCATAAAAACAATACATGAAATATTAGCAACACATCATAAACAATAAACTATCCAAACACATTTTAATTATATAAAACACAGATATGCTAAAAAAAATACAGCAAACTTACAGAGTGAGCACTGATACAGAAGTAAAAACCTCAAAGCTCGTAATTTGATCAAAACAAATAATTGTCCTTACAAAGAAGAGTTCTAAACATAAATCATTCAAAAATGATGAGCTCAACTTAATCTTTACCTACAACTTCAATAATCACCCATTATCATTGTACATATTAAAGACTTAAGACACAAGAAAAACACTGAAGCAAAAAAAACAGGTTTTCTTCAATCTTCTTCTGAAATTGACTACTGTCATTCCTTCTTCCCATATGCCATTACATTTGTGACAGTAACTCAACCCCTCAATTAAACTATGTGGTTTAAGTGGATTAAGCAACAGAGAACACATTTGGTTCCATTCATAGATTAAAGCTAAGTCGTTGTTGGCTTAAGTCAGCGGAACTCCATTAGTTACCTCCTGATTTTATAAATGCTTTATTGTTATCCAGACACTTTTTAATTCCCCATCTCCTACAGTATGCTATGCCTCTTCAAAAATAATATTTTTCTTCCTCATCAACATGTAGGGGCACACATTCATTCTCCATCCAAGTCACTTAGACTTCATGGTAGGAAATATACAAATTTCATGTGGTAAGAACAAAAATCAGACCCATCTAAATACCAGGATAGTTTCTGAAAAGCAAAAATCGTACACTATTTACAAAAATGATATTTAATAATGAAGAACTGTATGTGCTCATCACCTTAGAAAAACAGACTAAACTTAAAAAAAAAATCCTTCCATTCCAGGTTATTACACTCATACAAGGAAGCTAAAAAGCTTCTGCACTGGACTTGAACATTAGATAAACTAATAGACTATTAAGTCATACTTTTATTCTGTTTGTGGTGAACTTGGCTACTTGGTACCGAAAAGAGTCCTCTCTACATGTTCATGGAAATCACACACACATTCACAAGCAGTAATGACCTTTTGACAGAGCCTGTGTTTGGTTGCTACAAAATATTCTGCGCCTAAAGTATATGGTACTTAAGACTGATGACAAAGGACTAAAGAACTGTATTCTGTAGTTACTTCAGAAAAAAATGATTTTATATATTAATATATATCTCACCCCTACCTAGAATAAATTTTCCATTAAAATGCTGGTAGCTTTTTTATTTTGAGAAGAATTTTAAACATCTTAAAGTCTTCGGGAACCATGTTTTAAAGCACCATTGATATACATCATTTCTTAGCATTTCCTTACCAACAGTTTTTGTCCATTGCTTCTCTCAAAAGAGCCTTATTCCATTAATAACGCTGTGCCTGAGGAAGGCTTTTCAACATTTTAAAGTGTGTGAGTGCATCTGTGTGTTTGTTATGTGTCTGTGTATATCTACATAGTCTATTTCTGTTCAGATTGGCAACAGTTCAGATGTGATGCTTTCTGCTTAGCAATTAATCTACTTTATAAACTTTTGCCTTGGCTCCTTGTTGAGCAAAAGATGAAAGGATAGAGCTAATTCTTTAGGAGAGTCAGTTAACAAGATAAAGAAGCCTTCCTGTTGTTCTGTGGCCACAATTTTAACTAGGTGAATTAGCTTTATCCTTTTCGTAGAAGGTAAGTTATTTAGTGAAATTTTCGAGGATGTCGGTTTTTGAGCTATAACTGTAAGAGTTAACATGAATAAGCTCACATTAATATGGCTTCACGATCGTGCGCCTACAGAGAGATCTGACTGACTCTGAGCCACATATATATAGGATGGGTCTGTGCTTACAGACGACAGCAGGAATCAATACTCTCATCATAAAACGGGAGGCACGAGAGGGTATCATACTCTTCCTATGAGTCTGGCTTTCTAATATTCCCCCCCCAAGTGTCTTAATAAACAAAAAGTCATCCTATGTCCATAGAGATATATAATGAGTAAAAAGTTATCTTATGGCCAGAGTATCTTGTTTTATAATTAGAAATCCATGGATGCTTAAATGCAATTTTAACAGAAGCTAAACCAGGTAATACGTCCTTTGCATGAAAATGACTTTAGTTAAAAATCTTCTTTATTTGTGCTGCAAAACTCCTAATGTTCCATTTCAACTAACAAACCAGTTGCTGACAAATGTGTTAAAACCCAATTAAATTTAAGAAAAGCATTTCATTAAAACTATGAAAATCTATCACAAAGAACAGATGAAAGCATTCTGTGATTGGTTACCACATAAAAGCTCCATGAGTTTTTCTTATTAACACCCTCTATAAAACAATACCTGCAGCCTAACCAAGATCTCTTCTGCTCACTCACATAAATGTTTTCCAAATCTGTCAGTGAGTCTCACTTAATTTGTGGAGCTACTCTGCCACGGAGGCCACCATTCCCACAAGGAAAATGTCCTCATTTGGAAGGTGAATTAACTTTCATCATGTGTGTTAAAGTCATCTCCAAAATGACATTTACAATTTTAATCATCTGTCAGTGATTTCTTCCTTGGTTGGACGACATAGTTCTTTTTTTTTTTTTTTTAGTAACATATGCTTGCAAAGTGTTTTTAAGCTATTAGTGACTGTTCATCCCTCAAGTCACAATTATATCCTACAGACAGGTGGTGAAATATGCACATAAAAGATAAGTATTATGTCCCAATTTTTAAATTTTTTGCTACAGGCATTGTGGCCTATCACCTTCTTGAAGTATACTTAAAATACCAAACTTTGTTTTTCATTTAAAGTAACATTGTGCTTCACTAAGATGACTCTTAAAAAGTTCCTGAAAACCTAAATATTAAGTATGATGAAGCAAAGAACAGGGGAAAAAAAAAAGAGACAGAATATCTTTATTGAAGAAGGAAAAGAGAGAGAGAGATAAAATCCTCATTAAAGAAAGAAAAAAGAATCACCTTGATAATCAGTTATAATTTCTTATATGTAATCCCATATTTTTATAAACGATTTGAAATCATTAACCCCAGGCCCAGTAATAGTGTGGGAATTTAACATTAAAAGACCAGGTAGTCTATTTCCCTAGCAACAAGAATTATTAAGATTGTTGCTTATAGTCTGCAATGTTTTATATTGTCCCATTTGAAAAAATAAGCCTATTAGTAGAAAGCACAATCTAGAGCTTATATTAGAAATATAGGACCCCATTTATAATCATCCTCCCAGATTAATATACCCTTATATCAGTATCTCTTTCCAATACTGTTACATTATAGTCTCTGCATATACTTCCTATTTGTGGAAAATATTGAAATAGCTTCTAGGAAAAATACATCAGTTTTCTATAGTATTATTAAGTGCTTTATGTAACTACTTTGATTCCAAGTGATTGGTTATGAAACCTGGAGGGGAAAAAAATCTTTTAAACTTATCATTAATAATGAATTCTATGAAAGCACAAGAAGTTAAAATTTCAAATTTATAACATACATAATTAACAAAAATATTCTTTAATATGAGAAAAACATATTTCTATATTTAAGGAAGAACTGCATCATCTCTTAAGAATTCAAAAAACTAATACAATTATTTTTTTCTCCATGTATACCTAACAAGGCAATTTGAGTTAATTTAATTAACCCCTAAAACTGTAATCAGGAACTGGTTTCATTATGACAATTTTAAAACTTTTTTCAACAATTTCTATCCTATAGCTTCTAATTATATAGAAAGGAATCTGCTTGAAAGTCTAAATATAACTGACCATGAAAATAAATATTTGCTGATACCCCTAGGGGAAAAAAATATGACAAGGTGGTCCTAATAGAAATAAGGCAAAAAGCAAGAGAAATTGAGGAGTAACAAACTCTTCATATAGCCTACTTTTTTTCTACTATGCTATCTTGTCCTTTTTGTTAAAAAACTGTTTGGAGAAAATATAATCTTTGGAATAGCCAATATTGAGTTTTCTAATATTGAATAATAATGCAAAGGAGAAGAGAGGAGTATTATTGGTAATGGTAGCCTAGATCAACGAAAATCCATAGGATAGCAGAATTTGCAAAACACCCAGCCAGGCTCAGTAATATAATTGGGTGTTCCTTTATAATTCCTTCCTGAGTATGTGTCATTAAAGCCATAAGGATTAAAACCTGCAGCAGTTAAGGGAGGGGCATGACAATATTTGTCAGGAATACACTGAATGAATACTTCCTCCTTCCAAAACCAATACCTTGCATTTTCCTTTTTGTTCTCTTAAGGTGGATTTTGGATAAGAAGGAAGAAAGAAAGGAGTGTCAACAAGACACAGAAACATTTCAATCTATTGCCATCTTCAAATTATCTCTGAAACTAAATTGCAATTTGTTTATTCAAGAGTTTATTGCTTTAAAAAATAGTACATGCTTTCCTATTATCATTTTTTTTTAATTCTGTGCCTTCTTAGATAAGTGCTTTAGCATAAGCTGCCATCTAATATTCTCACTTACCAAGAACAGGAATGATCTTGTTCTTTTTCATCTTTACAAAGACAAGTGGCCAATTGTCTTCCAGTGCAAATTCCCCTCTATTACTCTTGTTTAATTTTTCTAAATGACTTTTTAAAACATATCTCATAAAAAGTCACTCTGCTTTAGTAGCTATTCAAAGTTATCTAGTCTTTCCCATTAGTTTGGCCTCTAATTTTAAATTTCAGTAGGTAGTAGTCAACCATATTGTCACATTATGTTTAGCAATAACTATATGCTTATTATTTGAGTATTGTAACCCTTAATTTTTCTTATACCCAATATACTCTCTTTTTAAAAATCGTCCACGCTATGACAGATTATCCTTGTTTTGTTCATTGTTATCATTTTCTTGTGAGCTGGTGATTTTTACTTCTGGCTTTGGGGGTCTTTGAGGGTCCAAGTCAGCCTGGAGGAAAACAGATGAAAACAAAGATATTTAGCTCTTTAGTTACAGAGGCAATAAAATTTACAAAGGATTGCCTTTAATCTTTATTGCCTTTAATCTTATAAATATTCAACTAAAAATAGTTCCTTGGGTTCCCTATGTTGTTTAGTCTATCATCACCCAGTGGACATGACAATCTCAAACTTTACTTGTTCAGAAGGCCTTTCTGGGACCATAATCCATCATGTGCTTAAAAGGCACAGACTCACCTCTTGAGCTTCAGGTGTTATTTTTCTCAATTTGTTTCTTTATTTCCTTTTGAGCTTTTCTTTTCAACAACATACCTATACTTTTCATTTTAGCATTTCCAGGGAAAAGGGAAGAGTAAAATGCAGCAGTTCTCCTCTCGGGTCACATCAATAATCCAGCCCCATTCCAGATGTCTTTTATTAGTTTTCTACTAGAATTCACAAATTCTTTGTGACTACAGTACCAAGCACCATCAAGTAGATAAGAGCAGGACAGAAAATGAAAACATAAAGGCAGCTTCTGGAACAGCATCCCTGCCCCTTGGATTTCTCATACGTTAATGATATCTCATTACAGTTTGTCTTTTACCCACTGGACTGAAAACTAAGGGGGTAAGATTAGAATTAGCTGGTTTTCAAACTCTGCTCCATGGAATCCTGGAAGTGCCATAGCTTTCAAGCCCTAAATGCTTGAATAATTCCCTAAGTGTGAGCACAGATGCACACTCATGCACACACACAGACACACACACTTCATGCATGCACACAAGTGAGCAAAAGCAATAGAAATACCTCTTCACATCCACTGCCAGCTCCTTGAGACTTTATTTCCTCATCCACTGCTTCTTGAATCTCATTATTAACCTGGTCCAGTTCCTCGCCATTTTCTTCATTTGTGCCTCTGTTCACACCAGCAGGACCTGGCTTCTCCTCCCTGTGATCCAGGATCTCCTCTGCTTGCTCTGGAGCTTCCGTAGCGTCCCTGCCTCCTTCCTCTTCAACTCCACCATTCATTCCTGAGAAGTCTTCCTTCTGTCCCACTTCCTTATTTTCTTTCTCTCTACCTTCCTCATCTACTATTTCTGCTGGCCTCTGATGGAGCAAAAGGAATAATGGATAAAAATAGGAAGTATAACAGAGATTTTCCATGGCACATTATAATAATGTAATAATTATAATATTACTGTCAAGTAAAACTTCCTTACATATGCATATATACAGTATATCTGTGTTAACCTTTACAAATATACCACTCTTCACAAATATTTTCTCATTTAATTCTCACAATCATCCTGTGAGGTTGGTATTATTCCCATTTTACAGGTGAGAAAACTAAGGTCTAGGGAGACCAAGTATCTAGCCCAAGATTCCACTGTTTGTAAGTGGAACAGCCAGAATGAAAATGAAGCATGTGACTCCAGAATCAATGTTCTTAATCCCCATGGCAAAGAGAAAACTAAACTGCAGGATACTTGGCCAATGTCTAGTGGCCCACAGGAGGAGGTAAAAAAAAAATTCTTTGTGGAGAGATTATCATCCCCACCACTAGTGTCTGGTATGTATTTAAATCTCTAAGTATGAAAAAGGGCAATGGTGATGGCCAGGATGTGAACCCTGGTTTTCTAAAAATAAGCATGGACAGCTTTCCACACAATACCTAAGAGAGTTGACTGTATATCTCTAAATACAAAAGGTGATTGCCGAGGCCTTCCCTGGTGGCGCAGTGGTTGAGAGTCCGCCTGCTGATGCATGCAGGGGACGCGGGTTCGTGCCCAAGTCCGGGAAGATCCCACATGCCGCGGAGCGGCTAGGCCCGTGAGCCATGGCCTCTGAGCCTGCGCGTCCGGAGACTGTGCTCCGCAACGGGAGAAGCCACAGCAGTGAGAGGCCCGCATACCGCAAAAAAAAAAAAAAAAAAAAAAAAAAGTGATTGTCGTGCAGATCCAAGGCCAAGAAACTATATATTCTTTCTATTAAAATAATAAATGCTCAAGTATTTTATAAACTAGGCATTTTTACTGTTATTTGGATACATGTAAGTCTGTTTTAAAAGAGAACAGGAGGCCAAGCTCCAGAACCAAGACTTTGGAGAGAGAAAGACCCAGGTTCAAGTCCTGGCCAGGCACTTGCTGGCTGTTACCTAACTTCTTTGAACTTCATATTCCCCACTTGTAAAATGAGAATATAATAAAACTTCCATGGAGATTAAATAAGTTACATACAGTGCCTAGCAAAGCACCTGGCACATCATGATCCTAAAAAAAAAAAAAAAAAAAAAATTGAAATATCTTCCCATTTGTTATAATACATTCTTTCCTGGACCTACCATATTTCTTCATTGGCCTTAATAAAATATGAGTTTTTTAAAGGATAGGGTAGAAACAGAATTTGTTTTATGTTAGGACCCCACTCCTGCCTCTTTCTAGTCATCTGACACTGGACAGGTCAGTTAATCCCCTGGGATCTGTAAAACAAAGGTTTGAGATGCAATTAACTCTGACATTCCTTCTAACTCTGGAAGTCCATTCTCCTCTAACTACCCAAATTCTTATTATGGGACTATTAATGGTCTTCTTATAAAAGTTATCATAATGCTCTCAGTTTAGGAAGTAAAGAAGGAAGGAAATGGACCAGAGTAGACTAAAAAAACTCAGGATAAAATTCAACACAACAGGGCCTCCCTGGTGGCGCAAGTGGTTGAGAGTCCGCCTGCCGATGCGGGGGATACGGGTTCGTGCCCCGGTCTGGGAGGATCCCATATGCTGCGGAGCGGCTGGGCCCGTGAGCCATGGCCACTGAGCCTGCGCGTCCGGAGCCTGCGCGTCCGGAGCCTGTGCTCCGCAACGGGGGAGGCCACAACAGTGAGAGGCCCGCATACCGCAAAAAAAAAAAAAAAAAAAATTCAACACAACATTATTTCGAAGAGGAAAGAGGCAGAACCATGAATTCTTATACTCTGCCCAAAATAAAGTCTCAGATTTGATTACATGATATCAAAGATGCCCTTGAAAACAATGAAGGTTAAAAAAATGAATTCTTAAAATATTCCAATAACCATCGTCTTTGTCATCATACAAATTAAATAATAGTACAGTGCTTCTGCATCTTTCAAACTTCCATTCAGTTGCTTAATGTCAAACTGCGTAGAGCCCTAGTGATCCCTAAGCATGCTGCCCAGGGGGAGGCCCTTAGGAAGGCCAAATGCTGGACAGAAACTAAAGGTGGGAGGGGGTGGATCTGCCAGATGATGTGGAAAGAAAAGGCAAGAGATTTATAAAGTGAAACCCACTGCGCTTGGTAAGGATTTCTGGGTTTTATGCGTAAGACCTAAATGAATGAAGGTGAGAAAAATTTTCAATTTCCAAAGGAGAAAACACTATGTTCCCATCTCCACACACTTGTCCCACCCTCTCTCAATGCAGAGAACAAACACGGCAGAGCACCGACGCGGACGCACTAGAAGTGATGACAGGAGAGTGTGGCGAGGGACAGGGTGGGCACTGTCATTGTGAAAACAGAGCAGAGGGAATGTCTGGGGCCAAAGATGACATTTATGTCACCGAGGAGAAAGGGCTTCTGAGGGACGCAGGGAAGGAACCGGCAGCACCAGGAGGTCCAGAGGCTTCCTCAGTAAGACACTGGGACAGAGAGGGGACTCTGGGTGGGAGAGAGTTAGAATAAAGAGCCAGATGTAAAATAGATAGCTAGTAGGAAGGAGCCACATAGCACAGGGAGATCAGCTCGGTGCTTTGTGACCACCTAGAGGGGTGGGATAGGGAGGGTGGGAGGGAGACGCAAGAGGGAGGGGATATGGGGATATATGTATATGTATAGCTGATTCACTTTGTTATAAAGCAGAAACTAACACACCATTGTAAAGCAATTATACTCCAATAAAGATGTTAAAAAAATTTACAGAGGAAAAAAAAAAAAAAGAGCCAACTCAGAGAAACACGGCGGGTGGCTCCCCGCTAACCTATCAGAAGAGGCCATGAAAAGGCTCAGGGGTCTTGGACCAAGAGACAATAAGTTCCCTTGCTGGTGACTCTGAGGGATTTTTTAGGGGATACTCACAGGGGGACTCTAAGAGACACTGGAGGGCTCTCAGGCACCGTGACTCGAGCTAATGGGCCTGGAGCCGCTGTTTGTGCTGGGCTAGATGCCAGGCGTTCAGAGACAAATACAACTGACATCAAAGCGCCCATGTTAGAACCCCACTGTCCTAACATAACCAGACTGGTGCAGTAGCACATCACGTGATCATGGGGCAGGAGGAAAGAGCGGTAGCTCAGGGTGGGGTGTGGCAGCCTGGGGTCACATCCCACACAGTCTGGGCACTGAGGTTTCTACAGCACTGCGTGAATGGCATTCACAGGTGGAGAGCAAAGGACAGGCAGCAAACACACCAAGCACCCGTCACCCGTATGTGCCGAACGTCACTCTCAGCATTCACACATTCATCGTTTCCTAAAACCCTCACAAGAACCCTACGAAACAGGCTTCTGATGCCCATTATACGAACGAGGAAAATGAGAAATCCCTCAACACTGCCTGCATCACACCGCAGGTAAACAAACAGGGTTAAGATGGAACCCAAGGTGGTCTTGTCCCAAAGTCCTATATTCTTTCTCAAAGTAATAACACAAACAGTTGCTAATGTACCTAGCACTGCTGCAAGCACACTCAAGTATACTTTCAATGGCCAGAAAATATGACGTCTGCAGTAGGCAGCATTACTTTTATTGTTTAAAGAATTACTGACCTGAAAACAAAACATTTCTGGATTTCTATGAAAGACTGGTAGATCTAGGGAAGGAACATTATAAACATTGTTAGGCAGAGTACTCGAAGCAGGACATAATGAAAATCCAGAAATACTACAGCGCTAACGGCCAATGAGAGCAAAAAGATTTCTGTGCAAGTTACCTCTGAAAACTGGATAATCGTGTATCGCACTTCTAGAAATTGTAATCCTTACTGTGCCTAAAGTTGCCTTATTCAAAGCAACTTTGGGTTTTGGTTTTAAAGAGAAGTTATACAGCATTTTTAATACAAAATCTTTAATAATGATACCAGAAAACTCAAATTTTAGTGTAACCATTCAGGAATCTAGATATGTCCCTTGCCTCTGAGAATCTATTACAAGAGCTTGCTGAAGTCTGCTAAGGTGACTACGGCTGTCTAAATGGGGAAAAGTCTGTTTTCCTTTACTGATATCTGGATTTATACCTACAAGTTACAGAATGATGGAGTGTTGGTTTCTAGTTTTTAGTTTTAAGTCTCTCATCCTACCCCTTTCTTTGCTCCCAATCCCCAAACGCATTTACATTTTTTTTCCCCTTTAATGAAAAGAGCTGGGCTGGGATATACCCTAATCTCTTTTTAAGGATGGAGACACCTAGCCCTAAATTCAGCTCTGTTCTCTTCGCTGTTATTACCACTACTACTAACAAGCATTATTATGCTTTCATCCCATTATTTCTATTAGACTTTCCCAGCACAGCTATTTTAGTAGTCATCAAACGAAGCCATATCTGGTTGGCTCAACTTTAAGAAATGCTGGATTATGGGGCTGAAATACCAATTTGATCAATTTAAATAAGATGGTAACATTAGTTAAAAGGCTTATAATCCTTTAAAATATCCTGAGTGTAGTACGAAATTTATTATTACTACAACACAATTCAGGACAAAAAAAAAGAAAAAATGCTTCTATGACAGGTCTGTAATGAATAAATGAAAAGCAATGCGCTTTTTGGTGTAATCTCCTTTGAAGCAAGCATTAAATTATTAAAGATGTTTCTAGTGTATACATCAATCAAATCATCCCCAGAAGGAACACTGAGTTTTACACCCATACACACGCACACAGATAAAATCTATACCGTGGTAAGGGTCTACAAAGAAGTAAAAAAGAAAAAAAAAAACAGCACTCCTTCTATAAGAGAGTGGGTGTCCATTATAAGATAGCCACACTATATTTGAATAATGTGTTCCCACTCCACCCCACCAAAAAACAAAACAAAACAAAACTTTGCAACTATTTAATTTCTTCAAAATTCCCAAGTAGTTCTCAGCCTCTGCCAGTTGAGCTGGCCCTGCCTGATTGCCCAGCTAAGCAGGGACAGTCACAGCCAGCCAGACGCCAGTGTTAGCGCAGTAAGCCAGGGGTGACATGTACACAGAACCCACGTTCCGCCCGCACCTCAAAGAACCTTAGAAGATTCCGATGATGTTTGCAATTTTGACAGAGAAAAGTGGACACAGGAGGCAAAAGGGAGAGGGTGGAGGGTATGGGGAGAAAGGGACAGGGACATGGAGGGGAAAGGTAAGAGTTAGACATCGCGGGTTTCCCTGGTGGCGCAGTGGTTGAGAATCTGCCTGCCAAGGCAGGGGACACGGGTTCGAGCCCTGGTCTGGGAGGATCCCACATGCCGCGGAGCAACTGGGCCCGTGAGCCACAACTACTGAGCCTGCGCGTCTGGAGCCTGTGCTCCGCAACAAGAGAGGCTGCGATAGTGAGAGGCCCGCGCACCGCGATGAAGAGTGGCCCCCGCTTGCCACAACTACAGAAAGCCCTCGCACAGAAACGAAGACCCAACACAGCAAAAATAAATAAATTAATTAATAAACTCCTACCCCCAACATCTTCTTTCAAAAAAAAAAAAAAAGAGTTAGACATCGCAAGCTCAACTTGAGAGAGTGAGGAAGGAGGAAGAGAAGCAGGAAGGGAAGAGCCCTCTTTCCCAGGTCCAGTCACACTGTCCCTCTCACACTGAAGCAGAGCTCCCACAGGTGACGCTGCCTCTCCTTCCTGCAGAAGCCAGTTCTCATGTGATTCCAAGAGACTGTGTTCATAGCTGAAGACGCTCGCCAGGCAGGGGTGGGGGTTCCTGGACAAAATTTCTGCCTGCCGATGTTTTCTACGATGGTGATGTCAGCTGCGCGAAACGAAGCAGCCGTGGTCTGTTGGGAAGGCAGGGGTCACTCTGCAGCTTCAGGCTAGTGAACCCACCTCACCCTTTGGAAACTGAGGATAATAACGACCTCACAGAAGTGCTGTAAGGACCAAACGAGATCGTGCACATGAAAGACCACTATAGATTGAAAAAGCTACAAATATATATATACGCATATGTGTGTGTGTATATATGTTTATTATTGTTACCACTCCATTTTTCTTGCCCTTGGATAGAAAGAGTTGAGAGGTTGTTGTCTGATGAAATAGTATAATACAGGATGTGCACTACAGTAATGAAATCGTATTCTAGTGGGCCACTTAGAGCAGTCTCCCTTCTAAATCTCATTCACATGAAAGCAAACAAACAAAATATATCAAGACACTTAGCAATTATCTTGCCCTTTTTAGTTAGTACAGTTAATATGCAGGCTGATGTTCAACTTCTGGTCCAATGAGATGGTTAGGTGTGATTTTCATAAACTAATCACCCTTGCTTTTAGTTACTTACGCTTATTCTTTGCTTCTGAGTTCCCTGGTATGCACTTCTCACAACAAATTTACCATCCAATAACTTTTATTTTTTCTGAACTCTATTCACTCTTAAAAGTAATACAAATGTTTCAGCAGTAAATACCAAAAAAGCATGACCTCCATAAATTAGTATATGCATTTAGGTAATGCATGACTTTGTCTTCAGTTGTAATGACAGGTTGGCAGTAGCCAGTTTTTCATCCTGTTCCTCCTACCTTTACCCGGAAGGCTCTTCCTTCCCTTCGTTAGACCCACCTTCTCTCGAAGCCTTCCTGGTCCCCTCAGGCAGTTGTCACTCCTGATTTGTGCCCTCAGAACACCTGTCAAACTCTAATCACAGTGTGCCATTATCCCCTACTTATGTTTGATATGAAAATAGTGAACGTGGGGCACTTCCCTGGCAGTCCAGTGGTTAAGGCTTTGCCTTCCAATGCAGGGGGTGCGGGTTTGATCCCTGGTCAGGGAGCTAATACCCCACATCCCATTGGCCAAAAAACCAGAACATAAAACAGAAGCAATATTGGAACAAATTCAATAAAGACTTTAAAAATGGTTCACGTCAAAAAAAATCTTTAAAAAAAAAAAAGGAAAATTGTGAACGTGAATTGCTATCGAGTACGTAGATGCCTCAAACGATGTTTGGAATGATTGTGGAATAATGGGGAAATAACCTCGGTCCTAGGGAGGCCTTCTGGAAGTTTCTAGAAGCAAGGGCTCTTTCTTCTCCATCTTTTTTTTTTTTTTTTTTTTGCGGTACGCGGGCCTCTCACTGTTGTGGCCTCTCCCGTTGCAGAGCACAGGCTCTGGACGTGCAGGCTCAGCGGCCATGGCTCACAGGCCCAGCCACTCCGCAGCATGTGGGATCTTCCCGGACCGGGGCACAAACCCGTGTCCCCTGCATCGGCAGGCGGACTCTCAACCACTGCACCACCAGGGAAGCCCTCTTCTTCATCTTTGTGTCCATCACCACATTTCCCACAGGATTGTAATTCATTGTCTTGAATTAAACCCAAATGTTCCTCCCACAGATAAAAGCCAACAGAGTATGTGCCTTCAGGAAAGGACAGATGATGGTGACAAGGCTCACGTCTGTTGGGCGCTCTCTAGGGACCTGGTCCTATGTTCCATGCACCTCATATGCCTAATCGTATTTAAACTAACCTCACCATCATTTGAGGAAAATACTATTCTCATCCCCACTTGCAGATAAACAAACTGAAGCATAAAGATTTAGGTAAACTTGTCCAAAAGCCCACCAATAGTGACAGAGGGATATGAATGCTTTTTTGACCACAGGACTGTACTATTTCCCCAAGATAATATACAGAGCAACATCCCAAACTCAACACAATGTTAAATAGTTACTCCCAGCCTCGTGTCTTTGAAGCCAATGCCTCTCCATCACCAGGCATCTTGTTAAATGCAGATTCTGAGTCAGCAGTTCTGAGCCTCTTCATTTGCAGCAGCTCAGGTGCTACTGATGCTGCTGGTCCCCAGGTGACACTTGGTGAGGCTCTAAACCACATGTCACACAGGTATGGTCATAAATACACCACCACCCCTAAAAGACATCTTTGATTAAAATTTCTAATTGTAATTATGCCTCGTTAGATGAAGGTCATATTTTAACTTAAAAAATATGAATTTTATTGAAAACTGGGAGAAAATAGTACTGACTGTTGACAGAATGATATTTAGCCATAAAGACAGTTCTACAAGATTTATTCTAATTACATCACCCTGCCACACTTTCTTAGGAATCACTTTATAAAAAAGAAACACATCGGGTTTCCCTGGTGGTGCAGTGATTGAGAGTCCGCCTGCCGATGCAGGGCACACGGGTTCGTGCCCCGGTCCGGGAGTATCCCACGTGCCGCGGAGCGGCTGGGTCCGTAAGCCATGGCCGCTGAGCCTGCACGTCCGGAGCCTGTGCTCCGCAATGGGAGAGGCCACAGCGGTGAGAGGCCCGCGTACCGCAAAAAAAAAAAAAAAAAAAAAGAGAAACACATCATTGCCAAGGCGATAAACCAGGAAGATATTTTTACCTGTACTTAAAGGTCTTCTCCCCTGCTGTTTATGCCGAATTTAGTCAGTCTGTGACTAAAATTTTAAGAGAACCAATTTTCAGGCAGATACTGTTTCTCCATCCTGAACTTTCAGGACTAGCTCATTCCTGTGAGTAATTGTGAAATACTATATTCTGTATAAAGCACAATTCTTACATTTCACTGGAGTCAGGAAAGGGTATTCATTATACTCTCCCCTATATGCTTACTAAACTGATGTATATAATGATGGCACAAATCGTTTAGATGGTTCCAGTCTCAAAGCCTCACTGACATCAAGAACATCCGGAGTGCAGCTAGACTAACAGACATATTACACATATATGTACAATTACAGATAATACGCACCCTTAAACATAGAAGTTTTTATAAGAAAGGTGAGACTTTTACCTTTTAAAAAGCACTTTATTTATCATAAGCAATTGCTCTTGATATTGTTACTAGAAAAGTGACACCAGATCTTCTCCTTAACACGACACCAGCATTGATATTCCAAGCGCCTTTTTGCCTGCATTTGCCTACATGCATATCTTACTATTTATTTTGTAAGGGATATCCTGGGAAAATGGTTGATTTGTATGGCAAGACAGAAAAGGTCTGGTAGTTATTATTGCTGTCTGCATCCTAGCAGGGGCTGCTCAGGGGAAACCGTAAGTATTCAGGTTTTCTAGAGAATATGCATGCAGTTACAAAGGTTAACTCAGGATTCCTGAGTGGTAAGAGGAAAGAAGATGGAATATGGAAATCATATGGAAATGAGCCACAAAATATCAGAAACATCAATTACTTGGAAGGTATTTTCACAGACAGATGAGGCTGCTCAAGTGACTTACACTTTAAACTCACATCACACCTTTGACAGTAACAGCGGCACCAAAATTTAGAAATGGGAAAAGGCATCTAAACAGACACTACAGCTGATGTCCCACCCACTTTAGAAGTAAATGTTGGGACTTTCCTGGTGGTGCAGTGGTTAAGAATCCACCTGCCAATGCAGGGGACATGGGCTCTGAGCCCTGGCCAGGGAAGATCCCACATGCCGCAGAGCAACTATGCCCACGCGCCACAACCACTGAAGCTCACGCGCCTAGAGCCCGTTCTCCACAACAAGAGAAACCACCGCAATGAGTAGCCCCTGCTCGCAGTAACTAGAGAAAGCCCACGTGCAGCGACAAAGACCCAATGCAGCCAAAAATAAATAAATAAAATATTAAAAAATAAATTTAAGAAGAAGTAAATGTTGCTTTTTCTTAAATTTATATCAGAATTCCCTGAGGAGTATATTTGACTGTTTAAAACCCTCGCTATCAGAGATAACAGCACACGCTACAACCTTCTAGGCAACAGAGCCTACCTAACCACCCAACCGTCCTCCTCACTCTTACCTGTCAGGTCTCCCTCCCTGAAATATCCTAGACCTAGAAACTGGAGCTCAGAACGCCCCCCCACACACACACACAAATGAAAATACTACCTTAAATGTCCATTTCTCCATGAAGCATTTGCTACCTTTGAAATTTGGGAGTAGGACTTGTTACAGGCTTTGGATAGAAGGTGTTTCTGTGGATTTGATGGCAGAATTCAGGCAGAGGTGTTGAAAGTAAAGAAGTTACTACACTTGTTTTTATTTCTGTTCCCATAGAGACTAAAATCATCTCCTACCCAAGCTGAATGAGGTGTTTGGAAATAATCAGTTTCAATTTTTCATGACAGCAAAGTACCGCTTCCCGTTTTCAGCTTTCAGAGGCTTACTTTCACAGAAGGGAAAAAATGGTTTCAATGTGGTTTGAAGTACCATGGCCTACAAAAACAGCGTGGTTCTATTTACAGACGTGACCCTCTAAGGACACAGGGAGAGGGAAGCTTTGACCAGCCACCTGCTGAGAGCTGGCTCACCCAGGCCCGCTGAACTCCACAAGTTCCCACAACACTCATAGGATAAGATATAATACCTTGAAAACTTATATTTATATAGCTATTTAGTCATCTTAGAAAAAAACCTTCCCCATTAAGTTTTCTCACTTTAGAAGTAAATGTTGATTTTCTTTTGCTTACATCAGACATCGCTGAAGGCTATGTTTTCATGTTTAACACCATTTCCATCAATTAAACACAAATCAACAAAGGTGATGTCACAGAAGGCCTTGTTGATGATGCACAGGGAAGTTAAGAAGCCAGAGCATCCTCATCTTAACTCTTCCCACTGTGTGTGATGCTTATAGCACCAACCATGAATATGATTCTCTAAGAGGAGGTGACCCGAAGGTAGAGAATGGTGAAAATACTGTTTGCATGCAATTCCTCTCATTTGAGGGAAGGCAGTGAAGGCCGAGCAGCCCTCCACACAGATGGAATCTGTTTCTGTTTGTGAGATAATTAGAAGCCCCTAATCTCCCCACTTCCCCTCCTTGAAGTGTTGACACAGAGCACCAAACTGGAAGCCAGGAGCCCTGGGTGCCTGTGTAGACTCCCCAACCCCCAGCAGGCTGTGTGTTTGTGGGAAAATGGCTTTCCCCACTACAGTATGGGGCTTTGTTTCTTCAATGGCAAAGCAAGGAGTTTATTCCAGCCTCCTTTCTGGTTCTGAACATTTCCTAATTCTTATTTTAATAAATACATTTCACTGAAATAGATTTAGGGGTCTGGTCAAAAGAAGCAGCCTCCTTTATCTTTCTGTGTATTTTACACATGAACATGAACAAGTAACACAAACAAGCTCTCCATTGAGCTTACCCTTCATAAGAGAAGCTGTCAGTGACTGCTGATTCTCCAGAAGGGACAAAATATGTCAGTGGGCATATTTGGACTTCAAACCTCCTGTTTCTGGTTATAGCCTCTAGACTGCAGATTCTTTAAAATGGCATTGTGTTCTATATGTGTAGATCAATCATCACAAACTTAAATGCCCCCAGGGGCTGGGCAAATAACATAAATGTGTAATTCAGGACAGGTGTGAGGTAATAGGGAGTGCTGAGGTCTTTAGTAAACTGAAGAGTACACGCCCACTAAAGAGATTCCATATTGTAAGCTCTGGGCCAGCCAAAAAGATTCTCTCATAAGAGATTTGGTCACAGGCTGCCAGTTTGTCATCCCTACCACAGATTCTATGAAGACAGTTTATTTTCACAGTGATGAATTAGTGTGAAAGAGATTTCTGGTTAAACACAGCAGACTGAACAAATGTGTGTGTGTGGTTTTTTGTAGCTTCCTTCCAATTCCCCTCTAAATTTTAGGTAAGGGCAACTTTAAAAGGGATGAAGCTATAGAGACACAGAAGACTGGAATTTGGGAAACAGCCACAGAATTTGGGAAACTGTAAAGCCATTGGACATGGGGCTGATAACAGCAGAACCGAGTAAGCTAAAATTTGAGTCTGTAGGGAGGAGAAGCCAAGAAGCAAACTTTGCACGTTGAAAAAACCTATAGAAGGCTTGAGGATTGGAGGCACCATCTGTCTCTGGAAGAAGGGGCATAGGTATTGATATAACTAAAAACAGGTGGATTGGCTTAGAGTCTTTAAACGAAGGAGGTAGACTCCCAAGATCCCCTTACGGACCTTGGAGAAATAAATGAGGTTTATTCTTTAAAGGTATTGAACTATAAGGAAGCTGGACTCAAGCACAGTGAGAACAAGGGCACCGTACTGAAACCCAGGAGGATACATCTCTCTACTTAAAGTCTTTTACTTAAGGTCCCCAAGCCACCTTCCCACAGTCAGATCCCAAAGTGCTCACAGCCAGGCTTACACCATTAAGGCAAGAGGTTGAAAGACTCCACTCAAAAGAAATAGACCAACCCAAAGGAACAACACAGATACTGAAAATTGGAAGTACACCAATGAAATGGCAAAACGAATCACTCTACAGTGAAACGTCCCCAGCCTGATGAGCTCTGCCTGTGCACACAGAGTTTCCTTAATGCTTCCCTCTAAAATCTAACCAGACATACACCTTAAATTTATACAATGTTACATGTCAACTATATTGCAATTAAAAAAAATCTAACCAGACAACAAAGGAGAGCCTCTAACATGGAGACAGAGATCATGGAGATAGAAAGATAGAAAGAAAAAAGAAACAGAAGAAACAAACATAGTTCTGGAAAAGAAAGTTTAAAATAATAGGTTAATCCTTGGAGAGATAAGGGAAGAGACCACATACATAAAATAAGAATAGGATGCTATAAAAAGGAACATTCAGAGAATATGAAAGAGCTCTTAAAAATTAAAACCACGATGGCTAGAAAAAAATCAATAGATGGAAAATAAACCCTGAAGCTTGTTGATTTTTTTTTTTTAAGTTGAGAAAATAGAAAACAATCCATAGAGGTAGAAAGTAGGAGAGATAAGTAGAGGATCAGTCTAGGACATCCTATATCTGAATACTTGGAGTTCCAGGAGGGAAGTAAAGAAATAGAGAGAAGAAAATTATCTAAGACATAATTCAACAATTTTTTCCAGAACTGAAAAACAAACATTTTCAGAATAAAAAAGCCCATTGAGGGACTTCCCTGGTAGTCCAGTGGTAAAGAATCTGCCTTACAATGCAGGGGACGTGGGTTCTATTCCTCGTCAGGGAACTAAGATCCCACATGCTGCAGGGCAACTAAGCCCATGAGCCACAACTACTGAGCTCGCGCCTCAACTAGAGAGGCCGCATGTCACAAACTACAGAGCCCATGTGCCCTGGAGCCTGCGCACCACAACTAGAGAAGAGAAAACCCGCACACCACAACTAGAGAGAAGCCCACACACTGCAACGAAAGATCCCACATGCCTCAACGAAGATCCCATGTGCTGCAACTAAGACCTGACGTAGCCAAAAATAAATTAAATAAATAATAAATAAATCTTTAAAAAAACACAAAAAGCCCATTGAGTACCCAGTCGAATAAGTAAAAAGACCTGCACCAAGGCACATAACTGGAAATTTTCAGAACACCAGGAACAAAGGAAAAAGCCTAACAGCTTCCAGAGAGAGAAAAAGGATTATTTACAAAGGATCAGGAAACAGAATGACATCAGACTTCCCAACTGCAAATCTGGAAGGGAAGGCCAACTGAGCAACACATTCAGAATTCTGAGAGAAATTATATCTAACCTAGAATTTTATATCTAATCATGCTTACAGTCAAGTTTGATAGAGAAAAAAAAAAAAAAAGACATTTTCAGACATGCAGAGTCTCAAAAAATAAAAGTTCCTCCCATGAAGCTTTTCCGAGGCAGCTGCTAGAGGTGAGCTCCACAAAAACAATGAAGGTATATCCAAGAAAGAGGAGGATGTAGAACCCAGGAAATAGGGAATCCATCCACGGGAGAAGCAAAAGAAATTCCCAAAATAATGGTGAAGAAAAGTACCAGGATGACTCTGAAAAGTAGATCCAAAGAACAACTAACCAGCCTGAGGCAGATGATCGAAAGGCTTGAGAAAAAGATGAAATTGAGATTTATTATCACTGTGTACATCTGAGTACATCAAGAGGAGATCAACAGTTCTGGCAGAGTGTGGAGATGGCTTGGTAATGACTACAGAGAATAGAAAACTCATCAAATGAAAACTTAGAAAACTAAGCAAATGAAAAAAACATAGGCAGTTACTAAAATAGGGAGGAGGAAAAAATATTACACAAGAATATTTCTCTATTCCATGAGAAACAGCGAGTAGCTCAAATTGGTTAGGTCTATAAAGCAGGAAGAATCCAGGTGGGGAAAGCTGGGGCAAGTGGTTGCTATTTTTGTCATGATTTTTGTTGGACTGGTTGACTTTTAAAAAGAGTACATGTGTAGCTTTGTTATTAAGGATCTATTAAGTTTTAAATCAATCAACAAATAAGAAAATAATATATATCACAACCTCCAATTTAAAAAAAAAAAGAAACCTTTCACTGCTCCTGTGTTCAGGATGCTGGTTTAAATGCTATTTAATGAAACTACTTAGCATAAAAACATCTTGCAATTCTCATTTTATTACTACTCAAAATCAACTACAAATGGATGGAAAAAGCTATAAAACAATCCAAAACCACGCTGAAGTTACAATCGACATCTTCTGTTCTCTTCTCTCAAATGGGACAAAATCCAAAATATAACTGCTTCTTTGCCTATTTTATAGGTATGTATTTGCCTGTGTCTTTGAGATGGTGGCTTCTCCTGCCTGATCTTCACTTACTAGAGGCAGTTTACTTAACTATAATGGAACAGTCTCATTTCTTGCCTCCTTAGCTTGGAAAAGCATCAGTTTATAAATGGAACATAATGACATATAAGTCATTGGTGCCAGGTATAGCCACAGATATTGGTTAATCAGGCACTTGCTTCACTGCTTATGGGAAACCAGATTGATTTAGAATGTGCATGCAAAAAAATTAATTTTTAAAAGAGTACTTTATTCTTATGAGACCTAAACTCTCCCCTGAGAAAAGGTATTTGTTCTGGCCTCCCCAAACCTGTAAAAGAATGTGACACTCTTCAGTTTCCCATGGGTTTGGAAGTAGTATTAGATCCAGGATCATTAATTTGTCTCTAAAAAATTAAGAGTCTAGACCTTGGGACAGAGCTCAAATATGTTTTTAGCTGAAATTAGTCCACAGTGCCCCCATTACACACACTTAAACACATAAACACAATGCCAGATGGGATCAGTCGAGGCTATGAAAGACTATGGAAGATCTGAAATGTTTCCATACTTAAGCTAACACATTAGCCTGCCATCTCTTCATGGATGCTGGCAGAAGACAAGAGACTACTGGGTCAGAGACAAAGGACTTTATTGCTCACAGCAATAGCAGTAGCCAGGGGATCAGCATTTGCACCCACTCCCTGAGGCCCCATTTCCACAGGGCAGTGAGAAGGGGGTGATACACATGGTGGCTTACATTATAGGGGAAGGACCCCATGCTTAGAGAACCGAAATCTTTTTTCTCCAAATATTTTCATTGTGATAAAATAAACATAGCAAAAAATTTTACCATTTTAACTAGTTTTAAGTATACAGTTCAATGGCACATCTTTTATAATGGATAGTAAACGTGCCTGACCTTTGCACTATAGGGAGACATTATCTTTATTATACTGGACCATCAACAAACCTAGCCTTTGCTCCACACCAGGATTTCTCAGTCTCAGCACTATTGACGTTTTGCACTGGATAATTTTTCTGTGAGGACAGTCGTGTGCATTACAAGATATTTAGCAGATTCCCTGGCCACTACCCACTAGATGTCAGTAGCACTCCGTCACTTATAACGATCAAAAATGTCTCCAGAAATTGGCAAATATCCCCTTGGAGGCAAATCATCTCCAGCTGAGAATGACTGCTCCAGAGGAAGTCACTATCTCTGTCTTTTGAGGCTGTTCACTACACAAACATCATGGAAAAAACAGTCCAGAACAAAGGCAATCTGTGCCTCTACTCACAAAACATGCAAAACACAAGAGATCCATGGAGAACTGCCTCTCAACAGAGGCCTTAATATTTACTTCTGAAACTTGATCTGCTTTTCAGGCATAGATAAAGTACTTGGCCAATTTGCACATGATATTACACGCACACACACCCTTCTTCCTGGTACTTTGACTAAAGTTACAACATGAACCATTTAGATGATGGGAAACAAGTTCAAAGGAGTTAAGTAGGTGTGGCCCGAAAGGAAATGTATGTATCATTTACAGCTGAGCCAAGTAGTATATAATAGACAGTTATTTTCTTATGCAGGAATTTTTCCCCTCCTTGGGTTAATAATTGGCTTTTGTGGGGGAGGAGGGCATTTAATACTCTTCCCCAGATGACTCCTGTGCTTTGAAGTTAGACAGACCTGCATTCAAATCCCAATTCCTCTACTTAACAGTACAAACCTGGACATGTAATTCCACCTATAGGAGCTTACTTTATTTCCATACATAAAGTGAAGGTGATAAGACCTATCTTACAGGGTTGTCATAACAATTATATGAGATAAAAGTGCCTAGTACAGTGCCTGGCACTCAGTAGGTACTGAATAAAGAGTAGCTATTGCTACTACTACAGGTCCTCAGAGTGGTTCTTACTATAATGGAGCTTTACACTAATTTCTCCACACTCTCACTTGGTTTTTCACAATATTTATAACATAGCTGCTTAGGATATGGAGCAAAAGACCACCAGGCCACAGAGAGAATGACTCCAAGACCTGACCTCATAAGCTTCTCATGCCAACCCCATGAGCTAAACAATCCTAACTGTATTACTAATAGGGTCAAAGAAGAAAGCAATTCTGACCTTTTGTTACCTGGTTTTCTTTTCCTCAGACTGACCTCAATTTGTTGATATCGCCCAGCTTTTACCAATCTGTTTGTTTGTTTTTTTTTCTTTTTTGCGGTAGGCGGGCCTCTCACTGTTGTGGCCTCTCCTATTGTGGAGCACAGGCTCCGGACGCGCAGGCCCAGCGGCCATGGCTCACGGGCCCAGCCACTCCGCGGCATGTGGGATCTTCCCGAACCGGGGCACGAACCCGCGTCCCCTGCATCAGCAGGCAGACCCTCAACCACTGCGCCACCAGGGAAGCCCTACCAATCTGTTTAATCTGTCTCTCCTGCATACTTGTATTTTAATAAGCTAGCACTCTTGTGTCAAATAAGAAATCAAGCTCTGCAGACACTCTGCATGGCTGTTCAAGTATTATCAGAGATCAATTCCTCTCGTGCCCTCCCCTTCCTGGTGATCATGAAACTCACAAGTAAAGAAATACCTATCACAGATTTCAAAACTAAGTGATTAACAAAGAGATCTCCTTTTTGGTAATAATGCTATGACTTTCTCTTGATATTTGGCATTTTTGACTTTGGAATATAAATTAGTCTTGGTTTCTGCTGCTATTAGGTGTTGTACATACGTGATGATTTCTCTTCTTTGTCTTAAAATATATTTAATTATAGCTTCACCGAAGACTTATAATTCCAATTTCCCTCAGGGAAAAAAAATACCTATAACTGGAGCTTATGATAAATTGTTAGTTGCAGCTAATCCTGGATAATAACTTGGATTTTTGAAATCTGTGTGATTTTTAACACATTAAGCTTTTCATCAGGAAGGTGATGCTTACAGAAAATGCCTGTGGAATTATCAGGCAGCAATTTCACTGCTGCAGTGTTAAGACAAATACAGCTGAGAACATCATCTATGGAATTTGCTGGATTGTGAGATTTGCTCTTTGAAAAGGAAATATCCCATAATAGTCAGGAAACAAGTGGCAATTCCTGGTGACTTTGTATTCCCTTGAGCCTAGGATTATGAATTCCCCCTCCTCACCTAAATTCCAATCCTCCACTTAGAACTGTAAGAAACTTGATTGAATTCTATTAAAAAGCCTAAACAACTTTTATTTCTTGTATCATTTAGCCAGAACGAACACTACTTTGTTCCTTCTATAAGCACATGTGTGTACACACACACACTCCTAAAAGTACAGTGTCCCATTGGCCTAAAAAGAAAATCAATACACACTTAGCAAATATTTGAGCTGCATTTATATAAGCAATTCCTTTACAAAAAACAAATTCCAACCATCGCCATTTCAAAGACCCTAAAGGAGAGAAAATAACGGCACTTTTAAACTGCTTTTCTAAATGGAGGACTTTTTTCTAGATTAAAAACTCCCAAGCCAATACTCTTTTTTGTATCAAACTTTCGCCCTCTGTTTCTCATACCTAACTCCAACCCACCTCATTCTTCAATGCTGTTTATTAAAGATATACTATTGTCTGTAACAACAAAGACTCTGTCCAAATGGCTCCTCTTTGTGGGAAAATGAGGAAGAACTGAAGGTGTTTTGTTTTATTTTTAAGGCCGTTCAGCCACATAGCTAGCACCTGAGAGCGTTTAACTCGCATCTGCATAAGAACAGCACAGGGCAGGTAACACAAAACTTGAAAGAAAAATAGTATTTGGTTTACACATATTTTTAAGGCATGGAGACTACCTGGTCAACTGGAATCTCAACTTGAGTATCTTCATCTTCTTGGACTTCTGCAGCCCCCCGCGTTTCTGATCTTTCCTCTCCAGCTTTGAAAACGCCTTCATCTATTATTTGAGACAAATACAGTGAGAATCAAAATCCAATTGTGACATCGTGTGGCTGAATGTTGAAATTACAGTCAAATACCTAATGAAGATTATTTTTCATAGGTATTCTGGTTCCCCTTGTATTGACAAGATTTTTGTAGCCCCCAATTCTTCTATGTTTTCATTGGGAAAAGGTTCAGTGACCAAAACAAGGCTGACCCAGAAGAGCAGGGCTATTTCCCAGCCTCTCCTCACCCGCTGGCTACTGATTTAATAACACAGCCCATGGGAAAACTGGACAGCTACATGTAGAAGAATGAAATTAGAACACTCCCTAACACCATACACAAAAATAAACTCAAAATGGATTAAAGACCTAAATGTAAGGCCAGACACCATCAAACTCTTAGAGGAAAACATAGGCAGAACACTCTATGACAGAAATCACAGCAAGATCCTTTTTGACCCACCTCCTAGAGTAATGGAAATAAAAACAAAAATAAACACATGGGACCTAATGAAACTTAAAAGCTTTTGCACAGCAAAGGAAACCATAAACAAGACAAAAAGACAACCCTCAGAATGGGAGAAAATATTTGCAAATGAAGCAACTGACAAAGGATTAATCTCCAAAACATACAAGCAACTCATGCAGCTCAATATCAAGAAAACAAACAACCCAGCCCAAAAATGGGCAGAAGACCTAAACAGACATTTCTCCAAAGAAGATATACAGATTGCCAATAAACACACGAAAGAATGCTCAACATCATTAATCATTAGAGAAATGCAAATCAAAACTACAATGAGATATCATCTCACACTGGTCAGAACTGCCATCATCAAAAAATCTACAAACAATAAATGCTGGAGAGGGTGTGGAGAAAAGGGAACCCTCTTGCACTGCTGGTGGGAATGTAAATTGATACAGCCACTATGGAGAACAGTATGGAGGTTCCTTAAAAAACTAAAAATAGAACTACCACACGACCCCGCAATCCCACTACTGGGCATATATGCTGGGAAAACCATAATTCAAAAAGAGTCATGTACCACATTGTTCATTGCAGCTCTATTTGCAATAGCCAGGACCTGGAAGCAACCTAAGTGTCCATCAACAGATGAATGGATAAAGAAGATGTGGCACATATATACAATGGAATATTACTCAGCCATAAAAAGGAACGAAACTGAGTTATTTGTAGTGAGGTGGATGGACCTAGAGACTGTCATACAGAGTCACGTAAGTCAGAAAGAGAAAAACAAATACCGTATGCTAACACATATATATGGAATCTAAAAGAAAAAAAAAGAAAGAAAATGGTCAGAAGAACCTAGGGGCAAGATGGGAATAAAGATGCAGACCTACTTGGGAATGGACTTGAGGATACGGGGAGGGGGAAGGGTAAGCTGGGACAAAGTGAGAGAGTGGCATGGACATATATACACTACCAAACGTAAAATAGATAGCTAGTGGGAAGCAGCCGCATAGCACAGGGAGATCAGCTCCGTGCTTTGTGACCACCTAGAGGGGTGGGATAGGGAGGGTGGGAGGGAGGGAGATGCAAGAGGGAAGAGATATGGGGACATATGTATATGTATAACTGATTCACTTTGTTATAAAGCAGAAACTGACACACCACTGTAAAGCAATTATACTCTAATAAAGATGTTAAAAAATTTAAATTTTTTTTTAATTAAATAAATAAATAAAAGAGAATTGGATTGAAAAAAAATAAGCCAGTGTTGGGAAAAAATGAAAATAAAAAATAACACAGCCTTGTACAACTACTTAGATGGGAAGGATTTCCTACTTATTATCTCTGCTCTCTCCTCCTAGCCCTGAAACAGTGATGATGCTTGGTGCTTGAAAATACTCATTTTAGAAGTTTGCCTTTCCCCAAAGAATGTTATACGCTGAAATAATGTATTGGAATAATTCTCTCTATTCAGAGTAACATAAAAAAATATTTTTTACTGTAACAGGATCATAGAGCTGACTCCACATCTCACACAAATCAATCTTTTACTTTGAAGGTGTCCACAGTATTTTCACAACCTATGTCTTAAAACCCTTAACTATAAAATGTAACCCAAATTTTCTAAGACTTTAGGTTAAGCTCCTTCGACTTGTTCTCCCACAGGAAGCAATAAGAGCTGTTTTCCATATTTGAAGTCGTTTTAATGTCTTCCCTCCGTCTTCTCTTCTCCAGGCCAAGTAATCAAAGAATCACAGGACCATTTGTCATTCTGTCCATCCATTTGCCTCAAGACAGGTCTAATGCTTCAGTCATTCGCATGGATGTTTTCTCTGCCCAATCATTTAAAATCCCTGGGGATGGAGATTTCACCTCCTTCTCTGATCATCTATTCCAGTATTTGATTACCTTTACAGTCTAGAAAATGTTTTTATCTTTTGTCTTAAAACCCCTTCTATTTCTCAAATGGAAGCTTGTTTCCCAGAGCACGAATAGTTAACACATTTCACATGATAATACTTCATATTGTTAAAGTTATGAAGTCACTCTTAATTAAGCATAAAATATATCTTTACCTTCAGTGAGGATCAATTATATGTAAGGCACAATATGAGCCGATGTGACCACCTAGGATATAAATGAGATGTAGATTTTTTCCAGTTGCTTACAGACCAATGAGTAGACAGAAATACATACACACCACTAATAAGGTGCCCAGAGGTAAGAGGCATAGGGCTATGGCAGAGCCCTAGTGGAAGCTTAGAAGGTACAGCCAAGTGAAAAAGGAAGGAAGGAAGAGAGAGAGGAAATATAACCAAACTCAAGCCCTTTTTGTTTCTCCTAGAGAAACAATTTTCCTTTTTAATTACTTTTTAATTACTTCTCTACTATCCTTTTTAAAAACCAGGAACAACAGAGCTATCCCCAAAGCTGATTAGACATGTTAGATTAATTTACATGGATTAATTCCATTTTTTATTGAAGTATAATTTACAATGTTGTGTTAGTTTCAAGTGTACAGCAAAGTGATTCGGTTATACATATATACTATTTTTCATTTTCTTTTCTATTATAGGTTATTACAAGATATTGAATATAGTTCCCTGTGCTATACAGTAGGTCCTTCTTGTTTAACTATTTTATATATAGTAGCATGTATATGTTAATCCCAAACTCCTAATTTATCTCCTTGCCCCCTCCTGCCACTACCCCCTTTGGTAACCATAAGTTTGTTTTCTATGTGTGTGAGTCTTTCTGTTTCGTAAATAAGTTCATTTGTGTCATATTTTAGATTCCACATATAAATGATATCATATGATATTTGTCTTTCTCTAACTTACTTCACTTAATATGATAATCTCTAGGTCCATCCATGTTGCTGCAACTGGCATTATTTTTTTTTTATGGCTAACATTCCATTGTGTATATATACCACATCTTCTTTATCCATTCATCTGTCATTTTGAGGATTACCTGTAGCAATAATTTAATCCCAGACTGGTTTTTCCTCTCAGCCAACAACCTTGTCACCTGATAATCCTTTCCTTCCACCAGCTCATGTGTGCATAAGCAATCCAAGGTAGTTTTTCATTCACTAGAGTTTTCTCAGTTAAATCATCCTGTGTATATATTAATTGAAAAAAAATATATATATATATACAGGAATCACTACACAGTCATCACCAAAATGATGATTTCTGCATAGGCAGCTATTTTGGGTTATCTCTGCAACCCATCTCCCCAAGGACACAGCTCACCTAGCAGGTCTAATGATTCTGTCCTAACGCCATAGCATCTTATAACTCAGAGCATGGATCCAAACGAAACTGCAGTTCAGCAATGTCAGAAAAAAGAATATAGAAAACAAAACAGAATATGTGATGATGTTATCATGTATTTGGCCTGGAGTAAATGCAAAGTTACGGTCACAAGCTCAACAAAGCAATCCTTGAGCTAAGAAAAGTACAGGGAAGGACACTTCAAAGGGCAAGGAAAATAGCTTATAATTATTCTGTCCTAAAAGAAGTGAAAGGGAGTAATCCAAGTCTATAAAATTGGAGTCAAAAAGGATAGGGCAAGCTGATGTTTGTCTCTCCATCAAATTCTGGAACACAGAACTCAAGGAAATAATAAACATTACATTGATGGTAGAAAACATTAATTAAATGATAGAAAAATAAATTCCACTTTATTCATATGTGGAGTCCATAATTCTGAGAATGTATAGAGTCAGAATAAACTAATTTCAAATAGGGTTTCACATTTTATCAAATGTTATCTCCAAAATGGTTTAAAAAGGAAAGTTAAGGTGTGTTTGACAGTCATTTCTACCTTCTGAAATACCTTAGACGACAACAATCATACTCATCCACAAAATGTCCCTGGAGTCAACCTTTAGAGATAGATGCTGGTCTCAGTAGACTATGACCTATGTCCATGACTTTTTTGGACAATATTTTTTCATCCAAGTATGGCACCTGCTTTCAAGGGAACCACAAAGAGAAACCTACAGATACCAAAGAAATATATTGTTAATGCTCACATTCAATGAAATGTTTAACTGTATCCAAGCAGAGCTCTGAATGGCTTGCAGATGTGTTTTAGTATAAACATTTCACAAGAAAAGAAGAATGAGATCAATAATAACAAATAAAATGGAAAGGGCACTGAGATGGAAAATGGCAACCATAATGATATAAACAGCAAGGAGACAAATCAACAAAGCTCAACATTGAGTATAGTGACAAAAAGAGAAAATACAAAGATAAAAGTGTTTGGTTGAGGCATGGTGTAGGATTTGTTCACCACTGAATGGAGATGTGTAAGCCACCTCCTTCAGCAGCACAGAGCAAGAAAGTAAGGTTGGAAAGGAATTCACAGAAATAAACAGTGATGGAAAAAAGAAAAGCAAGAAATTTACTTTGTGATACGAAAAAGGACTTGAATTTTTATTAAAAATGTTATATAAAATTTAAAATAGGCGAATATGAATTTCCAGGGGAAATATTTTTAAATAGCATTTTCTGATTATAGATTATTTAATACACATGCATGCATTTTAGAAAACTTGGAAGATGAAGAAAATAAACATCCTAATCTCCTGATCCAGAGTTTCTCTCTCTCTCTCACACACTCATAAAACTGAGATCCTAATGTATATATAATTTCAAGAGATTTTTTAACTTTGAAATCATATCATGAGCATTTTCCACATCATTAAATGTTATCTGAACACATAATAAATTGGTGGTACCATGCTGTAATTAATGGACAATGAACCTGGATCCTTGCATCTTCCCATACTTAGAAAAGCACTAAAACCATTAACTAAGATGTCTGTTCCTCGCAACTAGCAATAACCTTCTGTCAAGATGAGTGCTTGAATTGGGCGATTGAGATTGACATGTATACACTGATGTGTATAAAATTGATGACTAATAAGAGCCTATTGTATAAAAAAGTAAATAAATTTTTTTTAAAAAGATGAGCACTTGATTGCATGTACCCCTTTGTCAAAATCATATATGTACTGGCCTCCCCCCTTTACCTCTTTGAACAGTTCTCAGAGCTCTCGGAGACTCTTCCAGGTTATAATCCACAGATTGGCTTGAATAAAATTCTCCATTTCTTGCTTAGATTGACTATTGACTTATTTTTTCCACTGAAAACACTATCTTTTTTCCTATACAAACATACTACAATAAAGTTTAATTTCTAAATTAGGCACAGTAAGAGAATATCCGAATTGCCAGCATCACTACTCTTGCACTTTGGGGCCATTATTAAGTAAAATAAGGGTTACTTCAAACACAAGCACTGCGATACCTCTACAGTCAATCTAATAACCAAGAGGGTGACTAAAGTGTCTAAAGAGCGGGCTACACCAGACAAAGGGATGATTCACCTCCCAGGTGGGAAGAGGTGGGAGAGCACAAGATTTCACGGCGCTTCTCAGAACAGCCTGAAATTTAAAACTTATGTCAACATAATAAAGGCCATGTATGACAAACCCACAGCCAACATCATTCTCAATGGTGAAAAACTGAAACCACTTCCTCTAATATCAGGAAAAAGAGAAGGGTGCTCACTCTCACCACTAGTATTCAACATAGTTTTGGAAGTTTTAGCCATGGTAATCAGAGAAGAAAAAGAAATAAAAGGAATCCAAATCAGAAGTGAAGAAGTAAAGCTGTCACTGTTTGCAGATGACATGATACTTTACATAGAGAAACCTAAAGATGGTACCAGAAAACTACTAGAGCTAATCAATAAATTTGGTAAAGTAGCAGGATACAAAATTAATGCACAGAAATCTCTGGCATTCCTACACATTAATGATGAAAAATCTGAAAGAGAAATTAAGGAAACACTCTCATTTACCATTGCAACAAAAAGAATAAAATACCTAGGAATAAACCTACCTAAGGAGACAAAAGACCTGTATGCAGAAAACTATAAGACACTGATGAAAGAAATTAAAGATGATACAAACAGATGGAGAGATATAGCATGTTCTTGGATTGGAAGAATCAACATTGTGAAAATGACTATACTACCCAAAGCAATCTACAGATTCAGTGCAATCCCTATCAAACTACCACTGGCATTTTTCACAGAACTAGAACAAAAAATTTCACAATTTGTATGGAAACACAAAAGACCCCAAATAGCCAAAGCAATCTTGAGAAAGAAATACGGAACTGGAGGAACCAGGCTCCCTGACTTCAAACTATACTACAAAGCTACAGTAATCAAGACAGTATGACTGGCACAAAAACAGAAATATAGATCAATGGAACAGGATAGAAAGCCCAGAGATAAACCCACACACATATAGTCACCTTATTTTTGATAAAGGAGGCAAGAATATACAGTGGAGAAAAGACAGCCTCTTCAATAAGTGGTGCTGGGAAAACTGGACAGCTACACATAAAAGAATGAAATTAGAACACTCCCTAACACCATACACAAAAATAAACTCAAAATGGACTAAAGACCTAAATATAAGCCCAGACACTATCAAACTCTTAGAGGAAAACATAGGCAGAACACTCTATGACAGAAATCACAGCAAGATCCTTTTTGACCCACCTCCCAGAGAAAGGGAAATAAAAACAAAAATAAACAAATGGGACCTAATGAAACTTAAAAGCTTTTGCACCTCAAAGGAAACCATAAACAAGACGAAAAGACATCTCTCAGAATGGGAGAAAATATTTGCAAACAAAGCAACTGACAAAGGATTAATCTCCAAAATTTACAAGCAGCTCATGCAGCTCAATATGAAAAAAACAAACAACCCAATCCAAAAATGGGCAGAAGACCTAAATAGAAATTTCTCCAAAGAAGATATACAAATTGCCAACAAACACATGAAAGAATGCTCAACATCACTAATCATTAGAGAAATGCAAATCAAAACTACAGTGAGGTATCACCTCACGCCGGTCAGAATGGCCATCATCAAAAAGTCTATAAACAATAAATGCTGGAGAGAGTGTGGAGAAAAGGGAACCCTCTTGCACCCTCTAACACACCATTGTGTAGCAATTATACTCCAATAAAGGTGTAAAAAAAAAAAACTAAAAATGTATAAATTGAAGAAGTGAAATAAAATAAAACTTATGAACTGTTGTTTCTGGAATTTTCCATTTACTATTTTCAAACCATGGTTGACTGTAGAAAGCAAAACCACAGGTAAGGGGGAACTACTGTACTTCATCCAGGGCCAAGATCAGTGAGTCAATGTGAATGTTCAAAAATATGATGAACATTCATGATGAGTGTTCAAAGTTATGTGAATGCTCAAGGTGAAAGTTCAAAAGCAGGCCTGAAAACCAGAAAATTAAAATTAACACCAAAGAATTGCCAGCAAGGTCAAAATACAATGGTAAAGAATTTGAACGATACAATATGTTCCCCTTCTGTCAGTGCCGCAGTAAAAAGCAACTAAAACGGGGAGGGGGTGGATAAATTGGGAGATTGGGATTGACATATACACACTACTAAATATAAAATAGGTTAACTAATAAGAACCTGGTGTATAGCACAGGGAACTCTTCAATACTCTGTAATGCCCTATATGGGAAAAGAATCTAAAAAAAGAGTGGATATATCTATATGTATAACTGATTCACTTTGCTGTACACCTGAAACTAATACAACATTGTAAATCAACTATACTCCACTAAAAATTAATTTAAAAAAAGAAAATCACAACACAAAAAAGCAACTAAAGACACACTCCATGGACGAAGGTAAAGATGAAACATTAAAAACTTAAAACACCTTCTTGCAAGGATAGATTACACAAGAAATTTAAGTTTTTACAAAAATATTCAGTTTTTCTTCAAGGGCAATATTATGCAAGCACTTCAAAACCTTACACTTTCCCTTTATTACGACTGCTCATTTAAACTTGCACAGTAAATTTAGATCATAACAGCAATCGTTATGTGCAATGGTTGTATAGTTATTGCTATAAATAGCTCAGAGTTCCTAACCACAACTCACTAAGGGTAGATGCCACCTAGGGTAGGGGGTTTAGCCTCTAATGGGACACATGATTAGTTTTAGCGTCCCTCAGGATTTTCGTCAAAACAGAAGTTTAGTCTTACTCGATCCCATTGTCAACAGGTAAGTGTCCCTTTTTGCCGTATACCGCCCATCTGTGAAATTTTGGTGTGCCAATAATCGTCTGGCACACATTCAAGATTTCTTCTAATCCCCTTATAATAAGCTTTAACCTAATATTCAACTGCTCATGAAATTATTTCTTGTTTGAGTCTTAGCAATTTTTCTTCCTCTAAATTTAATTGTACATTGTAAATGTAATAATAGAATGCCTGTACATCATATAAAAATAAACTTTTCTTCTATAGGTAGGAAAAAGTAGGGTTTTGGAAAAAAGTGATAATGCAATGATTTCTCATCTCAAAATGCCCCGCCCTAGCTGAGCACCTCATGGTAAGCTGTCTAAAATCACTGCCTCCATCCCTTACCCACATACTTAGCCCCACACCTAGTCCAACCTCTGTAGCAGCATCTCATAAAGACTGCTCTTGTCAAAATCAGTGACCATAATGGTCACCTTCATGTTCTCATCTTACTTGATCTCTTAGCAGCTTTTAATACAGGCGATCTCTCTCTCTCTTTCTGTCTACCTATCTATTTATCTGTCTGTCTATTTCTCCATTTCACTCTGGTTTCAGCAGAATCAACAGATGCTTCTCTTCAGTCTTCTTGGTCAACCTATCCTCTTTTCAGCTTCTAAGTGTTGCAGTACCCCCAGAGCTACATCGTGAGTCTACTTCTCTATTTACACATGCTTCTTAGATAATCTCATCCTGATCATGGCTTGAATACCATTAATATGTCAATGACTCTCTAATCTATTCAATATACCAGCCTCTTCATAGGTCCCCAAGCTCATATATCCTATTGCCTAACTTGACAACTTGCCTTGGATGTCTACTGGGCATCTCAAACTTAACATGGTCATAAGAGAACTCCAGGTCCCCAGCGTAAACTCTTCATCCTCTATATTCCTCATCCCATGACATGGCCCCTCCACTCAACCCCCAAATCTGGAAATTATCTTTATTTCCATCTTGTTCTCACTCCCTAAATCCATTCCATTCTTGGCCTGTCAATTCAATCTCCTTTTAAATATATCCCGAATATGTGAATATTATTTCCAGCTCCACTATTAGCTTGGTTTAATCAACACTATCTGTTGGATGGGCTATTACAACAGCTTACAAATTAGTGTTCCTCTTCTTCTACTCTTGCTTTCCTCTGAATCATTCACCACACAAAAGCCAAGTAATATTAATAGGTTATAAAAATTACTTGGAAACTCTAACACTTTCCAACATACATAGAATCCAAGTTCCTTACCATGGCTTACAGAAATGTGTTCTGGTCCTGAACTCCCTCTTAGACCACATTTCATACCAATTTCCCTTTGCCATTAAACTCCAGGTACATTTTGTTTCTCCAACAGAAAACTCATTGCTACCTTACGGCTTTGTCCTTTTTACACCTTCTACCTGGAATGTTCTTTCCTCCCTTTTCCCAAGGTAAACTGTTCTTTCTCATTCAGATCTCAGGAAACCCTCCTCCAGTTCAAGTAGTCACCCAGTCATTTGCATTGCTCTGTTTTAATTCTCTCTCACTAGCACTTATTACTAGCTGATATTTTTCTTGTTTATTTGGTGTTTTAGTGTTTGTCAGTCTCCACCAAAGTGTAGGCTCCAAGAGAGCAGGTACCACACCCATACCGTTCACTGCTCTGTAGCTAGCATGTAATAGAGCTCAGCACACAGGTGTTCAAAAGGTGTTTGTTGGACGAATAAACAGCAGGCACTCAAAAATATTTGCTGCATTGAGATAGAATGTAAGGAGAGTACAATTTAAAAGCCGCTAGCCCAGTCCATTAATTCTCTGTGTTGCCCCAATCTGGCCACACTTGGCAGTACAGCATTTTGATGAGGAGGAGGAGGATAAAGAGGGGTGAAGAGAAAGAAGACTGGAGTACACTTACACAGGGGTCAATAAATTAGGCTATGTGTGGTAAGTGAGATAATACCCGGCCCCCCAAGATGTCTCCATCCTAATCCTCAGAAACTGATTATATTACATCGCATGGCAGAGGTGAATTAAGGTTGCAGATGGAATTGCTCATCAACTGACCTTCAGATGGGGAGATTATCCTGGATTATGCAGGTGGACCCAGTGCAACCACAAAGGTCCTTGTAAGTGAAAGAGAGGGGCGGGGGAATCAGTGTCAGGGTGATGTGGTGTGAGAAGGACTTGACTGGCCATTGCTGGCTTTGAAGATGGAAGGGGGCCATAAACGAGGGAATTGCAGACAACCTCTAAAAACTGGGAAAAGGTAAGAATAGAAACTTTCCTCTTAGAGATTCTAGAAGGAATAAAGCCTCACCAACACTGTGATTACAGCCCAGTGAGGACCATTTTGGAATTCTGACCTCCAGGACACTAAGATAATAAGCATGTGCTGTTTTAAGGCACCATATTTGTGGTAATTTGTTACAGCAGCAATAGGCAACTAATACACCATGTGTCCAAAAACTATGGTCTAGAAAGAATACTGGGGCAGTAGCCCCTGCAAGTCCCCTTTCTGACTCCTCCAGGTACTTGCTGGGTGAGGGCAGGCAGCTGAGACACCCCTGTTCCTCCTGCTATGAAGGCAGTGGTCCAAAAACCTCCTGCAAGTCCTCTGCCTTCTGTTTTCCATCTCTAAATGTTATTACCTCTCTCTCTCTCTCCCTCCTCTACAATGTACAAAAAACACCACTCCAGATACGCACATCTGCCAGAAAGAAGAAAAGGGATTCGATTTTTTTAAGTCCTCCCCTACCCTAAAACCTTCGTAATAAAAGCCATTTGCTAACAAACTAAAGAGCGAGGATAAATTTGATACACAATACTGCTCTCATTCAATTACTACACTGAGGATCAAATTCAATGCTTGGATGCACACTACACTGCAATTCAGCTCTAATCTTTTTTCTTTGAATCATGAATAGACATTTTAGTGTATATTACACAGCAAAGCAATAACAAACACTCTAGTAAAAATAAAAATGCTCCTCAATTATTTTTCACTTATCCCTTATGAATTTTATTGCCTAAAAAATGAAAGCAGAGCTGCTGAGGTAGGGCAGTCATGTCATTAGTGTGTAGCTCGTAATAAATAAGAATCTGTTTCCCTTACAGAAATGGCAAACTAGTGCTTGTGCATTTTTAGCCTTTCTGCAACTAGAACGGCTGAAATGAAAGCATTTCCTAGTTTCAGTACATCAGTGTGTTAGTTTAGCAACATTAAAATATTTTAATATTTTAAATATGTTAAAATTTTAACGTTAAGTAAGAAAAGTTACCAAATAATTAATGAATGATACATTCATGTAATTGCTGATAATCAGTATTTAAGTCCAACGATCTTGTTTAAAGGATACTTTCTCACCAAAATTATTAAAAATTCTTTTAAAATAATACTATAAACCATATTTGAATGTGTTCAGTGTTTGAAACTGATTGGAACTTATCAGGATAAATAAAAAGAAAAATAACAGAGTTAACGCCCAGTTTTAAATACTTTATGGAAATATTAGATATCTATTAAGTGGAAGCTCTTTTTGTAAGCAGGAAAGTTTAGCGTGACTATAAACATTTTACTATGATTTACTACTGAGACCTTCTCATCAAAATGTTAAATTAAAAACAAAATATTAATTTTAAAAAGCAGCTCATTAAATCCAGTAGATTACTGAGAAAAAAATGTGAGCAACAAGGAGCTCATGGCTTTCAGTATATAAGATAATATTCTAAGAAGAAAAAAGTATATAGATCTGTTTAAAAGGAAGATTATGCTGTCTTTATCTGTGTCACATCAGTGGCCAGAGGCAGAATTCGAAGTAAAATTGGTAAGAAAGTGACATACAAATTATTTTCATTAGCTAATGCTAATGTGAACTATATTCATATGTGAACTATATTGAATTTCCAATAAAACCCTTCTTAGATACAGATTGTTGTCATCACAACATCTTAATGAAATTGAAAGAAAGCACTTCCAGAAAGGTAACTCTATGTGAAGTTAGCAAGTAGGGAGGAGGAGAGGAAGGGGGATTCCCATGTGATAACACTTCCTGATGAAAGGATGCTGGCCAGCCCTCCTCTGATCCTTATAACAACTTGCACAATATCTTCCTCACACCACTCGCCTGAACTAAAGAATATTATCATTAGGCAGAATGAAAAACTAATCAAATAACAGCTAATATTCTGAGTGTATCTAACTTAGTACAGCCATATTACCCGAATGTTTTTTAATCACTAATTGTCTCCATATGTTTCATTCTGACCCATAAACTCAAATGGAAACTCTTTATAGGAACAAGAATATCACAAGTGATATTTTTCTTTGGCAATTTAGAATATTACATGAAAATAACTTTATCCATCCACTTAGATAGGCTGAGTTTACTTAACTGCAGTTTGAAGTGTATCTGGCTTCTTTCTATTTCCTGACTCCCACTCCAGGTATTAAATATCATCTGTTATGCAATTGATGCTCAAATTTGACTATTAACTCTTTGCATAGACTTGATCTTAACCACCATGGTTAGTTCACCTTGACTTTAAATGGGTGTAACAAAATTTTCTAAGTGTAGACAGAAGGTAAAAGTAGGATTATTATCATTGATTTCCCCAGATCAAAGGTAATTTTGTTCTTATCCCTTCATTTCTAGTTTATTCTTTTCAGATAAAGATGTTTTAGATTTTCATCAAAATCAGAAATATTCAAAGTACAAAGACTATCATGAAGAACCTAGGGGTAAGACAGGAATAAAGACACAGACCTACTAGAGAATGGACTTGAGGACATGAGGAGGGGGAAGGGTAAACTGGGACAAAGTGAGAGAGTGGCATGGACATATATACACTACCAAACGTAAAATAGATAGTTAGTGGGAAGCAGCCGCATAGCACAGGGAGATCAGCTCGGTGCTTTGTGACCACCTGGAGGGGTGGGATAGGGAGGGTGGGAGGGAGGGAGACGCAAGAGGGAAGAGATATGGGGACATATGTATATGTATAACTGATTCACTTTGTTATACAGCAGAAACTAACACACCATTGTAAAGCAATTATACTCCAATAAAGATGTAAAAAAAGGAAAAAGACTAAAACACATATATATATATAATATGTAGAATTCATGACAAAATTATTTTATAATCTATATAAATTTTGATATACTTTATAAAGTCCATAACAGATACATGGATCTGAGAAAAATAAAATACTTCTGAGTTGGTTTACCTAAGCCAGCAAGTATATATAGCTTTATTTTTTTTTTTTGCATTTCTAATTTTGTAACCTTATAAAAATTACACTGCAAATTAGTTTTAGTTTATCAGAATAATTGAATTGTTCCTCATTGGACCCCAGTGACTTGAAGTTACTTAATAAGTGGCCGAAAAATCAGGATTCCTATTCTTAATTCTGGCTGGTCCAACTACCTCCAAATGACCTTGCGTATTTCAGTCTGTAAAAGAGCTAGCCATACTCAAATTACTTCTCTACCCTAGAAAATGTATCAAGGTAACAAATGGCATACTTGCATATAACAGAAATACACAGTACTCTTAAATCCCTCAATTTTTTGTTCATTCATTCATTCATTCATTCACTGTGCCAATATTTACCAAACCTCCTCATGCCCAGGCATGGGATGGATACCAGCCACAGAAGAGATGAACAAGGCACTGATCTCAAGATGCTTACTGTCTACTAGGAAATTTAAATGGAAAAATCAGTAGAACAGAATGATAAATGTAACTAGTGTTACACAGGCTGTTAAGAGTTCAGAGAGGTAGGCAAGGGTGACAGGTGGGCGTGGTGGTCAGTCAAAGAAGGTTTCTGAGAGACAGAAGCTACAAATCAAAAGACAAGTAGAATTAGTTATTGAGGAGCAGAGGAAGGGCATTCTAGACAACAAGATCAGTATATGCAAAGACTCAAAGGCACTGGAACGCATGGTCTGTTCCAGGGACTGTGGTCAGATGAGCATGGCTGCAGCAAGGAGGCAGGGATGATTCAGAAAACCTTGACTGATAAAACCAAGAATTTGAACTTGAGCCTGAAGATGATGAAGAGCAACTGAAGGACTTGATGCAGGGAGCATCAGGCTGGGGGAGTGCCCCGGAACGAGGGCTGCCTAGCAGGAAGGGAGTGCGGATTCGTGGCAGGGTGGGTGTGGAGGGGAAGATAAGGAAGGAAGGTATTACTCAAGGGTCTCTAGGACGATATTGCTGATGTGGAGATAACGGGTCAGAGTGAGAAGATTAGCCAGGATTGTAGAAAGGAAAGCCTGTAATATGGGTCAGACTGAAGTGACAGGAGGCTGGTATCCTGGAGAGTTCGAAGAAATGGAATGGGAAATAAAGTACGGTATGATGGGTCATGAGGTTCTGAAGCACAGAACCCACAGCCCCCATTGGGGTAGTGGGACAGGCACTGCTCTGTGCGGCTGTGGAGACACACTAGACATTGCAGGTCCTGAATGAAGGCATTGGCAGCGGGATGGACAGGAGGGCACATGAGAGACACGTAAAGGTACTGACAGGACTCCATGACTGCCTGGATGTGTGAGGTGAGAGAGACGGAAGAGTCAAAGGGGGACTCTAAGGTTTATGGGTGTCTCAGTGGTTAGGAGAGCTATTTATCAAGACAAGGGACAGAAAAGGAAGGTGGTGGGCATAGTTAAGATGGGAGAGTATGAGTTGTGATTTTCGTATGCTGCTTTGAGTCCCCTGTTAGGCATCTTGAAAGACATGTCAATTAAGTGGTTGGAAATATAAATCTGTTAACTAGGATGAAGTTCTAGGTTAAGGATACAGATTTGGAAACTGTCAGAGCACAGTTGGTAAATAAAGTCAAGGGTCTGGGAGAGAACTTGGAATGAGAATAGAAAATGGCTGGGGGCAGAATTCTAGAAAAAAAAAATTGAAGGGATGGTAAGAAGAAGAACTCACGAAGATTGAAAAGAAATAAGGAAAGAACAAGAAAAAGTAAGAGTGAGATGTTACGGAAGCTATGGGACAAGCAAAAGTCAAGTGCAAAGGAATAATCAGTATTAAAAAGTGTCCTCCAGCTTTAGCACCCTGATGATCTGGTCAACTAGGTGAGAGTTATTTTAGCAGAGCATAAAATATCAGATTATATTGGGGTGCAGTATAAAAGGGTGGTGCCTATCACAGAACACAGGCAATATGGACCACTCTTTCAAGATGATTGGCTGTGAAGTGGAGAAGAGAGACCATAGTCCTGTAAAACCCAACTCAGAGGCCTGATGCCTTGGAGGTAGTAAGGGCTGAACAGGGTTAAATCCCACTTCTTCTGACTCCTGCCTTCCAAAGAATTTGTCACAGACGTCAGCACCATAAAGCTGTTGCTAAATTTATGTCCCTAACGCACAAGCATGTCTAATGAAATCCAAGCACTCTTGCAAACTCAAACAATCCCCATTCACGCATGGCCAAGTTAAACCAAAACGGATTATCTTCATCTTGATAATATAAATGCAGCTGGAATTGTATTTCATGAAAATATTATCCTTACTACACAGACATTTATTGGAGTTTGAACCTTAGCCAAAAATCCTAAATGGATTACAACATGGTAGTGTGGCTGCAGGGTGTAGGGGGATATGGGAAGATAGAGCAAGAAGGAGAGAAGCCTATGGGCAGCACCCATCCCAGGAAACAAGGCACCTTCAACTTGCACACCTGAGTTAAAGCATTCTATTAGCATGGTCATTCACAATCATTTCAGACAAAGAAATAAAAGACGCCTTGGCTTCAGAAGACTACTAAGAATTCATGCAAGGAACCTAAAAACCAAAAGCTAAAAGAGAAACCAGGATTGTAAATTTTCAAAATCTATCTGCAGTTGATCAACTTGAGATGGAAGGCTGAGATACTTCTCTAAAAATTGTTTCCAGGGCCTCCCTGGTGGCGCAGTGGTTAAGAGTCCACCTGCCGATGCAGGGGATACGGGTTCGTGCCCCGGTCTGGGAGGATCCCATATGCCGCGGAGCGGCTGGGCCCGTGAGCCATGGCCGCTGGGCCTGCGCGTCCGGAGCCTGTGCTCCGCAACGGGAGAGGCCACAACAGTGAGAGGCCCGCATACCGCAAAAAAAAGAAAAAAAAAAAAAAAAAATTGTTTCCAAATTATATACACAGCATATACTTAAAGGATTAAATACCTAGCTCAAATATGAAAATAAAAATGAACTTAACATGCATTTTTTAAAAGTTGGTTATTAATCCCAATTATTACTAAATTACTCTTTCATCATCTAAGGCTCCAACATTCTTTCAACTTACTAGAATAATATGCTTTAAAATAATATGTTTAACAATGCCAATCCTACTAGAAGTATAAAACAAGTATCACCACTTTCAAAGCTAGCCTAATCCTGAGATAGGTGCTGGCGATTCTGTGAACTGTGGTCCGCACTCAGGGTAAAGTGACAGGTAATGCAAATGTGCAAATCAGTACAAATCAGTCATCCTGAATAAAGGAACTGGATAATTTTTCATCATACCTAATTGGCACAGGTTATAGACCTGAATTATTCTTTAAATCTGAGTGAGGGTGTTTTCAATTTAACTCAGCATTTTACAGATTTGTATGCTTCTATTTGCTTTAGACAGTCAAAGTGATATCTCTTTAAATGCTTAGCATTTCAGGTGTTTTAATCTGCTCCACAGCAATTTTTGAAGAGGATGCTAAATTGCTATCAGAGCTGATGCCTTGCTAAAGACATAAGTTAGCTTTGATTGGTAGTTAATCTTCCATCTAAACATAAAATGGGAAGTTAAAATATAATCAATTTAGCATATCTTTGAAGACACATAAAGTCTACAATTCAAGAAATTGCTGTCAATAAATAGTAGATAAAAACAAATTTTTTCATAAGATATTTTGCTCTGCAGTATCTGCTATGTCCCAAATTTTATTTAAAATAGCCTGAAATAGGGCTTCCCTGGTGGCGCAGTGGTTGAGAGTCTGCCTGCCGATGCAGGGGATGCAGGTTCGTGCCCGGTACAGGAAGATCCCACATGCTGCGGAGCGGTTGGGCCCGTGAGCCATGGCCGCTGAGCCTGCGCGTCCGGAGCCTGTGCTCTGTAACGGGAGAGGCCACAACAGTGAAAGGCCCGTGTACCTCAAAAAAAAAAAAAAAATAGCCTGAAATAAATCCATTTAAATGAGTCTATTGAACTCCATGTTAAGATGATGATTATCTAATCATAAATATGCCCATATATTTATGTCCATGTATCAGCAACTGACAGACAATCAGTGACTGTCACTTTATGCAGATATAAACTTAGTACAAATTTGAGAGAATCAAGTAAACATAAAATGTCCAGGCATCAATGGGAAGAGATCTCAACAGCTTCAGATGATAATGGGAAATATGCAAATTAGTTACAAAATAGTACTATTTATTATGAAACTATCAAGGAGTCAAAACAGATCAAAGCAAATCAGTCAGCATTTTGCTCACTTTGATTTAACGTTGTTCCAACAACAGGTATTGACGGGATATCCACCAGATTCTGTATTCTTTTCGTTTAATGTTATGACTTAGGGATTTAGTTTGGGTCTATAACAAAAATTGATGTTTGCTGTATGTTTGCAAAGATAGAAAACATTCTCCTCTAGCATTTTAACCTATGATTGAAGTTCATCATCTAAGAATTTCATTACAAAAGGAATAAGTCTGGTTCCTTAAGCTTAGGAATGGTATCTTTCAGATATTCTTGCTTCTTCTTTTACCTGATAATTGACAAATACCAGTAATCTATCTGTTTTAATCTTGGAGAGGAGGAACAGAAATAAAGCAACCTCTCATTGAATTTTTCATTAAACTGTAATTTTTAAGTATTTTCATTGCATTAAGGTGGTAAGAATTAACTTTCATTTGAATATTATAATATTTCCCATACTTGCAGTCAAGATAAAACACAAGTATTGGTAAACCTATTTACCAATATCTATTTTTGAATAAGTGGAGATGCTTACTGTTCAGTAAAGAAACACTTTTTTCTTCAGCATTTACCTAGAGCAAGATGTAAATTAATAATAATGGTAACAATATTAACGATGATGATCATCTAATACTTATTGGATGCTTATTGTATGACATACATCATTCTAAGCATATTACATGTATTAACTCATATAATACCATAACAGCTTTATGAAGTAATTAATAATATTTCCTGCATTTTATATATGAAAAACGGAGGTCCCCTAAAGGTCGTAAGCAGCGAGTGGTGAAGCAGGATTCAGACCTAGCAATCTGACACTAGAGTCTACGTTTTTAATGGTGGGTTTCCTAATCTGCCAGTTATGACCCATTAGTGGATTGTGACATCAACTTAATGAGTTGCAACTATGTTTTTTTTTTTAATAAGACAAAAGAAAACAAAATATTGATTGTTACGCCAGGGTCAGCTTCATGGGCACGTGACCTATACAGTCTCATAGGGCCCCATTCTATGAAAAGCCCCCAACTTGGCTTAATGATCTGCCACCATCTTGAAGTTCTTAATAATTTTATCTTTGAACTTGTGTTTCGTAAGTGAAGTCCAATGAGACAATGGAGCACATTCATGAGGGGAGGATATATGTGTGCCCATGGTTCCTTGCCTTAGGGTTTGTGATGGCTAGTGAGTACAGAACTCAGGTGGACTCATCAATGGGTGGACCCATCAATCACATGGGCGACTGTCAAGACTCAAATGAGTATAGGATAATCATGTTACCTCTGCATCTGAGAAAGGCGTGGTGGGGCCACACTTTCCAATAAAACCAGAACTTGCTTCCAAGGAAGAAAGAAGCCAATGGCATTGTAAGAAATAAGAAAGACCAAGGATAACCCTAGCCTACTCTTTCTTACTCATGCTACTTCTCTGTAGCAGTCCATCACTTCTGATGAAAATGATGACATAGAAGGAAAGGGAAACATAAGGCAACCCATGGTCCCTTTTCTTTTCAGTCCTTCCTTACTCATCAGTACACCTAAGGTAGAGAGTGTTGATAGAATGTGCATATTAAAAGTAAAATGAATAGCTGAGCTAGTTTTATATACAGTATTTCCACTATTCTGATAAGGACAAAATACATATGCAAATGTGAGCTAAGAAATACAAATTGTACAATTTTGGTGATTCCATACATGAGTTAAGTGGTCTTATACTATAACATTATGGCATTGTATGTTATAAAGACAAATGGTATGATTCATCTTAGTAATTTTTTTTTTGGTGGAAAGTTAAGTTTGCTTTCTTTTTTTTAAAATAGATCTTTATTGGAGTATAATTGCTTCACAACACTGTGTTAGTTTCTGTTATACACCAAAGAGAATCAGCCATAGGCATACATATGTCCCCATATCCCCTCCCTCTTGAGCCTCCCTCCCACCTTCCCTATCCCACCCCTCTAGGTGGTCACGAAGCACCGAGCTTATCTCCCTGTGCTATGCAGCTGCTTCCCACTAGCTGACTATTTTACATTTGGTAATGTATATATACGTCGATGTTACTCTCACTTCGCCCCAGCTTCCTCCTGCCACCTCGTTTCCTCAAGTCCATTCTCTATGTCTACATCTTTATTCCTGCCCTGCAACTAGGTTCATCAGTACCGTTTTTTTTTTTAGATTCCATATATATGCGTTAGCATACAGTACTTGTTTTTCTCTTTCTGACTTACTTCACTCTGTTGTTTGTAGTAGTCTCTTATAATCCTTTGCATTTCTTCAGTGTCAGTTGTGATTTCTCCTTTTTCATTTCTAAATCTTAATAATTTAAACTTCCAATTTAAATTTTCTTTACTTAGAATGACAATAAAAGCAAAATAAAAGACACCATGACAAGCTGAGAAAGAAAGAGACCACAGAAGAAAGGAAAAAGTATATATTTAAGTACCTTTAACAGCACTTTTTACCTGCATTTTGAACAAAAGGTCCCACATCTCCATTTTGCACAAGACCCTGCAAATTACATAGTCAGCCCTGTGCAGTACACATAACCAGGGTAACTACTGTTTCACAAAACTTTTATTTCATGAAACAAATATACATAAGCATATGCAGGTGTCCTGTATCATGATGTAAATATTTTTGTATGATGAGTCACAGAGAGTTTAAAAATCACTTCACTACATTGGAGAAAATAAAAGGCATAAAACCCCTCTCTTCTTGCCACCCTTGAAGATAATCCACTTAACGAGGGCAATGCAATTACTTGAACTCCAGCTCCCTGTTATGTTCTATTTCAAGTCTAAAGTCCTCTGTTCAATTCCTAAAGGCCATCATACTATGGACTGACTTTCCAACATGCCCCACAGCTCTGCAGCTAGACCCCTCACCCCCAGGGGAATGTGATGGTTCTCTCTTCCCTGTCCTCCTCACCTCCTGGCCTCTCCTCAAGCAATCTCCTCCCGGCCACAGCACTTGTCCATCCTTCCCTTCAGGACACAACTCAAGGGCCCCTTCCCACAATGTCTTTCAAGTCTCCGAAATTTTTATACTTACTCTCTGTACCGTAATGGTACCACATTATAGGCAATTTAGATATTGCCAGAGAAAGGATATTGAGATTGTCTCATACTCATTTCTCCCAAAGCCCATGACATGCAACCTGGCTGGGCTACACGTAGCACTCAATATGGAGCCAGGAGAGGGAGAAGGGACCTCGTTTTTTTGAACGCCTACTATGTATGCTAAGCACATTCCTCACGATTACCCTGTGAAGTAGGTGTTTTTATCCTACTTCATAAAGGATCTGAGGATTAAATAACTTGTCTAGGGCTGCACAGAGCCAGGACCAAGGCCTCAGCTACTCCCAAGCTTCTGCCTTTTAAATGATACCTTGGAAGAAGCATCACCAACACTAAGGTAATGAACTACATGCTAATTAGACCAAACCTGAGCCAGTGCTGTAAGAGTCACAGGGGAGAGCTATTTTACTTTTGAACATTCAGGCTGCCTTCCAAGTTATGGATGAGAAGAAGCAAATTCAAAAATTGAAGATGGAAATAGCAGGTCTGAGTGGAGGGACGTGTGAGGAAGGGTGAGTAGTTTTGAGATTATTCTGGGAAAACAAATGAGATAAGGGGAGATAATACCCTTTAAAATAAGTAAAAATTTTAGGACAGTGTGAGAAATTAAACTCTGTAGGAATAATGGAGAACTGTCAATTTTTAAAAATTGGTGGCTCGCGCATAGAGCTCAAGGCATGAGCTTGAGTCTGGCATGTGCTTTGGACAGAGCGGGAGGAAGAAAAAAGTTTCCTGTGTGTGTTGTGTAATGAATGGAAAGTGGAGGACTCTCTCTGTGAGCTTTTCTTTAAAAATGTTAACCTCCAATTGAATCTTCAAACATCTTTTAGGACAACTCTTCTTCCAGATGAGGTAAAAACAATATTTTTTCCTAACTTAGGGTTTAGCTGTTAGAATCCTTCCATAAAAGGCATAATTGCCAAAATAACCACAGGTTTAATACCTGATTATATCAGAAATCCCAGTGGAAATAAAAATGATAATGTGGAATATGAGTGGAACAGGTATTAATATGCAGTCTGAGGACATCCATAACAATTTTATTCTTAGCTCAAGAGTGAAAAGCAAGAGATTTAATTTCAGGGTTAAAGAAATTCTGAAAAGCCATCTGTTTTCTTTAGATGTTCCTAAAGCTTACGTATATTTTTTTTCATTGAAAGAAGAGCTAAAAATAAGGAGAGAATAATGCGTTGAGCTACAGGTATAACAACAGTACATCCATAAGGCAGTGGAACAAACTAGAATGCAAAATAAAAATAATCAAAAAATTGCATAACTGTTTAAACAGTGAAGTCACTAAGTTTCATCATAATCAAAGTTATTTTTATTTCCAATCACTTATTTGAACATCTTTTCTTCTGCGGAGGGCAAAAGCTGAACTTTCATGAAAAAAAGGACTGACTAAAATGTATATTTTCATATGGGGATGTGTGGATAAAAAAAATTGTTATGTTCCTTTTCAAAAAGTCCGTGGCCAAATGAATTGAGCACAGATTAATGAATTCCACCCCTGGGTATAAATGTAATCTGGCAATCCTTTATCAGAAAACTTTTGGAAAAAGCTTTTAAGCAAAGAGGGAGCTCATAATATCATTGCAACTGTGTCTAAGTGAATTGACTTCTTTATGAATGCTATTCTAAGAATATTCACACAGTCTAATTTTACATTTAAATGTGTTACACGTTGTTCTTAAATATATTTTAAGCTGCACATTTTTAAACCAGATGATAAAACCATATGCAATGGTCTTGAGTGGTCACAAAGGAAGCAGAGACAAGGTTGATATTTCTGTACATATCAACCTTGTGTGAGTTGGGCTAACTCTACCCCAACACAGACAGTTCTTCACTGTTCCTGTTAACTCAGCAACCGCAAAACTACCTTTTGTGTATCAAGCATCCCCTCTCACTTTCTCAATTCATCTGTTTTGCAAAATTCATGCCGTTTGCAACAATTTTACCTTAACTTTGGAAAGGCCTTTGAATTGTTAGAGATGGTACACACTAGCAAATTAACAACTAAAGAAATAAATGCATAAAGAAAGACATTTTTACGTTAAATAAACAATCCCTGTAAATGTGTTGCACACCTGACATACTTCATTGAATTGATTAGCTTGCAAAAAGAAGCTGTAAGTTGCATTGCATAGGAATCATGACAACCAGGCTTATTATAAATTATCCTGTGTCTGGGGATTTGCAGCCAATAGTTGCCATCCTTGCCTATGTAGCCACCAAACTGGCACTTACAAAGAAATGGAAAACTGACAGAGAAAATGGTTAAGACTACTATTCATTTGAAAGAGGTTAAGAGTAGAGACTGTTCTTAAATGTCACTGTACTGAGCTTTCCCACCAGTGGGAAAGAAAGGTAAAAAGTTGCTTTTCCTAACGCATTAATGAGCTTGACCTCACCCTTGACCTCCCCTTTAACACAGAGGACTGAGACAATCTGGACCATCTGCAGATGCCCCCCGGGCACCCAGATTCCCACCAGCCCTCTCAGGAAAGAGAAAAAGAAAGAGTTCGGGAAGGTCTCTCCCTGACAGGCAGAAGCAGCAGGGAACTGGCATCACCAGAGTCCACTGGGAATGGGCTCTGGGTCCAGCTTTACAGTTTATTGGCCCTTCCATTTGTTTGTCCCATTCATTTGTTCATCGTCTGAGCGCCAACTCTGTACCAACCACAGCAGCTGCTCTTTAGGTGCTGAGGATACAAAGAATAAGACAGCCCTTGCCCTTGAGGGAAATGGCAATGACTGCAAATCAGCACAGCAGCTGTCTTAGAGGTCTGATGGGCAACAGCTTGGGGTACAGTGGTGCACAGAGGAGAGAGTCGTTGAATATCCAGGGAGAAGAATACCCAAGGAAATCATGCCTAAGCTGGTGTGAAAGAAGGAACAGCATGAGCAAGGCCATGCAAGTTACAGGGCCCACTTGGCCAGTACATATGAGGAACTGCCTAGAGGCACTGGAAGTGAGGGGTCAGGGTGGTGAGAGGTAAGATCTGCAGGATGGGCTGAGGCCAGCTGGTGGAAAGAGCTTTGTAAGCCAAGTAAAGGGGTTTGGTCCTGCATAGGGGAGCCTCTGCAGCAGAAGAACATGCTGAGATTTGAGTTTCACACAGACCACTCGGGAAGTGGTTAGATTTGAGCTGTTGTAGGGGCAAGTGGGAGGCAGGAGAGCCCTGGGGGTGGACCAGTGTGTTAGCCTGGGATGTCGGGACAAACCCTGAGACCTTAATATTTAAGGGGAGGCAGACTAAATAAGAGAGGTCAATGAAGAAGGCTGAAGGACACAGAGAGGTGGGGGGACAACCAAAGAGTGCTGTCCAAGTTACCAGCGTAGAGATTGTCTTTTAGAGACTCATCAGGAGAGTTAAATAATAGTAGCATTTAACTATGCTTGCTTTATACCAGGCACTTTGCATATATCAACTCAATCAATACTCATAGGGTTGTGATAATAATAATCATATTATTATCTCATTTTATAATTGAGGAAATCGAGGCAGAGATCATTTAATGAACTTGTCCAAGATGACACAGTGCTAAGTGACAGGGTCACCCACACGGGGCAAAGAGGCCAAGTAAAAGGAAGCTGTAAAAAGGTCATTGGATTTAACCTTCCAGAGGTCAAGGACAACCTTGGCCAGTGTGCTTTCATTAGAAGGTTGAGAACTGAAAAATGATTCCAATAGGCTGAAGCATGAATTGTAGGTGAACAGTCAGAGATATCAAGGGTGAAATATTCTTTTACATAAGCCAATGAGATCTGAGTTTTGACTAATATGATCTGCTCAGTTCTTATTAGCCAGAGCATTCGTAAGTGTGTGTGTGTGTGTGTGTGTAAGCACATGTACACATGTGTACACACACGTGTGTTGTATATTGATGCTTGAAAATGAGGAGGTGATAGAAACCAGAAGGTGAAAGAGCTTATGAGACCCTCTCAGGAGTGTCGTCCTGAGGATGACAGGGGGCTGCTGACAATGATCTGACCCGCATCCTTCCCAAAGACTTCCACCTCCATGAAGCTCGCCCTGGCCTCTCAGTCCGGTTTTGGCTGTCCTGTTCTGTGATCCCCCAGTACCCTGGCCCTGCCCCTGTCATGGGTGGCACCCACCTCCACTCTTGGACTGTGAAGACGAACTCATCTGACTGTGAATGCCTCGAGGGAGGGGCCCATGTCTTGTTCATCTTTGTATCCTTAGCCTCTAACAGAGTTATGACATCAATCAATAAAAAAAGAAATGTGTGGATAAGTGTTTCTGCCAGATTATGTGCTTTGAAATATTCCTCTTGGAGCCATGTAGATTTCGGCATAGAGAACATGAATGTGAAAGGTTAAGGTCAGTATGAGCGAGGATTATAAAGTCTTCCCTGGGGGAAGCTGTACCACTTCCTCTGGACTTCCAGAGAATGTAGGCTATGCAAAAAATATATGGTGGGGCAGGACACACCAGTCAAGAATTAAAAATAAGAACAGAGCATTGGAGGAGCAGGGATCATCAAGGGACCTAATTAAAGAGACCAGTCCTCCTGGATTCATGATGAGGGGTGGTGGGAGATGAGCGGTACCACTCGAGCGTGCTATCGTGGAGAGCCTTGAGGGGCAAGCAAAGACGCTGGACCATCCTACGTTAAGTCATACATCTGTCTTCAGTCTTGTCTGCCAGGAACTCCCTGCTCTGTACTAGTAACTGACCACAACAGCCCTGAATGATTCTTGGCAATTCTTTCCATACTAGCTTCTGCCCTGATAACTGGCTGGGCAAGAAAACAGAATGACAGAAACGGCCTGCTGCTTTTGCTCACAGGCTGCAAATGACCCCTCCTGCCCATTTTTCAGCTGACCCTTCCTGCCCAGTGTTCACAGCTGACTGTCCCTTGATTCATCTGGTAAACAGAAGGGGGCATTTCAAAGATGTCCAGTGGCTCACCCCTCGGAAATTCTCATTAACCTGACTATCAGGGTGGGAAAGAGATGAACGGCCTGCACTTTCTCATTGCTTAAAAACTGCTCAAAGGTGGTGATTTTCACACCTGCTGATTTGGTCTTTAAAGAGCCTTGTGAGACGAGAAAGATCACTGTTCATTTTTTCTTCCAGCCTCTTCCTTCTCTTCTGTGGTTCGTGCAAAAACACCCTTATTTTAATTCCTAGGTGGAATGTTGGCAAGCTTCTATAATCTTCTTTCACAATTTCTACTAAACACACATAGCAGATGATATGTGAATTATCAGTATCTTAAATAACTGAACCCGATGAACAGAAAGGGGTTTCACTCTTAAGTAATCAGGTGAAAATCAGGTCTGGCTTCTCTTTGGAATCTGGAAGCCTCTTTCTACTGCAGACAGGAGCAAAAGGTTACAGTAAATTTGAAGAAATGTCTGCACCCAGCTTGGGGAAATTTACACATTGGTTTTTTAAATGAAGGTACTTTTTATAGCATTAATTGGAGATTTTAAGCAGCGGGTGGTGGTATTTCATTTTATTTTGTAAGGAAAAGTCTAACAGTGAATTATTTTGAGTTTTTTCTCAAGCTCTCTAAAATGAAGCTTTTACTGCCTGCCGCGTAATGGCCTTCTTTTGCCATGTAAACATGAGATCAATATAGTTTTAAACAGAAAGGTTTTTCTAATGCATTTTTGGTATTTTTCAAGCTGTGATACAGCTGATAGGAGTTCTTGTAAAATGTGAATTACAGGAAATTCATATTTATAAGCTTCTGCAAGTAATTTTAGAGAGCTGACTTTTAAACATCTGCTAATGAAGAATTCCAAGAGTAGCACTGTGCACTAACTTTTAATATTTCCCCATATACATCTCTTTCCCTAACCCAGGCCATGGTGGAGGGATCATGGCTTGAGGCCTTGCCAGCGTGGGTCTCTTTTTGTGAGCTTCTGGTCACTGTCCTGAAGTGAGGGTGTGACTCCAGTCCCCTGAGGGAGGTTCACGGTGGCCACTGCCAGGTTTGGCCATCACAGTCTCCTAAAGTGCTTTGTGGTTCTGTCTCTATCCTTTAATTTTCCCTGGAAGAATACTGAAAATACCACAGCATTGGGAAGGAGGCATGTGGCAAAAGCACAAAGACAGGTTTCCCCTTACTCTTTCTGTATTGGTTTCCAATTGCAGCTGTAACAAATTACCACAAACTTGATGGCTTAAAACTACACAAGTTTGTTATCCTACAGTTCTGGAGGTCAGAGACTGAAATGTGTCTCACCAGGCTAAAAAATCAAGGTGTTAGCAGGGCTGTGTTCCTTTCTGCAGGCTCTAGGGCAGAATCCATCTTTTTGTCATTTCCAGCTTCCTAGAGCCACCTGCATTCCTTGGCTCGTGGCCTCCTTCCATCTTCAAAGCCAGCAATGGCCCATCATTGAGTCTTTCTTACGACGTCATCTCTCTGGTTCTGACTCTTCTGCCTCCCTCTTCCACATTTAAAGGACCCTTTGGAGTCCATTGGACCCACCAAGGTAAGTGAGGACCATCTCCCTGTTTTCAGGTCAGCTCATTAGCAACCTTAACTCCCCTGTTGCCCTGTAACATAACGTATTCACAGATGCCGGGGATTAGGACATAGATTTTGGAGGGCCATTATTCTGCTTATCCCATTCTCACTAAATCTTTCAGGAAAGGAGCACAAAAGGTTTTCAAGACACTTTTAAAGAAAGTCAGCTGGTCAAGCAAAAATTTGGTTTAGTCTGTGGGAGCAGTCTCTTCAGAACACATTCTAATATGATAAAAAAAAAAAAAAAACCGAACACTTACGACCATGTCTTCATACAACTTGTTAAATGAAGGTAAATTGTTAATGTGTCTCAGTTCCACTATTTTACACTCATGTCCTTCAGAACCAAACTACAGAGGGATGAGTCCCTCTGTCCACACTTAGACCTGACTACTCTCGGGAGGGGAGAAGTCAGAGGGTCACAAGCCCAGCGAATGGCCAGCTCCCTCTCCTGCCATTTTCCCTTTGAGATGCCTGGGGTTGGGCTGCTGGCGTCCCTGCCCCCCTACCTCCACCCATACCCCCCACCCTGCTTGGATAATGAGCCCTCTCCTACCTGAGCCAGGACAGGGTTAGCTCTTGCTTCCTACCCCTAAGTCCCCAAAACAAACAAACAGCCCTTGTGAGATCTTCCTCAGGGATTTTACAGGTTGCTGTTGTTGTTGTCATGTTTTGGGCTTTTTAATCTTTCGTCTCTCTGAGGAAGAGGTGTAGCGGAGTGCAGGTCTGCCTGCACCTGCCCCTGCCTCATCGCATGTCTTTGAAAGATACCGGAAAGACACGTGTGGAACCAGAGGTGGCAATTCAGCGAATTACAGCAGCAACATAAAATCTTTGGAGAAAGTGTGTGATGATTTGATCAGAGGCGTGAAGGGAAAGAATCTCAAAGTGAAAGGACCAGTTTGGATGCCTACCAAGACTCTGAGAATCGCTACCCCCAAAAGAATCCTTGTAGTGAAGGTTCTAAGCCTTGGGGTCATTTTCAGAGGAGGACCCACCAGTGACTCACTGACACACATGGTCCTTCTGAGATTGTTAGGGTGATTTCTATCAGCACTGAGCCCCGGTGGAGGCTGAAGTCACCATTGCAGATGCTTAAATCAAACTTTTGAAAGTTGATTACAAGTTGTTAAAAAAAAAAAACTTTTGTAATTCAACAATACTTATTGAGCACCTACTATGTGCCAGGCCTTGTTCTAAGAACTAGGAATTCACATAAGCAGAAATCTAATGGCCTTGTGGAGGCTGGGAGCAGAAGGGACAGTGGAGATTCAATAGACATAATAATCATGAATATTACATCATATAAGTGCTATGGAGTGCTAGAGTGTTCGAGCAGTAAGGGCAGGCCTCATTTTAAAAATAGCATGTAAACAAAGACTTAAAAAGCATGAGGAATGGATATCTGAGGGGGAATGCTCCAGGGAGAGGGAATGGCTGGGTCAAAGGTCCTGAGGAGGGAAAGAACACAGAAGTTACCAAGTATTAGGGGAGTATAGATTTTTCACAACAAAAGCTAAAGCTCATTTGAATGCAAAAAGACTAGATCCGATTTTTCAAAAAATTCTCCTCTACAACTGTCTTCAATTTTTTTATCTGAAGACTTTCTATTCTTTTGACCACCAAATATTTTGCCATTTTCCATTCAATAATGGCAGGGCCCAACCAAGGACCTAAGAGAAACTGGAAGAAGTCATCACTGAGGGGCAAAAATGATACAGAAAAGGGGGGTTTGTGGAAGACACACTTGCCTGACCTGTGACTTGCTCTCCAGATGCAGAAATGGAGCCGTGAGGAGGTGTGCGCTCAGGGCACCTCCACCCCCATGACCTTGACAGCATCCCTACTCTCTGACCTGCTTTACTTCTCTGTTTCCTGGTTCATCGTCTCTCTCCCTCATGAAAAGGTGAGAATATTCGCTGCCCAAGAGCAGGGATGGTGCCTGACACCCCTGATCACCAAGGGAACTCTGGCCCAGTCTAGCCCTCAGTAGCAGGATACGTGGGCTGTCCATTCTGAGACCAGGCCAGGAGGCCTGGTTATGGAAGCAGGCCCATGTGAAAGGAAAAGATACCAGGCCGGAAGCTGAATCTTTCTCTGGAAAAATACTGCAGTTCCTACATGCAAGACAAGTTTAGTTTGAAAAGAACAAGCTCCTGTTTCCTGGTACACTCCTTTCCAGCCAGCTCAGACCTGGGTCGTGTTGAGGCAGAGAAACAACTCTTCTCCTCACCCCCACCACTCCCACCAAGTGTCAGTACTTGGGGAAACCTTTATCTGAGAAGAGAGACATTCTCTTCACTCAGATGGAAAGCGACTGAGGTGGGGAAGCAAGTAATGGCAGGAGGTATTAAAAAAATGAGAACTGTAATTATTTACGTGATGAAAAGGTTGTGCTGTACAGAGACGCCATGCGATGGAAATATTCCCATCACATTAATAATAATAATAATAAAAAGGCCTTCACCTCCCATGACAAGAAGCTGCAAATCTAAATAATTTTATCTTCTCCTCTGAATATTTCCCAGGGTACAACAGTAGCTCTCGGGCAGAAAGAAATTATTCACTGAGAACATGAAAATACTCCCTTTCAGAAATGACTTCAAGATAATATTTGCTATGTGACTTTGGTAATATTATACACACACGTATAAGTTTCTTTTACTAAAATGCTCAATTTTGTTGATGGAGCAGTTTAAACTTTATACAGCAATTTCATCCACTGTAACAGATATAAAAAGATCTATGTCTCTGCCACGTCTGAAACGTCAGTAATATCCATAAAGTCAAGCAGTGCATTTAAAAATTTGTTCAGACAAAATGCCATAAAATCAAAGCACCACATCTCAATTAACCAGGCACGCAAATATTTTAACTATTCTCATATAGCATAATAAATATTAACTCATTAAGTTTTCAAATACCTAAGCAATGGAAGTTTATACTTGCCCTGCGAACAGAAGGATGTTTTCCCGTTTAAATGAACACACCATTGCCGTTTTATTTCAGAACTTTGTCTTCTGTGCAAGTTCACAAAGTTAACTCAATCAGCATGTTCAGGTACTAAACACACTCACAAATACTAAAGTGTAAGCCAGAAGACCATCAAAATTAATTAGATCATTATATTTTAGAGCCCCAAAGGACTCAAGAAAGCAAATGGTTCAACCCTTTCATTTTCCAATTGAGAACAGAATTGTTGGATAATTTGCCCAAGGCATGACTAGACCTATATTTCTCACTTAACACAGGCAATGCTCTTTAATTTACAAGAGGCTATATCTGGTTGCTAGACAAAATATTATTGCAGGGGAGAGGGGTGTTAAACATGGGAAATCAATTCATGGTGTTGCTTTAGCAACCATGGAATTCTCTCTATAGCTTAACACAGTGCCTTTTGGAGAGTCAGTAAATAGTTGCTAAATGTGAATGAATGGATGGAGTTCTTGGAAAAAGTATATTTGCTTCAAAGTATACTTCCTTCTGGCCACGGGAAAACCTGGCAAACTTTCCTTTCTGCATTTGCCTAGGAGCAGCCTAGGAAACAGCTTTCTCCAGTCTGAAGACATTAGAGCATGACTATCCCAAGTAGCACTTGATGCTTTTCCCTATGTTTAATTCATTTTTTTTTCCTGTTTCTAATGTTTTTCAAGTGGATGTAAGCTCAGTAGGCAAGAGGTTCTTATCTGATTACAGTTGTATCAGACCTCATAAGAAAGTTCTGATAAAACAGCCCCTATTCCAAACACTACACAATTTTTCAATTTAGGTGTACTAATGTGCTCATTTCTAGAATAACCCTAGTAGCCTCACAATTCGCTCAACATAAAATCACAGGAGGTCCTGTTTCCCGGACCTTCACCTGATTCCCTTCCTAAATAATTTATATTTTTTGTAAATTAAGCCTCTGCCCATTCAAATGTGGTGCAGCTGGTTGTTTGTTTTCTGTTTGTTTAAATCGCCACTGTTTCCAAAAATGCCCAACACTTATCATCGGTGCCATTCTTTTTGATACTGGACTACTTGCTGATTTCACTGTTACCTATTTCATGTGTAGGTCTCCTTCTGCCAATGAAATTATAAACTGCTTAGTGTCGAGAGGCACCTTTACAATATCACAGGGAATAGTCAATAAATTTGTGTTATTTCACCTCCAGGTTAATTGTTTGAAGCTACTGGAAAGAAAGAACCATATAACAAGTGATCTCTGATCAGGCAGTTTAATTAGAAATCTACTCCTTCCAGAACTGTTTGTGTGCATTTAGGAAAGGAGGCAACACTGGAAAGAAGTCCAAAACGAGTTCCCTTAGCATGTCATTAATGAGGAAGTTTCCTTAGTTCTTTTTCACAGGGCTGCTAGTTTGATAGATGAAGAAAGCATCAAACATAGAAGATTTGTATTTCAACATAACAGTTAATGGACTCACTAATCCACATATCTTTGTGTATATGATGGTAAAATTTGGGTTGGGAAATAACATGAGTATGTGGATATAAGTGGGTTGATTCATCCATTATTTTACTTAACAAATATTTACTAAGTATCTACTAAAGACCAGATGAAATGCAAATTATGGTCACCCTTCCTTCAGTATCCACAGGGGAATACCTCCAAGACCCCTGTAAATACCAAAATCTGTGGATGCTCAGGTCCCTTATATAAAATGACATAGTATTTGCATATAGCTTACCCTAGATTACTTACAGTACCTAATACAATGTAAATGCTATGTAAATAGTTGCCAGTGTGCACAAATTCAAATTTTGCTTTATGGAACTTTCTGGAAAATTTTTTTCACATATTTTCGATCTGCAGTTGGTTGAATACGCGGATGAAGAACTCACAAAGGAGCACACCTAAGCTGAATCTTAAAAACAAGTAAGTTTTGACAAAAAAAAAGTTTGGGTGGCAGTATGAACGCAGAGAATTTCAGACAAAGAAGCCAGTAAAGGCTTCCCTGGTGGCGCAGTGGTTGGGAGTCCACCTGCCGATGCAGGGGCCACGGGTTCGTGCCCCGGTCCGGGAAGATCCCACATGCCGCCGAGTGGCTGGGCCCGTGAGCCATGGCCGCTGGGCCTGCGCGTCCGGAGCCTGCGCTCTGCAATGGAAGAGGCCACGGCAGTGAGAGGCCCGTGTACTGCAAAAAAAAAAAAAAAAAAAAAAAGAAGAAGCCAGTAAAAACCAAGAGGGAGTATAGGGCATGGAGGAAATCCCAAGCCATTTAATGTTGTAAGAGCATCAAGCCCAGTTTAGGGGTAGGAATACGATGCGAAACAGTCATGAACTTGAAGACCTTCAGCTTTGTCTGTGGGTGACGGGGAGCAACTGGAGGGTTTTAAGCATGTGAACCATACATAGTCAAATTTTGGTCCAGACAGGTAACATTGGAAATGAGGGCAGAACAAAACTCAGGGGGAAAGACCAGAAGAAAAGGACACCTGTTAGGAAGTTACTGTTGCCTGTTGCGAGCAAAGGCGAGCCTAAACAAGGGCTGTGGTAGAGAGATGAAAACTGGGAAACTGTCCTAATATTTAGCAAGTAAAGTCAGCAGGATGTGGTGACCAGTTGGGAATATGAGGTAAGGAGAAGAAAGAAGTCAAGATTGTACATAAATTTTAGGCACAGATAAATAGTGCTGACATTGATCGAGATAGAAAGTGTTGCGGTGGGAGATGGTTAGTGTAATTTTAGGAATGTTGGGTACAAAGTCTTTGCACCACAAAAAATGCTCATCAGCATCCAGGTGTCAATTTGAAGAAGAGTCTCTCTCATGGACCCTATTTGCTTCAAAAAACGTATAAAAATAGTTGGATACCATGTAGAGAGCACATTGCCAAATATCCAGATTATGGTAAGATGGAAAAGATAACAAGTTACAAAATCAAGACCCAAAACTAGGTGAACAGGCTGAAATACAGACCAACAAGATTAAATTTAATAGGAAAACATGAAAAATCCTGCATTATAGGATGGGAGGATGTAACTTGACGGCTCTCCATGTGAGTGTAAATGGAAATTTTAGTAGCACTTAAACGTAATATAACCTATATTGAGTCTGAAAACTTGGACTCCATTCATAGAAATATGTAATACATTTCAATCATACATTTTTCAGTTGAGGTGGGTCACAAAATCCTGAGTTCCATAAAAATGTTTCAGTGGCCACCACAGTACATGAGGAGGAAAATCACGAGCAGGTGGGCCTCCCAAACTATCCAGAAAACTCCCTGCAGCCAGAAAAGATCTTCGCTTATGTATTACACAAAGGGGACTTTTTGTAAAATTTCCTCTAACGAAAGGGTTCCACTTCCCAAACCACTGACTGTGACCCTAGGGTGTAATCAACCCATAGTAAATTCTGCACAAGTCAAACCACATCTCGGATGTTTGTGTTCGGTTCCAGGCATCTCATATTAAGGTGGCCACTGAAACACTCCGAAGTTTGCAGGTAGAATGTAACTGGGATAGGAAGATGAAGCAATCCTTCTCACTGAGGAGTGGCTGAAAGAATTCGGGACGTTTTAGCTGGAGAAAGACTGAAATGAACATCAGCACCTGTCTCCAAATTTCTAAAGGGCTACCAACTGGAAGAGTCATATTCTCCACGCCGTCCTTCTGATGGCTTCACAGGGAGCAGACTGGAGATTACAAGCAAGTAGATTATGGGCCAGCACAGCAGAGGATTTACATTTAGAGTAAGAGAAACGGTTGCCCTGTGAGGACAAGAGCTCCCTGAACATATGCAGGCAATTCTATCGGCTGGAGGAACCACTATTAGCTTTAACAGCTATTGTCTTGCAATTCTAGAATAAAAGACATGTGTAATCCAGCTATATTTTCATTCGATGCCTCAACTCTGCAGTAGACTGCTATACTTCCCATATTCATTCATTCTGCCAGTACCAAGCATTCACTGGAAATATGAATATTTTCAAACATGAATTAGATGTGATCCCGGCCCACAAGTAGCTCGCAGTCCAGTGCAAGAGGCGGATTTGTCAAGAAATGATTGCAGGTGCACGTGGTAAGTACAGCTGCGGTAAAGAAAATCTATGAAACCCGCCTGGAGAAGGAGTAACATGAATGGCATTCCCTTCACGTCAAACGAAAGGACAGGATACTAGCCTCCTGCTAGACTCAAGTCCCTTTTAGAAACACATTTCTCCCCAGCACCACTATCTTATTTTCAATCACAGGTGGACCACCTCATGCAAAGTCTTTTCTCACTTTATTTGGTAAGTCTGCTTCACCCAAGTATTGTAGGCACCATTTGGGATGACAGCCTGGTTCACAGGCAACACTTTTTCTTTCTTGTAACAGCACTACTCCTCCAAACACTGAGGTGGTCAGGTGACCCAGCTCATCATAAATCATTATTCCCTATCCCTGAGAGGCCCAAGGGGTGGACACATGCTTGTAAGCTGGGCCAATCAGAATCCTTCCCTGTGATTTTTCTTTTTTTTCCCCAAACTGAAGTTGAAAATTCTCTTTACTCTCATGTTCCTGGGCTAAAAGGATATAATCCAGGAGCTGTCTACAGCCACATTCCCCTCACAGGAGGAAAGTCTGTGTGCAGGAAGGGAGAATGAAGCCAAGGGGCTAGAAGAATCAGAGTTGAAAGATACAGAGAGAATATTGTGGATTTTTGTGTCCCTGGTTCCAGGTTCTGAGGTCCCTGGCTTTGCCCTGGACTTTAAAATTCTTTTTTCAATTCTTCAAACTATCTATTTCAGTATTCAAAGTCACTTTCAACAGAAAAATACATGTAATGAGATTATTCTATTAAAAAAAAAAACTTAGGAAATAACACACCAACCCAAACGGGTGTGAGATACACAAAAATAGAAACAATATGTATTTCCATTTTTCAGCTAAGAACATTTCTGAGCACTAACAATGTGGCAGGTGATGTGTAGGTGCTGGAGACAGAGAAAACAGATATGCAAACCAGTCGGTACAGGTATGGACAATGTAAGTGCATATAGATTTGGGTGTAGCTGTAATGTAATAGTTAAAATATGCATAAAGATCATACATGGCATAATTTGCAGGTTAAAAAGCCAAAATATTTGAGAACCAATGAACAGCGGCACTGACCAGTTAGAAATCATAAACTATTGTGGCTATTGGCCATAGTAACAAGTACAAGCTGAAAATCAGCTCTTATTATCGTCAGGTTACTTCTTTTAATTCACCCTAAAAATTAATTATCCTCCATAACTCCTCAGTGGCTTTAAGGGGATACATCAGAAAGTAGGAAGAGGTTAGAGGTAGTAACTGAACATTGAGTTCATGCCAGTTTTTCTGATTACAGGCATCATGCAATTTATCTCCCGCTAATTGAACTGTAAAGTTTTTTACATGGGGGTTTTGGGCTACATTTGAAATGGGTGGACTTTTATAAACTCCTTTGGTCAACAAGATAAGAAAAGGCCTGTTCAGTTGTATCGCTTTTCAAGCTCTTTCCATGAGCTAATTTACACTGTGGGCCTCAGGGGTGGAAAATCATTAATGTTATTATTTTGATTACTAGGTATTTTGGAATAAATGACTTAAAGACTAGAGGACTAGTCAATTTCAGCGTCAAAGTAATCCAAAGAAGCTAATCAGCACTCTGCCATCACATATGGGCTGGAATGATACAACATGGTTTTTGGGGGGTTTTTTTGGCGGTACGCGGGCCTCTCACTGTTGTGGCCTCTCCCGTTGCGGAGCACAGGCTCCAGACGCGCAGGCTCAGCAGCCATGGCTCACGGGCCCAGCCACTCCACAGCATGTGGGATCTTCCCGGACCGGGGCACGAACCCGCATCCCCTGCATCGGCAGGTGGACTCTTAACCACTGCGCCACCAGGGAAGCCCGATAGAACATGTTTAATAGCATCATGCTGGGGGCAGAAACAAGAGATAGCCCACACAGGGAAGTACCTGATAAAGATGGGAAGACAAAGAACCAATCCCTTAGCAGCTGAGAGTTTAGGATATTCATAAAGCTTCCACTACCCAAAAGCAGCAGGGGCAACTTCATTTCCATTAAGAGAATGGGAAGGAAATTGAATATTATAGCAAGATAATGGGCTCCTGCTTGTGCACAGCTACTTGTATAAAGTCAGAATGTCTGCTGACAAAGTGCTTGTTACTGGTATCTAGACAACCAGGAACAATGAACGTCATTTGTACATGCTTCCTCAGGTGAAATTCTTTTTCCCTAGTTGTGGGATGCAAGTACTTTTCAATCTCAATAACAGAATACAGGCTGAAGTTTCACCATCAGTTTAGAAGACCTGTGACCTTCAGCCAGCTGGGGTTGGAAAGGAAGCAGTTTGATGATCCATGATAGCTATGCATAGGGAACATAAATATTTAAAGGGGAAAAAAAATTGCTCTTGTATTTTACTTTGTAGTTCTCCTACAGGAGGCCTTTCCAAGACTATGACCAAAAAGGACAGAAAGAACTATGAGTCTTAAGCTTGTACAATGCTAGCATTTTCTACATGGAGCTTCCAGGATGGCAGGACATTTTACTTAAAATAGATTTCATGTCATTTTACACTAAAGCTTGACTATATCTCAAATCACGTCTCACAGGTCACAATAAAAGGTACAATCACCAGCTTTCTTCATATTTTGATGGCAAGGTTTCAATGAAGAAGTGAAAATTAAAAGATCTGCAGAAAAAGTATGCAGTGAATCATATTTTTAAAATACCATATGTCCTCTGGAATTTTAAAATAATTTCTAAAATATTCCCTAACTACAAGAACTCTACAGCAAAAACAAAAAAGCCCACTACTTTTCCATATTCATGAAAAGTTCACTAGGGAGAATATTTAAATATCTTTTGGCAGTGTTTTTAAAGACTTACAAAGCACTCAGAGAATAATCTCAAGAGAGCATATTTAAATAGTCCACCCTCTCCAAAGTTCTTCCAACCTGTGACTATTTAATGTATGTCTTTCTATATTTTAATTTCTATAGTTTTCTATAGCCCGAAACCCTGGGCTTATGAATTCCTCTTCTAGAAAAAAGAATTAGTGCGGGAAACTCCACACCTGCAGGGTAACCAAGTCTTATCCCACTTGCAATAGGAACCAAAGCTAGGCCTGGTGGGAGGCTACCCACCTCTGCAGACTCAGACAGACTACATTTAATCCAGACTCTTCCACCTGCTAGCTGTGTTATTCTGGGTAAGTTACCACACCTACCTGTACCTCACTTTTCTTATTTGTAAGATGAGGCTAACAAGAGTCCTACCTCACGGGGCTGTTAGGACTAAATAAGTTAATGTATTTAAAGTGCTCAGAACAATACCTGGCACTTTACAAGTATTGAATATTATTAGTACTACTATTATTTTTATTATTATCATTATCGTTGTTAAGAGAATTCCACTTGCCTATTGCTACAGCTTATGTGGGGCTGAGGACTAGTTTGGAAAGAAGGCGCAGGCATGGCCTGCGGCCAGAAGCTGGACCAAGTTGTCACTGGATCCATGATTGATTCTGCCATGAGTTGGAACTCTTACGGGGCAGGAACCCTAGACTCCTGAAAGCAGATGGAGGCATCCCAAAAACCTGAGGAATGGGAGTGGGAGTAGAGTGGGAGTGAAGAGAGGTCAGGAGGGAGACAGTGCAGAGAGACAGACAAAGGTCTAGAGATAAAACCCAATATGTCCTCCCCACCTGTTTCACAACTTGAGTTAATATTTACTTCCTATCTCAATGCCTGTTCTTCATTTCAGAACTCACACCTATAAGAACCACTAATAAGGCTTACAATGCAGCTTCCTGCTAAGGAGAACTCATCTTCTCATCAACATATATAAGTATCATCCAAAAGACCCCTGAACAGACAACCAAAGTTTCTGCTTTAGAAACAAATAGTTGCCATAAACAGAGCATTTTCAACCTAGAAAGTAAAATCCAGAAGACTTCAAAAGGGATCATATTGCTGCTAACAATGAAAATTTAATTCTGTTCCTAAAATCTCTAAAGGAAAATCCAGAAATGGTGACCATCTGTGTTTGCTTCTAACAGTCCAGATAAAAATACAAATAAGTGCAAAATGATTTGGAACCAAGAAGCCTAATCAAAAGATTTTCCTTAGGGCTTCCCTGGTGGCGCAGTGGTTGAGAATCTGCCTGCTAATGCAGGGGACATGGGTTCGAGCCCTGGTCTGGGAAGATCCCACATGCCGTGGGGCAACTAGGCCCGTGAGCCACAACTACTGAGCCTGCGCGTCTGGAGCCTGTGCTCTGCAACAAGAGAGGCCGCGATAGTGAGAGGCCCGCGCACCGCGATGAAGAGTGGCCCCTGCTTGCCACAACTGGAGAGAGCCCTTGCGCAGAAACGAAGACCCAACACAGCCATAAATAAATAAATAAATAAATAAAGATTTTCCTTAAAAATAAGTATGTGAGGGCTTCCCTGGTGGCGCAGTGGTTGAGAGTCCGCCTGCCGATGCAGGGGTCACGGGTTCGTGCCCTGGTCCAGGAAGATCCCACGTGCCGCAGAGTGGCTGGGCCCCTGAGCCATGGACGCCGAGCCTGCGCGTCCGGAGCCTGTGCTCCGCAACGGGAGAGGCCACAACAGTGAGAGGCCTGCGTACCGCAAAAAGTAATAATAATAATAAGTATGTGAGATGGGCTTAAGAGTAAATCAAGGGTGGTGGGGAAAAGATAGAAAACTTACCCACTGTAAAGTTACATGAGATGAGTTGTAATCACCCTGACCTTTCCTCACATGGATGCCTCTGACACCTTAGACTCTCCTTCGTTTGATCTGGCCAAGTAAATGTCGCAAGTTCAATGAGAGCAACAAATTCTTTATCTTAAGGGCAGAATCACCCTTAGGCAGAGTATGAAGCTGGTCTCCCCACCTGCCCGTCTCCCGTTCTGTGTCCTTGCCTACACTTCCTGTCTAGTCTCTTTACCTGGAGACCGATGCTCCGTGTCCTCCTCTGGCTCCTGTTAGTGCCCTCAGGGGGCTCAAAGCCCGACCTTTCTTGGCAACGCTCGGTGCCCCAAATCATTCTTTCCTCCCCCTGCAAACCCCAGCAAAACCCCTCAAGGCAAACTCATGTACCAGAAACTTAAAGCAACATGATGGACTGAGGTGACCCAGGTTCTTTCCTGCTACAAATACACAAAATGACAGATAAAATGTGAACACAAAAGTTTCATTCATTGCCGAGCTCTAAAGAAAGGGCAGTCCCCAGCTACTGTACATATTGAAGGGTGCCTCAGGGGTTCAAGGGGAGATGGACAGGGATTTAGGTTCTAGGGTCTGGGACCTAGGATTTTTTTTTTTTAACATCTTTATTGGAGTATAATTGCTTTACAATGGTGTGTTAGTTTCTGCTTTATAACAATGTGAATCAGCTATACATATACATATATCCCCATATCTCCTCCCTCTTGCGTTTCCCTCCCACCCTCCCTATCCCACCCCTCTAGGTGGTCACAAAGCACCTGAGCTGATCTCCCTGTGCTATGTGCGGCTGCTCCCCACCAGCTATCGGTTTTATATTTGGTAGTGTCCACACAGTGGAGGGCTGGAACCAAGACCGCAGCATAAACCTGGAACCATTTCAGGGGTTCCAAATCTCTGACAAGTGGACTTTAAAACCAGGCACAAGACTAGAAAGCAGCAAGAAAGCTTGGCATCTCCCTGGGGGTCCTTGAGAAATCAAAATTCCAACCACATACTATGCAAAAGGCCGTAAGATCTAAAGCTGTACTATCCAAGTACCGAAGAAACCTCCAGCCAAGAAACTAACCATAAAACTGGTCCAAAATCAGGAAAATTCCCATGGTCTTAGCAGAAGCAAATGCACTCTGAAGGGATGCCGCCTCAATCCTAGGCACACAGGACTGTCTTAACAAAACAAACAAGCTTCCTGTGGAAGATTAGCTCACTGTCAAAATTTGCAGATGAAGTGCAGAAACTAACCACCATGAGGGAGTCAGTCAACACAACAAAGAGAATTAGCACTCCCAAGGGCAGGAGATAATAGAACAATTTTAAAAGTGATCACTGAAAAGTGCATTCAAATGATTAGAGAAATAAAAGAGAATAGAAACAACCCTGAAGGAAAGGAACAGTACAAATAAAAACTAGCAGGTTTGGAAAAGGGTCAAATAAAACTTCTAGAAATGAAAAACATTGTCATTAAAGTTAAAAACTCAATGGATAAGATTAAATACCAAATAGATTAAACAGATTATCCCAGTTGCAGAGAGTATTTGTGATCTGGCAGATAGAGCTAAGGAAATCACCACAATGCAACACAAAGAGTAAAAATCGTGAGAGATCAAATTCCATCTAACCAAATTCTAACAAAGCAAGTTGAATATTTTTCCATAAAATGGTTATAAATCATGAAAATATGTAATGTTTACTCTCAAAGGATTATTTATATTTCTTTTAAAAATTTATTGTTCCAAGTGACTAGATTATTAGCAGTAAAAATTTAGAGAATATTAATTCCCTAACTGATTTAATTATGTGCCATCTTATAGGTATTTACTTGATGAACCTTAGTGTAAGATCTGTCTTAGTTAATGATGAAAAGTCTCAAGTTGGTAAATGGAAGAGAGCCAGTTTTTGGTTTCTTGGTTGGTTGGTTTGTTTTTAAGTAACTCTTGTCTTTCTTATATACATATATATGCTTCTTGTTGCTTTGCTTCATAGAGCACATATAATGAAGAGAAATTGTTGTGAAATGAGTCCCACTTTCTCACTAATTTTCATTATAAAATCAGAAGTGTATATCTGTAGGAAAAGGTAACCCCAAAAGAGATGAAAACATCCTGTAAAACAGCTTATTGAGGATCAGGTTAGTCTTAATATACATAAAGGGAGTCAACTACAGTCATGTTTTGAAGAATCCCAAGAACAATCTTTTCCAGCCAGTGCCTACTACCTGGGATTCCACTAAAATAATCTCAGCAAATGCCAAACAATAAGATTATTATTTTTTTTAACTTGGTGCAACTGAGCTTTTTGTCGTCTTTTCAACAGGTAATTTTATTGGGAAGGGGGAGAAACAAGAGATGGTTGGAGGGCTCTAGTCATCTAAAGAGGAGCTACTCTAAGCTAAAGATGGATGTGCTAAAGAAGGGAAACAGATACTGAAAGAGAGGAAGGAGAACGCTCCAAACTTTCCAAATAAAGCTCCATTCAGTCTCTCTAAATACATGCTGGGCTCTCTTTAATTCAAGTAAGGACTGGTTATGGATCATTATCACACACAAAAGGAAAGTGGTTTAAAGGAGTGCTGTTTGGAATGTAGGTACAGCAATAAGCTCTGAAGCCAGAGTGACCTCTTTTGACACTCAGCTATGTCCCTTAATAGCTCTGTGATCGGGCTTCCCTGGTGGCGCAGTGGTTGAGAGTCCACCTGCCGATGCAGGGGACACGGGTTTGGGAAGATCCCACATGCCGCGGAGCAGCTGGGCCCGTGAGCCATGGCCGCTAAGCCCACGCGTCCAGAGCCTGTGCTCCGCAACGGGAGAGGCCACAACAGTGAGAGGCCTACGTACAGCAAAAAAAAAAAAAAATAGCTCTGTGATCTTCAGTCTGTTCTTCAACCTTTCTTCAGCTCAGTTTCTGCACTGGCAAGTTGGAAATGAAATGCCTTCACAGTTGTTGTGGGTATTCAATGAAAATGTGTTGAAAAGCACTTAGTAGAACACCAGCACTAAGTAGCTGCTCAAAAAATTTAGCCATCCTTGTTACTGCAAGACATGGCATGATGTAGTTCTAGGGAGCCAGGCTTTGGATGCAAACCTGGACCCCTTCACTTACCAGATCCAGGACTTCACACACAAGTTACATGGTTTGAACCTCTTCAAGTCTCGGGTTCCTTATCCATAAAACTGAGATAGTAGCTGCCTTGTGGCACTGTTATGAAAATTAAATTATACCACATGCATAGAGAATTTAGCATAGTGCCTGGCACATAGAAGTCCTTAATCAGCGGTAGGCACAATTTGCTAAAACCAGTTTAAGTGGCAGGGAATGTGTGATTAAGCAAAGGTCACTATATGACCTTTGGAATATTAAGACACTAAGAGGCAAATTTTAATCTGTAATTCCCTTGAGGGCAGAAACATCTGTCTACTATATGCCTGATCCTCCACATATTGATGGCTAGCCCATACAAAAAGATGTGCTGGGGCTTCCCTGGTGGCGCAGTGGTTGAGAGAGTCTCCCTGCCGATGCAGGGGACACGGGTTCATGCCCCAGTCCGGGAGGATCCCACATGCCGCGGAGCCGCTGGGCCCGTGAGCCATGGCCGCTAAGCCTGCGTATCCGGAGCCTGTGCTCCGCAACGGGAGAGGCCACAACAGTGAGAGGCCCGCGTACCGCAAAAAAAAAAAAAAAAAAAGATGTGCTGATCCACCTCACATAAAAAACACAACAAATTAAAATGACTATAAACATTTTCAAAATAGGAACCTCTGCATAGGTGTTAAATTAAAATGGAAGCTCAATAGGGAATAGCTAGTAAGATGTTTGAAAGTATAAAGCATCTGTCTTCACATTATGCCAATTAACCTAATGCCCTTACTCCATTAAAACTGTAACTGCCAATGACCAATGTGCCATCCAGTGAAAAGCATTCGTTTCTTTTTTGCGTTTAATCATTTTAGGTATTTGTTTTCAGAAATTAAATAGAAAGGTGTAAAATGAGGTGACCGTAATCTCGAAGGTTCCTTCTACTTTGATTTCTGTTATTCTCATTCAATATATTAAAACTCAATCCTACAACAGACCATTCATTCTGAAGTGACTCACTTAAGAATACTGGGTGATTCCCTAAACAAAGGAATTAGCAGAGTGAAAGGTTATGCTTTATGATTCTATTTAAAAGAAGGTTAATGTGAGCTGATTGCTTTCAATGCCTCCGTAATTAAAAATATACTACAATCATAGCTTCTTGCAGATGGGTTAGAAACCTATTTAACTACTATAAATTACTAAAATTCTATTTAGGGATCTTACGGTTTGAGTTCTGTGGAGGAAGACAATTCTCTATTCACTACGGTACCTTTTAAAAAATTTATTCCATTAAGAAGTTCAATACAGCTTCTCTTCTAAAATTTTCAAAGAGTAAAGCTCTAACTTTGCTCACAGCTGTGCTGCTATGATATACAGTAATAGAGCCTTTCCTGAATGAATAAGTTCAGAAGTTTCAAGATAAGCAGTGGATGTGTGAGTTGCAAAATGCCTGTATTTTAAGTATTATCTCCATTACCCTGTGTGTATTTTATCCAAACCTAAATAAACCCAACCAAAAGTGTTCAATTAAAAAACAAAAATGGGGGCTTCCCTGGTGGCGCAGTGGCTGAGGGCCCACCTGCCGATGCAGGGGACACGGGTTCGTGCCCCGGTCCGGGAAGATCCCACATGCAGCGGAGCGGCTGGGCCAGTGAGCCATGGCCGTTAAGCCTGTGGTCCGGAGCCTGCGCTCCACAACAGGAGAGGCCACAACAGTGAGAGGCCCGCATACTGCAAAAACAAACAAACAAACAAACAAACAAAGAACCTCCAGGCAAGTTGGAATCCACTGAGCTAGAGGTGAGTGTAAACAGGTAACCAAGAGGAAAGAGGCCAATATCAGATTGTCAAGTCCAGGTTACAGGGCCAAAGGAAAAGACAACAAGGCCAAAGGTCAACAGAGGGTGGACTGAATCACAGGCCCTTGTCTGCTGCCAGTATTGATGGCTGACTAAGGTATAAGTGGCCCCACTGTGCTTAAAAGACAAGGACCAAATGAACCCCACAGAGGTAACAGGTTTGCAAATATTATACACTCCCTCCTTATGGCAGTAAAAAATATGTTCTGAATATACATATATTCTATGCATTAAATTTTTAAAGGCATGTTGTGCCTTCTAGTGCTACAAGGCAAAAGTTATTGGTGGTACAATTATAACACACACAATATGCATACACAGATATATATATAATATGTGAACAATTCTTTAAAAAGACTGCTTTAGAATGGAAATAGTACAAATTATTCTGCAAAATGTCATTTTCCAACTTACATTCCAATCCTTACACCTATCAATTCAGCACTAAAAAAAAAAAAACCAGAAAAAACAGAAAATATAAATCATACCCCTAAAGCCCTACTATACCAGACATCAAAATTACATAGCATGATGATGCATAATTATGGCACTTTCAAACAGCATTTGAGAGTGTGTCACAAGTGATGAAAAATGTAATTTATTTCTACTGACAGATATTAATTGCTGTGTTAGAAAATGTTTGAACCATTACTGATAAGCAAAAATGGTAACATAAATGCCTCAAAAACAACGGCAAGGGAAGAGGTATAGTTCTAATCATAAAAACTCCCATAGCATACAGAAAGGCAATTTCTCAAAGAGGACATCTATTATTAAAATTTGTAAGTCATTGCCATGACACAGTAGGAAGAGGCTCAAATGTGAAGTCGCTTCCAGCAGGTCTAAAGTGTTATTAATCTCTCATATAGCACTGGCTAATTGGGGTTTAGGATTTTGCCCTGTTTCCTCAGCAAATTGTCTTTGTTAAGGCGAAACTGGAGGGTTGCAGGGGAACTTTCAGAACGAACAGGAGCGTATGTACAGAACAGATTATTCCTTTAAAATTGAAACCAAAATGGTCACAAATGAATTTCACTTGTGGTTTAGCAGGGCCGTGCTTTTCCCCTGTTACTACTAGGGCTACTATTACTGTTCATTGATTTCAGTCTGTTACTTTAGAGATTATGGAATTGAGGCAGCAATGTTAGGTGATGCTGGCTTCCATAGCTTGTGTGGCAAACAGAAGTCATCAGAAATCTCATGAAACTCTGCTATCTTCAAGAGAATTCTAGGTGAGCTCCTTCGGCCCGCCAACTCCATTGCTGCCCAAAACCTATGTCAACACTCACACCCTTTTCATTATTAGAGTCTGTCTAATCTAATCCACACCTGTACAGCATTGCTTCCAACTCTCTGACCTTGGGCATCATTCTGACACCTTGTGTCTAAATTCTGCCCCACATCCTTACATCTCTATTTCTGTCAATAGCACCGCTAGTGTCTTAAAAAGCTAGGCTGGATTTGTTGAATTATCATTGAATCCACCTTAACCCATCCTCTAAGACTCCTGATTAATCTGTTACCACCTTGCTATGCACATTATCATCTCAAATCGCATAATATTTTCCAGGGCCTTTCCAGACTCCTTCCAATCCCATTCTGTACACAGACATCAGATCATTCTCCCTAAAACACTACTTTCACCACATCAGAACACTGTGTGCATACTCGTACTCTCCAATGCTTTGCCTCTGTAGCTGCAGAATAATTTCTAAATGCATTAGCTTGACATGTAAGGCCCTTTATGATCTGACCTCAGCCTACCTCTATGGACCAGGCCACCATCACTTTGCTAACTAATATTGTTCCCTCTGGCTAGTGTGATCTGTGAAATACAAACACAGAGTAGTTAAGCTTTCTTGCCTCTGGATTTTCACTCAGGCAAATTCCCTGTGAACTCATATCCTTGTTTCCCATTTTTTATATTTCAGATCAAATTCCAGGTTCTCTGCAAAACCATCCCAGCCCATAATGACTGTCTTCTTCTCCCTACTGCACTCATGCAGTTTGTATTATATCCTTCCTTGTACTGTCCAGTCTCTGTAAGTGGGGCGTCCTGATTCCAACCAGATCACAAGCCCCCAAGGGCATTGACTATGTCAAATGTTTCCAGAATCCCATAACCTATGCTCAATGAATGCCTACTGACAGAGCTGTCTGATCAACTTCTTTAACAAGTAGAATCCAAAGGAAAGGGAGAATGCCATGCTGGCCTACAGAGCAAAGCCACAGAACCAAAGGGATAAGGGACAATGACTGGAACCAGAATTTTAAGTGGAGGATAAGACAGAGCTGAATGAAACCATGTGGAAACATATACAAATTCAAACACAGCTAGACCAAAAGAGGAAGTCAGGGTAAAAGCAAACAGAGCAAGAGGATTTAATGGGCAAGAAAGGTGACCATTTTGCAGTGTATACAAGCACTGAATCATTATATTGTACACCTGAAACTGATACAAATTAGCTGTCAATTATATCTCAATAAAAAAAATTTAATGAGCAAGAAAATAGAGAGCAGATGGTAAGGGTAGGATGAACCTGGAGCCATTCCAAAACCAAAGTACAAAATTAAGAAACGTCACCTACCTGACAAATACAGGACATGGCTCTCAGCAGTGACAGCACAGAAACATTTTTCAAGGACCTCGGGAATTGTTACCAAGTTTGGCCCTATGCTGAGTCACTAAGCAAGTCTCAACTATTTAAAGAGATTGAAATTATTTAAGTATGTTCTTTGACCACAGTGGAATTAAGCTAGAAATCAAAAAAGATACTAGAAAATCCAAACATTTACTGTTTTGAAATTAAGTAATACCATTTAAAAAACCCTGGGTCAAAGACAAAATGACCATGGAAATTTTTTAATATTTTCTATAAATAATGAAAATAAGACAAAGTAAAACATGTTGGATACAGCTAAAGCTCTGCTTAGAGGGAAATTTATGATTTTACATGTATATATTAGAAAAAGGACTGAAAATTAATGTTCTAAATAGCCATCTCAAGAACTTAGTAAAAGAATAAGTTAAACTCAAAGAAAGGTGAAGAAAGGAAATAACAAATATGAGGGCAGAAATTATATGAAAAATAAACAATATATAATAGAGAAAAATCAACAGAGTCAAAATTAGTTATTTTAAAAGAATAGTAAACTTGAAGGACCATTAGCAAGATTGATTATGAACAAAATTTACCAGTATGGGGGAGTGATAAATAGTACATTAGTATAGATCCTATAGACGTTTTTAAAGACGATATAAGACATAACTTTATACCAATAAATTTTAAAATTTAAGTGAAATTAACTTTTAAAACGTAAGTTACCAAAACTAACACTAGAAAAGATTAAGAAGCATAAATATTCCTAAAGCTATTAAAGAATTTTAAAATTCACATAAAGAAAATTCCAGGCCTAAGTAATTACAGCAACGAGATACAAAAAGGACAAAATATCATAGACAATTTGTTTATTCCAAAAATACAGTTAGTTTGATATCTAAAAGTCAATATAATTCACCACATTAGAAGAATAAAGTGGGAAAAAGCAAAAATATCATTTCAACAGTTACAGAAAAGCTTTTAATATGATTCGAAACCCATTCCAATTTTTTAAAAATCTCAGCAAACAAAAAAGGAAACTTCTCTAATAAATAGAACCTCCTAAATCTGATAAAATGTATGAAAAATTAGACTAAACCTCATTCTAATGGTGAAATGCTGAAGGCTTTCCCCTTGGGATTAAGAACAGAATAAAGTTGTCTGCTCTCACTAATTCTATTCTATTTTGTACCAGAAGTATAAAAAAGTAAGGAAAAGGGTTATAAGAGTGAAAAGAAAGAAATAAAACTGTCATTATTTGCAAGCAAAATGACACTGTATTTAGAAAATCCAAAAGAAATCACAAAAACTATTTTAAGTGTTAGGGGAACCACTGACCAAAACCACTCACCCTGGCCAGGCAAAGACAGTAACAATTTGCATGAGTTATTTTATGACAGGAGATCCTGGTAAAGAACATGGAAATAACAAGTCACCGTCAAGTAGAAGAATACGGGAAAGGTCAAAAGGAGAGAGGAGACACCAGTCCACATGTCCTACCAACCTCCCAGAATCCTCCTTGCTGGAATCCATCTTGGCTGAGCGGTTCCACTTGCCACCAGAAAGGACCCTGAGTCAGAACGATTGGCCAGAGACAACCCGGAAACTAATCCCATCACCATAAAGCTCGAGACCGCGAGCCACATGGCAGAGCAGTCCTCCTGGGTTCCCTCACCCGCCTGCTCTCCACCCGGGTGCCCCTTCCCAATAAAGTCTCTTGCTTTTCAGCACGTGTGTCTCCTCAGACAATTCATTTCCAAGCGTTAGACAAGAGCCCACTCTCGGGCCCTGGAAGGGGTTCCCCTTCCTGCAACATAAGTAACAGTTAAATTTAATACTGTTACAGAAAACAATGTCAAATATATAAAAATCAATTGTATTTCTAATAAATCAGCAACAAATTATTATAAAATTTAATTTAAAACAACAGTATTTATAACATCACCAAAAAAGCATAGAATACTTATGAATAAATCTAATAAGAGATATGCAAAACATAATATATATAAAACATAAGTGAGAAAAATTAAGAAAGACAAATAAATAGAGGGACATACCATGCTTATGAACTGACTCAATATTTTAAAGATTGGTCTATAGATTCAATTCCATCCCAATTAAAATCCCAGCAGGTGCTTTTGTGGAAATTGGGAAGTGGATTCTAAAATGTACAGACAGTCTTAAAGAAGAACAAAATAAGCTGAAAGCTTTATCTTAACTGATGTCAAGATTTATGATAAAACTAAAATAAAGACAGTGTTTCACAAGGATAATAGACCAATGGAACAGAATAGAGCAGGCATAACTGGATTGACACATAGATAAACATCAAATTTAAGACAGAGGAAAATGATGAAATTTTTAAGAAATGGTACAGCATCAACTAGATATCCACATGGAGAAAAATTAATCTTCACTCCTACCTCATACCATACACAAAAATCAATTAGAGATGGATTGTAGCTTTAATAGCAGAAAATAAAACAATGAAGCTTCCAAAAGAATACATGAGTCCTCGGGATAGACAAAGATATTTTTTAAACAGGATACGGAAAACACTAACGCTAAAGAAAAAAGTTAATAAATTGGACTTGAAGATTACAGACTTCTATAATTCAAAAGAAATCTTTAAGAGAGTGACAAGCCACAAAATAAGAGAAGATATTCTGATATTCAACAAATGAGTCATTTATAAAGAACTACAAATCCATATGAAAAAAAGGCAGACAATCCAACAGAAAAATGGACACAAGACTTGCATAGGAACTTTACTAAAAAAATATCAAAATGGCTAAAAGACATATGAAAAGGCACTTAACTTCATCAGTCATCAGGAAAATGCAAATTAAAATTGCATTGAAATACCATTACTCACCTACTAGAATGGCTAAAATTCTTTAAACTGACAAGAATGCATGTTGGGGAGGCTTGTAGCAACTGGAATTTTCATACATCATTGGTGAGAATGTGAAGTGGCACAACCATTTTGGAACATTATTTGGCAATATCTATTAAAGATGAAATATGTATCTCATGTGACCCAACAATTCAACGGAAGTACTTGCATATGTTCACCAACAGATACATAGCAAAATGTTTATAGCAGCACTACTTACTAAAGCCCCAAACTGGGAACAACACAAAAGTCCACCAACCGTGGAATGCATAAATAATGCTAGAGTAACACAATGGAATACTATACTGCAGTGAGAAAAACAAACTACTGTTACGTGCAACAGAATGAATGAATCCCACGAACATAACTTTCAATGAAAGCCAAACATAAATAGGTTGCAATATAGTGTATAATTCTATTTTTAAAAGTTCATAACTAAGAAAAACTATCATCTATGATGATAGAAGTCAGGATAATGGTTTTCTTCAGGAGGTGATGTCTGGAAGGGTAGAGGGGGCGGGTCTTCTGGGTTGCTGGTTGTGGTGTAATCTACACTAGGTCTTTGTCCCCAGGTCCTAGGTTCCTGACACAGAGCTCCTAAAACCCTTGGAATTTCCTGAGTGACGAGGGTGACAGGAGGGTCTTTTGTTCTAATGAGGTGACTCTTGGCAGGCACCTCGATACCTCCAACCTGAAGGAGCTGGGTGACAGAAAAACCAAACCTCGATTAAAAATTTGGAACTTTAAGCTCCCCTCCCTCCAGCTTCCAGGGAGTGGAGAGGGGTTTAAAATTGAGTTAATCATGAATGGCCAGTGATTTCATCAATCATACCTACATACCGCAACCCTAAATGACCAGGTATGGAGAGCCTCGGGGATGGTGGACACATCATGATGCTGGGAGGGTGGCGCACTTGGAGAAGGCATGGAGGCTCCTCCCCCTCTACCTTGCCCTGTGCATCTCTTCCACCTGGTTGTTCTTGAGTTGTATCCTTTATAACAAACCAGTAATAGTAAGTAAAACCACTTTCCTGAGTTCTGGAAGGGGGTGTAGGGGTGTGGTGTAGAAACCCCCGACTTTGTAGCAAGGTCAGACAGAAGTGAGGGTAACCTGGGGACCTGATACTTGCAGTTGTCACCTGAAATAAGATCTGCCTTGTGGGACTTATCCCTTAAACATATGGAGTTTGATGCTAACTGCGGGCAGTCAGAGTCAGAATTGAATTGAACTGTAGGGTACCTAGTCGGTGTTGGTGAATTGGAGAGATGGTGTGGAAGAGACACCACGTATTTGGTGTCAGGGGAAAAAAACACAAAACAAAAAACCTCGCACAGATAATGTTCTATTTCTTGATCTGGCTGCTGGTCACGTGGGTCTACTCAATTTGTAAGATTCATCAAGATGTCAACTTATGATTTGAGCACTCTTCTATATATATGCTATGTGTCCATAAAAAGTTTTTTTTTAATGTGCCCATTGTATACCAGTGTGTGTGTCTGTGTAGTCACTCACTCTTCTGGGAGACACTGGGATGCTCAAGGGAAGAAAAGGATTTCCAAAGATTCAGACATTTCTGCTGCTTGGAGCTTAAGAGAATAGAGTGAGTAGCCTGGGTCTGTGTATGAACAAGAGAGGGATTCGTCAGGAGGCTGACTGAGCCTTTGTAAAATATCATTTGGTGGGAGGGTAAGGGGGGACTCAACTGACAGTTATGCCCCACCATTTAACGTGAGAAATTAGAAATGTAAATAATCTCTAATCCAAAGTGGCTTTTAAATCCTCTATTAATGGAAAATCCAATATCATGCAGACAGCACTACACAAAGAATAATTTCGCATTATAAACTGAGTAAAATTCATCAACCCAGTTTGGTTTTAAGAGCCCCCATTTTTTAGTGGTATCTTCATAAGGCTGTTATCTTAGCAGCACAGTGCACCAATTCAGGGGCCATCCGACCACGCTGATTTTTTTAATTAAATTGTAACAAGATTAATTTTTCAGTTTTCCCCACATAGAGCCATATATTGCACCTCGGCTTTAATACTGATTTCTTAAGTCAAGTAAGCAATCTTTTCCCTAACCTATTACCTCTCCTTGAATTTAAACAAAATGTCTCCATTTACATGGATGTATATCTCCTTTGCCTGGGCACTGCAGCAGGCAGAGACCTTGTTCATCTCTATGCCACTGGGAGATGTTTGGTTAGAAAATCTGTTTTAATCAAGCTAACGTTGATTAAGAAATAGCATCATAAATAATTGCAATGCCTAAATTCAAATAAAAGCACAGCAAAAAAAAAAAAAAAAAGTCACACAGTGTTTGGGAAAATTCCGTCATTCTCTCATCACACTTAACAGGGAGCTAACTGCGTGTAAGAAACTGAGCCAGATGCTGGAGTCACGAAGATGAATGAGGCAATGATAAGGAGGAGTCCTGGCTCGCTAACTGTTCAGGGACCAGTGGAGAAGGGCGACGTAACACACACTATGGCAAAGTCACGTACTGCTATAGCAGCCCGAGAGAGGGAAGGCTCAACGCTGAGAGTGTCAGGACCAATTTGACAGAAGGGATGATGCCACTGTGAGTCTTAAAGAGGATAAAGTTGATGGGAACCGGGAGGGTATTCTAGGCACATACAAATGATGTGGCAACAGCTCATGCCATCAAGAAAACTCTCAAAAGTTCTGTACGCCCGACGTGCATGCAGGAGGCTGGTGGAAGATGAAGTTGGAAAGAAAGGCCATGAAAGTGAGAAGCTCCTGAAGGAATTTCATTAGAAACAGTTTTGTGGTTTTAGGACATTGCTGGCAGAGTTATGAAGGGTAGACTGGGAGGGCGCTCAGGAGACCTCATCCAGAAGGCTGCAGGGGTCTGCGTGAAACACACGGAGCTTAAATCAGGAATGACCAGGCGAGGAGGACCAGATTCAAGAGACTCTAAGAAGGTCAAATCTGTGCAAATTAGCCCTGATTGAGTGTAGAGAAGGAGGGACATGGAAAAGTCTAGGCTGACTCTAACGGTAACAGGATTAAAATGATGGGAGATGTAATGTGGAGGGGATTAGAAAGGAATGGGGCAGGGACGGGTGGTGTCCCGAACTTCCACGCCAGCTGGCAGAAGCCACAGACTCCTCCTCTGACGCCCACCCACCAACACGCATCACGCCTGGGTTTCTGGCTCCATGGGACACTGAGACAAAGAATGAGTGAGGAAAACTAAGTATACAGAGGCAATTCAGAGTTTGGGGAATTTTTTTTAACATGTGCATGTAGGGTGCCTGTGAGAAATCAAGGTAGAAACTGCAAGTAGTCAGAAATAGGACCCTGAGTCTAAGAAAAGTGGTTGAACCTGGAAACAAATTCCAATGTCCTGTCCGTAAGGATGCGTTAAGGGCGTTTCCTAGCGAGGGATACATAATAATGAAAAATGAAAGTCCTTCGGTCACTTTAAGGAAAAGTCGCAATTTTTGTTGTTTTTATGGGCAATGGCCTTTAGTATAAACTGTGATGTTCACTGTCACCATTATGATTTTTTTTTTTTTTGCGGTACGCGGGCCTCTCACTGCTGTGGCCTCTCCCGTTGTGGAGCACAGGCTGCGGACGCGCAGGCTCAGCGGCCATGGCTCACGGGCCCAGCCGTCCAGCAGCATGTGGGATCCTCCCGAACCAGGGCACGAACCTGTGTCCCCCTGCATCGGCAGGCGGACTCCCAACCACTGCGCCACCAGGGAAGCCCACCATTACGATTTTTAAGAAGAGTACACAGAACTTCTGAGTTAATCTGAGAAAGGATATAAAAATAACACTGTAAGATTAAACCATCAAGGAAAAGCCCCCTCCTCCACCAAACAAACAAAAAACTACAGCAATTCTCCACTGTCCAATATACAAATTTGTGAAATCCCTGTCCTTTCCTGCTCATGTTAAATAAATTACTATTCTAATTTGGAGGATTAATTAACATTTAACTACTCTGGGTTTAAAACGCATCAGGGATTTAAATGCTGAGCTCAGTCCTGGTTTCCCTTCCGCCCTACTCCCCCCCAACACACAACAATTCTATACCCAGAACTTTCTCTCTCAAATAAATATCAATTCCCAATCTCAGCAGTCAGACTTAACCTCCCTCCCCTGCTCTCAAAGCCTTTTCCATGAACTCTATTCTGCTACTTGCCATATCCGACCTTGACCTAGAGGTGCTTTTGAGTCTCCAACTCAATTTTAATCTTCATGAGAAGAAAACCATGTTTTTTCCCCATGTTTATGCCTCTCCTCCAAGGAGAGGACTCACCATGCAGACAATAAAGTGCAATGGAGCAAGGTAGAGTAAGGAGATGAACCTAGAAACTAACTGGAGTGAAACAGAATGACTGTGTGAGGTTATTTTTAGTTTTTTAAAATGTTTTTAGAAGGAATGATTGTGTCCACCCAGCTGACCTTTTTCTTCTTCTCTTTCCTTCTACTGACTTTCTTTAACTTCTTTGTCATTCTGCAAAGACTTTGTCGGCTTTGAGCTTCAGCCTAGGGTGGCAACTGAGTCTTGGAAGGGAGAAGGGCCGCAGTAAGGAGGCAGCTACCTGGGGCAACACCCTTCCAAATGCAAACTGGTGCAGCCACTATGGAAAACATATGGAGGCTCCTCAAAAAACTAAAAATAGAGTTGCCATATGATCCAGCAATCCCACGCCTGGGCATATATCCAGACCAAACTATAATCGAAAAGATACATGTACCCCTAGGTTCATAGCAGCGCTATTCACAATAGCGAAGGCATGGAAACAACGTAAATGTCCATTGACAGATGAATGGATAAAGAAGATGTGGTATTATGTATACCCAATGGAATATTACTCAGCAGTGAAAAGGAATGAAATAATGCCATGTGCAGCAACATGGATGCACCTAGAGATTATCATACTAAGCAAAGTAAGTCAGAAAGAGAAAGACAAATACCATATGATATCACTTATATGTGGAATCTAAAGTAGGATGCAAATGAACATATCTACAAAACAGAAACAAACTCACAGATATAGAGAACAGACTGTGGTTGCCAAGGGGGAGGGGTGTGGAGGAGGGAAGGATTGGGAGTTTGGGATTAGCAGATACAAACTATTATATTCAATATATGGGATGGATAAACAACAAGATCCTACTGTATAGCACAGGGAACTATAGTCAATATCCTGTGATAAACCAAAATGGAAAAGAATATGAAAAAGAATATATATATTTGTATAACTGAATCACTTTGCTGTACAGGAGAAATTAACACAACATTGTAAATCAACTATACTTCAATAAAATTTTAAAATTTTAAAAATAATGGGTACCCTCCTCACTTCCCCATCTCCAGGCTCCCTAATTCCAGGTACTAAATAAAGTTCCTCATTTCTGACTTGGAGATCGTCTCAGACTAATTCCTATCTCCTTACATAGGTATTGCTATTAACCACTAGCCTCTTCAGGCACTTTGTACTTTATAAAAGTGTTTTCACATTCATTTTCATTAATGTTCCATTATGATGAAAATGCTAAATAACCATAATCGTGCTTTTAAATTATAACCTAAGGGTGAACCTGGGAATAAAGTCTAAAGAGAATTTGATGATTCTCTCAACTAATTTCTAAAAATTAAACAGCCAACCTGCCTCACAAATGAAAAATTGCCTTATATCCATCTACCTACTACAGAAACTTTTTATTCCTTTTTCCCTTCTGTCTGAGGCTTGCTCAGAAAATAAAAACTCCTGAGGGGTGAACTCATCCATCTAAATGCTATCGAGTGCTGTCGTAATTAGATCTGGAACTCTGTTTAAGTTAGCAAACGTTACCAAATTGAAAATGTAATAAATCTCAAACATGCAAGGATGGAAAGCACCAGAGAAAACATGGAGACCATTTGTTAGTAATGGTGCTTATTGGTTCCTTTTAAGTTTTTGTCCTGGGTGGCTAATCTTCTTGTCTCCTAGAATAATGACAGCCCACCTCAGTCATTCCCAAATTAGATGAAATCATTGAGAACTTTGGTGCCAGTGAGGGGTAAAAGATGGTATTCTTTTATTTAATTAAGAAAAACAGTCATTGTTCCCTTTTGCTCCTAATACATTCCTGGGCTAGTCTGACATGGGAACTGTCTATGCATTCAATTGGATCTTTTTGGTAGTTTTACAGTTACAGAGGAAGAGTCATTCATTTTCAGACTGCAAAATTTTCACCTCATATGAAAAACAGTGTTAGAATTCTGAACTATCATTTCCTTCGAATCCCTCACCAAGTACAGTTTAAGTCAATTTTCTTGCTATGATTTTTTGGTGTTCAATTTCTCTACAGAATGACTCTGCCTCTGTTTTTGATCTGAGATGTTAATGCATTTTTACCTTTCCTGCTGCTGTGCACACAAGGTTTATAACACTGCGCTAGGGACAATGTCTGGAGGAAGATCATTGCGCTGATGTGAGTTCAGTGCCTTGCATTTGGCCTTAGCTTTTTGTTGTTGGTGGTGGTGGTGGCTTTTTTTGTCTTATAAATGAATTTATTTCTTAAATTTATATAACATTGTGGCCCTGTAGGTAGCTTTTTTTCTTATTAGTTATCTATTTTATACATATTGGTGTATATATGTCAATCCCAATCTCCCAGTTCATCCCACCACCACCACCACCACCCCCTCCCCTGCTTTCCCCCCGTGGTGTCCATATGTTTGTTCTCTACATCTGTGTCTCTATTTCTGCCTTACAAACTGGTTCATCTGTATCATTTTTCTAGATTCCACATATATGTGTTAATATGGCCTTAGCTTTATATAAAATAGACACAGAATCACTCCAACACATTTAGGCTGTAGGCAACTGTAAAGTCTGATTAGGGAAAACTATAATCATGGGGAAAACTCTAAACTTGGGGGCAAAGGACCTTGTTCACAGGCTGTGATACCTTGGAAAGAAATCGCTGTCATTTATTAAATGCCTTCTGGCTTGCTGAAGACTGCAAGACACTAAACCTTTCTGCACTTTGGTCTTTGGCTCTGTAAAATGGAAATTATGATTTCCATTTATGAATAATATGTTTTCCACTTAGGAATAATACCTACTCCTCAGCATTTGTTCCATGAAACAAGTGAGGTAATTAAAGGTACAGGTGCTAACCAAAGGTTTTTCATTTCTACTTCTTCATGTCCTCTTCCCGTACTTGCTCCTTAAGAGTCAGGCTTGGCCCTTCTCTTCTCAATCTGTGGGTCCTTCCTGGGCATCTTCTCCTTTACCTTGGCTTCAGCTCTCACCTATTGGCTGATGACCCCCAGATCTCCATCTGCAAGGGGAGTCTTTCCCTTTCCAGCTGATCCATGCACACCTCCACCAAATGCCAGGTAGATCCCTCTAACTCACCGGGTACAGCCTTTCTCTCCTCCTGAGCACATTCCCTGAGAGTTACTGACACCAACCATCCCCCTTGTTACCCAGGCCACATACTCAGTGTCCCCTTGGATCCCACTGACTCTCTCCCACCTTCCCAGATGGTCTCAGGTCCTACGTACTTCTCAAATTTGTCCTCTCCTCTCTATCCCACTGCCAAAGCCTATCAAGTTCACCGTCATTTCTCTCCTTGTCTACAGCAGGCCTTCTAGATTCCCCTACTTCCAAGAAATCCTCCTCTGATGTCCTGCCCATAACCTCGTAGCCTAACCCAGAGGTCTAGGGGAGCTTCGCTGGACAGTTCCCATCCCAGGCCTTCCTGCCTCAAGTTCCTGAGTCTCTGCCCTAGGCCTTTCTCTGGCCACAGAAGCTTGTTCAGCCTGAGTGTGGGACAGGCCAGAGTACTCAGTGAAAAGTGATTTTTATTATGGCATTTTAAAGGGAATGAAACCTTGCCCACCTTCACAGAAACAATTTGGTATTATCATCTACTTGTATAAATTAAGAATAAACGGATAGCTTTAAACCAGCAAAGCTCAAAAGTACCCTATACATATTTTCTCTTTATCTTTATCCCCATTGTGATAGAATGCTGCATGGTGATTTGCAATAAAGATTATATCTTCTTTCAACAACAACTAGGATAACTGAGAATAAAAGTAGAGTTCATATAAAAAATAGCCACAGTGTACAAAGGAGTCACAGCATATTATATGAGTGGAGAAATATCTCTCCCCTGTCTGGTAGTACCAAGTAGTATTAGTAATTCTTCCAGACACCGTATTAAACACATTTAAGCAGAAATGGCCTTATTCTGGGGTACTGTGCTGCTACTTTCTAAACCAGCAAAATTGACATGGAGCCCTAGGAGATGACTTAGTACCAAGGAGGAACAAATTGTCAATGCTCACAACGTAAGCACATTTGGCATTTATGCGCAGTAAATAGAGTTTGGTCATGGAAATGGAGAAGGAAATTTTTCTACTTCCTCGAGGAAAGTGTCTTGATAAAGATATAATTACAATTACCTGAAGAAAATGTGTAAGTGCTAAGCTATTAGTATACAAGAGAGAAAATGGAGTTGCCCCACCGATTAGCAAAGTGTGGTACATAGTAAGTGCTCAGTAAATGTTTATTGAAGAAATGAAAGTGGTGTTCTAGAAAAGGGGGTGGGTTCATAAGTCTAAGGATTCATGAAACTTGGGAAAGGAAATTCAGTGACGGGCTTGGGATGCAAGAGCTTAAGTCCTAGGATATTCAAATAACTATTAAAAAATGGGATTTGGCCATTTGATAAATAAGCTAAAGGTCAACCTCAAAAATATCCACCTTCTTCAAGGTTCTCAAACCCTGAAAAAAGTAGGTTTGGTTGCTGAAGACTCATCCCAGCCTGGTATATACTGAAGACTCATTATTATACCACCTTGCGGAAGAGGAAAATCTCCTTGCTAGTAATAAGAACTCCTACCACCTACAAAACAAAAAGAGCTCAAATCAACCATTCTCATTTACAAAGAGAATATGAAATCCTGAAAAATGGAAGAGGGAAAAATGGAACTCCTCAAAATCTCTCAGATAAGCTTCAGCATTGACTGTGATATGTCAACACTCTTCACTAAAGGAAGACAGGTCGAAGCACTTACACACGAAAGCCTCCCTCCTCCTGGACTCCTGGCATCAGTGCCCTACAATCGCATGAGGGTGTCACCTCTTAGCCAGTGTAGGTCAGCATGGCAATTTCTAGAAATCATTAGCCATTGATATACCCTTTGACTCTGGGAAAACTGGTTTCTCCTCTTTTTCCCCCTTTTGTAAAACTAAGGAAATGCTGTTTACCTAATTCTGAGGATTTGTAGATGAAGCTTACAAAATACCAGATTAAAATCCATAGTTGAGATGTTCTAAAGCATGGGTATCAGAATCATACCATTATGCAGTGTTTGGAATTTGTCACCCTTAATTTCAATTGTCACCACAAATGTAGGCATAATGGACCTACACACACACACACACACACACACACACTCAACACTGAGTGCTACTCTGAAGAGGATACTCTGCTGGGTGCTTGTCTGTGAATAATGGCCGAGGAGCTGCTGATAGTCTAATGGACCAAGTCCCCATCCTGGTTTTATTTCACCACAGGGCTGGCAAGAGGAAGACGAAGTTGGGGAGGGGGGAAGGGTAATAAATTCCACGGCTACTTCTTCCTGTTACACTGTCACCTCCCATGATCAGCATCTCACGGACATTCCTGATATCAGACCCCTCTCGAACCAAGTCTAGGTCTGGGCCCTACTTCAGAACCCATGATGAAACACCCGGCCGGGGTAACCCAATTTTAGTTTCTTCCTGAAAAGTAGAAGAATTACACTTCAGAAACTCACCATTGGTATGGATCCACATTTCTCTGTGATAAGGTATAGAGAAGTTCAGAGCTAACTTCAGAGGCAGCGGAATCAAGGGAATGCTGTGAAATTTGTCTGGGTCCTTGATGGGCACGGAAGGAGAGAGGACCTACTTAGAAGTAATAGGTAGCATCTATGAAAAGGGAGTTTGGCAAGCCAAAGCCTGAAGCCAGGGAAAACAATCAAGATGAGACAGTCCATACATCATTCTCTTTCAGAGGATCAACTGCTACAAGAACCTCAGTCTGGACCTCAGTGTCCCCACCCCTATAATTCCAGGTCCAGCCCCTCAACCTCTGCCTTTCTCCTCAGACCCAAACCCCGTGGGATCCCCAACCTCAAGGCTCTGGCCGACACCAAGAATTTGACCTGGGGCAGCTCTGCATCCCTGGGCACCAGGGTAACGCGAGTTCCTGGCATTCAATATGGAACTTCTAGTTCATTTCCCACCAGAAACATTACAGTACGCTGCAGCTACCTCCATGGCACCACGAGTACAATGTGAGAATTAAGACGCATTATGGGTTATATAGAACTGTACGGGCTACTTGTACGGGAAATGTGATGCAATTACCAAAATAACTACTTAAAACACATTTCTGCAGTAAAATCTTCCAAAGGTTTGGAAATATCTACACAATTCAACAGCTCACAAACTTCTCCTTTTGAAAACAAAGAGTATCTTCACATCCCAACCCTCAGCTACATGAAGAATAGCCCCCAAAAGAAGTTTACTGCCCCAACCTGACATCAGCTGGAAAAGAATGCCTTTCTCACAATGCTGCTCCATCCAATGTACAAAGTGTGTTAAGAGGGCAGGATATGAAAAGAATCTTTTCTAAAAAGGGCTAGGATCTTACTCCTCTCAAACTGAGATAAACATCTTACTGGTATTCAGCCAGCCTCTAATTTTTCAATATCTCAGCTGAAAGTGAGAGTATATACAGGCATACCTCATTTTATTGTGCTTTGCAGATATTGCACTTTTTACAAATTGAAGGTTAGGGGCAACCCTGCATTGTCAGACGATGGTTAGCATTTTTTTTGACAATAACGTATTTTTTAATTAAGGCATATACATTGGATTTTTTTAGACAGAATGGTATTGCACCCTTAGTAGACCACAGTTTAATGTAAACATAACTTTTATATGCACTGAGAAATCAAAACATTTGTGTGACTTGCTTTATTGTGTTATTTGCTTCATTGTGGTAGTCTGCAACAAAACCCACAATTGCTCCAAAGTATGCCTGTATTCCTAAACTAATTTTTATTACTAGAATTTGAATAGCACAATAAAACTTCAAGGGATTACTAAGACCCCTTGCTGTACTAGATTTTGTTGTATAATGTGTCATTCTAAAAAGGGTTATTGGGGTATGGGAAAGTGCTTATTTTGCACATTTTTATCATACTGATACTCGTCATAGTCAAATTGCCAGACCCATATCCCACAATACACATAGCCACTGAGATGGGAAGTTAAGATCAAGGAAGGAATAGAAAACCTGTATTTCCCCGTTTTGTGGTGAGTATGGCAAAAACAGACACCAAGGAATCATAAATCTTTCCTCAGCTTATCAAAAAAACCCAGTGCCCTGCTTTGTGAAGTCATCTTGGTGCCTTCTTATACACTTTCCTCCGGTACATGACATCCTTAGTGGGTGAGACTTGGGAGAGCACATTTGGAAAACATGCTTCCTGTTTCTATCTTGAGTCTCTTGTGACCGCAAACCATGCAAGTGCCTGAGCTGGCTCATCAGCTGAACCAAAGAAGCTCAAGTGTCCATGTCCCCTGATCTGACTCTGAGGATGGACCGCAGTAATGCTTCGTGCTTGGGGCGACGCATCAAACCATGTGCCGTTTGTAGCTATTAGAAAAATTCAAGAGCGTGACTGCCCAAGGGCAGTCACCCAGCAAGGTCATAATATTCAGACACCCTTTCCCGGCACTGCATCTGCTCCCTATCATTCATCAGGAGTCTACACATCACACGTTCCTTGGAAACAATCAGCGAACGATACTGGGAGCAAGCTAGGAACTGCATCAAGGGTACTAATCCGTGTGTGCACACGTGCACAGCCACACATGGAAACAGAAAGAGAATCACATCCTTCAAAATAAAACAAGTCTTGGGAATTCACTGGCGGTCCAGTGGTTAGGACTCTGCCCTTTCACTGCAGGGGGCACAGGTTTGAAGAGAAAACAGGTCTTGTTTTTGCTTACATTTTAATACTCTGCTTTTAAAAAGTATTTATAATTATCAATACCACATAAACCATAGCGATAACAGACCGGGATATTTTCTCAACAGTTTTCCCAATATTCTAAGGAGCCCTAAACCCACTATACTTCCTGTGTTCCAAGGGGTCTAAAAAACACTAATTTTTTTTCGTGTAAAAAATTATTAAAAATATCAACGTATACAATCAATCCCAAAACACTATACAATATTTCAAAGCAATCATCATTACAACTTTGCTCAGAGGGGAGAGAATAGCTAGGTAACAGCCTCTAAAACCTATCTCAAGGCACCGCTCAGGTGGAAAGTGCAAGGAAAACATACGCTGGTCAGTGAAGCTGGCATTTAAATGCAGCACTAAAAATGCATTTCACGCCCAGCTTCATCAATCACCAACCAATCTTACTTTGCATCTTGGCTACCAAAAGAAAATGGGATTTGTTTCCCTGAAGAAATATGTCACTGCTCTGCTTGAATTATTAAGCTTTATTATTACAGAGAGAAACTGAGTCGGAAAAAAAGAAGAAACAAGAAAAAGAAATAAAATTAGACCCAGGTTGCCATCTACAGACTGTTATCAGCACTGCTCACTCATGAAGCATTAGATATCAGAGTATCAGTAAATATCAGCAGTAAAATAAAAGGATAAATGTATGACTACAATCGTAATGATAAAAATCAAGATAGCCTACACAGTCTCCTTTTTTCTAATTAACGTGAGAACACTAAAGAACACTGGTCAAAAATTTGCACAATTTAACATATGCTAGAAAGGAATCATCGATATGCATCCTAACTCTTAAAATTTAACACTTGGAAATAAAATTGAATAGATTACTTAATTCCAAATTTAAAATATTTTTAAGCAGCAAAAACTGTTTCATCTCTATAATCAAATTCTTGCATTTTTATGCCATATTTGTATATATTGAGAAATGATCACCACAGTAACTCTAGTCAACATCTGTCCCCACACATGGTTACAAAAAAAAGCTTTTGCTTGTAATAACTTTTAAGCTCTACCCTCAGCAACTTTCAAATGTGCAATACAGTATTAAATTCTTGCACTTTTGACTCACTGACTCACCATACACCTTCCTTTTCATTCTGCTTCAAGTCCTTATTGCTTTTCCCTTTCTAAGGAATGAGAGCCTTCTGGAGGCATGAATGTCCAAAATCGCGCACTTGGTTCTAATTACTAAAACAGACGTCATTAAAGCAAAAAGCAACTGCAATAATAAATGAATATGGAGGCTAAAGGAGTAATAAAAAAGAGAGAGAGATAAAGACAGATACTTTTGATAACATAACATTGAAAATTTCTATAGCCAAAGACATCTGGAGGGAGATCTGATAAGGAGAAAGAGCTCAATTTTCAAAAGTAGGGATTTAAACTAATAAACTTATCAAGTGATGATTTAATCTCATAAACTACACAAAACCTTTTTTTCATTTTCCCTGGGAAAATTGTTTTTGGAAGCCAAGATTCATTTTCCAGGTCATATGTTCTCTCCATCAAGATGAAAAGATACAAAATGCTTCGTCTAAACTCTTATATATGCTTCTAGATCTGTGGTATAAGCCTCTTACTGGGGGAAAAAAAAAATTCCCCAAACCTTCATGTGAAAGACAGCAGCCGTAGTTCTATGTTAACACTGAGATACAGCAGTGAAAAACCTATCATCTGCATATTATAAAACCAGATTGCAAAACGTACACTTAACAAGGACAATTAAAACAACCGCAGGATTCTCTAAAGTCACGGTAAGAACAGCTGAGGGCTTCTACCTTTTCTTAGCACTTTAAAAATGTGACTTGTTTCCGTGGTCAACACGTTTTTGTTACTTTGACCCCCACAGATACAACTATTGTTGAAAACTATTTGTGAATTTCTATAAAAACAAAAACACTGATGGGGGGGTGGGATGAATTGGGAGATTGGGATTGACATACGTACACTATTATGTATAAAATAGATAACCAATAAGAACCTGCTGTATAAAAAGTAAAATAAGGGCTTCCCTGGTGGTGCAGTGGTTGAGAGTCCGCCTGCTGATGCAGGGGACGTGGGTTCGTGCCCCGGTCTGGGAAGATCCCACATGCCGCGGAGCAGCTGGCCCATGAGCCATGGCCACTGAGCCTGCACGTCCGGAGCCTGTGCTCCACTAAGGGAGAGGCCACAACAGTAAGAGGCCCGTGTATCGCAACAACAACAACAAAAAAAATCAAAAAGAAATAAAGAGAGAAAAAAAGTAAGTAAAAAGAGTGGATATATGTATATGTATAACTGATAAACTTTGCTGTACAGCAGAAACTAATGCAACATTGTAAATCAACTATACTCTAATAAAAATTTTTTAAAAAACACTGATAATTCAACTTTTTAATAAAGTTTACTTTCCTGTGAAACACGGAAATGCTGATTCAGCCTCTTGTGTTCGCAAGTTTCCATGAATGAAATAACCTGAAGACATGATGGTCCCCTTTCTTTTGAGGGACAACTACTGAATCTAAAGACTTTCAAAAAACATACTGGAAGTAGGAGCTGGTATTTTCATAAGCTAATAAGAGCCTCACAGAAAATAAAAAAGTAGCACTTTATAAGAGCCTTTAATCAAAAATAATTCATGAAGAGTTTAACATGAGTCCTGTTTCTTAGTGGGTTTTAAAGTATTACAGAGACTTATCTATTTTGTAACTTCCATCCTTCATCCATCAATATTTATTAAGCGTCTCATCTGTCAGACCTGTGCTAATTGTTGAGGGCTAAAAACAAAAAAACCAGTAAGACATAGCTCACGGCCTTGGGAGTTTCACAATCTAGTATATACTGATTAAAATAAACCCTCTATTATTTTTTTTAAATATTTATTTATTTATTTGGCTGCACTGGGTCTTCATTGTGGCATGTGGGACCCAGTTCCCTGACCAGGGATCGAACCCAGGTCTCCTGCATTGGGAACGCTGAGTCTTAACCACTGGACCACCAGGTTAGTCCCAACCCTCTATTATTTTTAATGCTCATGGCATGGCATGCTTTTCCAGGCTAGCTTTTTCCTTTGGTGCCTACCATACAACAAGCATTCAATAAACATCCTTTGACTGCATTTTACTGGCCTCCCTGTTTCCGAGTCACCAGAAAGGATTGCACAAACTTAAAGATAAAAGCAAAACTTTGAAGATAAATCTTAATATGAGCCCACATGTTGAAGAATGCTAATGGGGCTAAAAGAAGTTAAGTGACTTGCCGGAAGTCAAGAGCAAAACTGGGACAAGAATCTAGGACTCTCAACTTCCAGCTAATCTCCACCATTTAAATCTCTGAAGATTTTAAAACCCCTCCACTTTCTTCTCTATGGAATTGGCTCCTTTCATTTCACCTGTTCTTTTAACTTAGTCTCACACATCTTTCTTCTGAAACTTTAATCATCTGAGCAGCGTCTTCTAAACACTCACACAAGTTCATGCTGTCTCCTCAGCTGTGAAGCCCACTTGAGCTGTAATTCTAATGTGACACTTCATATGGACTTTGAAGTGAGCTGGAGCTCCCAGTTGGAAGCCAAGCTCTGGCCATGAATCTGAAACTTGATCCCATTCATCCTGTTCCAGGGCAGCCTGGCATGTCTTCCAGTGGGGGTAAGTGGATCCCAGGGGGAGGGAGAAGCTGTCACTCCTCCAGCCTTGTCCCAGCCAGCCCCCCGCCCACAGCATCACTCCACCCTCGTGCACTCGCTCCACTGAGACCATGCTCCGAGTGAAGCCAAAAAGAGCTTGTCTTCACAAAAAACTAACATGAAAAATTCACAGTTCTGACGGCACTCATCCTTAGTTTATCACACTTTTATCTTGAAATCTTGTACTAATGCAAAATGTTTTAAATTATTTTTTACCGTCTCTCGCCTGGTCATGCAAGACACATAACTAACTTGGTACATATTGTTTATTGGTAAAGTGTGTGTGTGTGTTCTCTTGGATATCAGTAAAATCGGTGAAACATCTTTTTGGAAAAAGTGATCTGTGACTAAAAGTAATTCGTAATGAATGTGAACAAGGGTTGTAGACACACAAATAAGAGAGATCAACAGCAGCTGGCAAAAATGTTAATCGAGCCCTTTTAGCTGGAACACAGGATGGTAAAAGTTACCTTTTCCAATACGACCACTCAAGACATATTTTACCTCAAAACACATGTCCTTGGGACTTCCCTGATGGTGCAGTGGTTAAGAATCCGCCTGTCAATGCAGGGGACACGGGTTCGATCCCTGATCCAGGAATATCCCACATGCTGCGGAGCAACTAAACCCATGCGCCACAACTACTGAGCCTGTGTTCTAGAGCCCACAAGCCACAACTACTGAGCCCGTGTGCCACAACTACTGAAGCCTGCGTGCCTAGAGCTTGCGCTCTACAACAAGAGAAACCACTGCAATGAGAAGCCCATGCACCGCAACGAAGAGTAGCCCCCGCTCGCCACAACTAGAGAAAGTCCATGCACAGCAACAAAGACCCAAAGCTGCCAAAAAAATTTTTTTTGATAAAAAATTTAAAAAAACGTGTCCGTGTAGCAGAATCTCTAATTACAAATAGAAATTAAGCATGAAAAACAGCAGCATCTCTCATATGCAGAAAGTCTTCTTTGAAAATTCTCATATAGGACAATAAGGAGTCTTTGCTGTAGGCCCAGGAAAACAAATGGATCTATTTACAAATTAAAATTGTATCACAGCCTTAAGATAATGATAATCAATAATAACAACATAATAACAACAAACTTACCACTGTTTGGAATTGTTTGCGGCGAACTCTTTAACTTTACATTCTGTTTCCCTTTCGTGGGTTTTTCTGAATTCACATCTTCTTTTTTCCCTTTCCTCTTTGGGGGCTGAGGAGATGAGTTGTCGCTGGATCCAACTGTTGACTTAGATTGGCGATCATTTCCCTACGTGGCAAAAGATGAGACCCTTACTATCGGCTGATGAACTCCCTAAGCAATTACTATTCAGTACAAGTCACTAATTAGTGGTAAAAAGGGCAGGGGTGGGAGATGGGGGTATTGTACTGATTCTGCTGCTGTCCACTACCTACATTAACTCTTCTTGGTGACAAAGGAAGGGTCTACCAGAGGAAGGAGAATAAAAATAATAGCACTTGACAATTGTTGAGTACTTAATTGTACCAGGTGTTCTATGAAATTGTCTCACTCAGTCCTCATAACCTGAGAGACAGGTACTGTTATCACCCCATTATATAGACAAGCAAATGAGGCTTAGTGGTTAAGCCTGCCCAAGGTCAGCCAGCCAGCAAGGAGCAGAGAGGGTCCGCTGTCTTAACCTTCCTCTCCCTCCTGCACCTTTCAGAAGGATCAGCAGGCAGCTATTGGATGAGGAATAATGACAAACCCGTTTGATCAGTTAATCTAGAAATACCTTCTTAACTGGTCGTCACTGTGAGTGTATCGGTATCATCATACAAGCGCTGTGCTTGTAGAAATCCTCTGATATTGACTCATCTGTTGGTGACTGCCATGGCCTCTATGAATCACAAACCCAGAGCAACACAGACACAAGCAGCTCAAGACCACATGTCCTTTATTCCTGCAAGGCGGCCCCCAACGATCACACGTTTGGTGGTTGCCTCTGATTCCCGTGTGCCTCCCGAAACGAAGACCTTGCATCTGCAAAGTGAGCTTCTCAGCATGAAGGTGAGGTTGAGTTCAGTGGCTCCTGTCACTGGCCCACATACAGCTCCTGGGGAGCCACATAAGAATCACTACAGTGGTGGCTACTGTACCCAAGGAAGAGCTGTGCTGATACTCAGCCACTGCTTGGCCATTGCGAGAAACACCCTCCTAACAAGACAGCCTTGGCCTTCAGACGCTCAGGTGCTACACTTACCTGAATGTGTAAGGTGTGAGGCTGCAGGTAGTAGAAAGAATGCACGTCTTAGAGACCCAAAATACCCGTCTCAGAGCCACTGCACTGCCACTAACCACCTATGGGACCTTGGGTAACTAACTCCTACCTTCTTTGGGACTGGATCCTTATCAATTGAATGGGGTTGATGTGCCTGCCCGTTAGGTCTATCATTAGGATGAAATGGTAACGTTTATAAAGTAATGAGTACAGTGCCTGGCATGTAGTTTTGTTCAAAGACTATCAGAGTGTCTCCTTCAAGAGCAGAGAGTTAACATCTTTTTCTTAAAAATCACACCAAACTCACACAATATTGGGTGCAATCTTTATGCAACATCTGTAGTATGCTAGTATCTGAAAAGAAGTGTAGCAATATTAAACAAACAAATCTGCCTAGAAACCTACTATAACTGCCCATTTTAAACATTTATATATTCAGTCATCCAGAAGCATTTAAATAGTTTTAGCTATCACCCAATTAAGAATAGAAAAATTCACAGCCTTACAAATGAAGTTATTTATGCTATTTTGTCATAGCCTACAAGAAAATGAATTATGCATAAATTTATTAACATTATGAAAACTTGTCCAAACCTATAACACTTTTTTTGCATAATTTAATTTCCTATTCCAACTGCAATTTAAACATACAGTTTCCATTTAATTATTGCATTAACTGCAACCAGAGTTGGGGTTTTTTTCTTTCCTTTTCTTTAACGATTCTTCCTCACAAGGCCATAAACTGCCAGGCAGGAAAAATGTTAATGTGATTATAGTAGAGATTCCAAAACCATCATGTGAGAAGAAACCAACAGCCAGGTCTCACATTCTAGTCTATGTGCAAACAAGTCTATTCGTCCCAAGATTCTAAAACTTTAAAAGCCTTGAATGAGAGGAGTAACCCTTCTAGCAAGCCTACTAGAATGTTCAGAGATGCTGTTGAACTTTCAAGGACTGAAATGAAACTTAAAAAATGAGAAACTCTGGATCTCAGCATAATAGTTTTTTACCGCTCTCTGGGAAAACTCTTATTCACAAAGGGGTAAAACAAGGGAAAAGCAGATGCCCCATCCTGGAGTGTCTGGGGATTCATATAATTCAAAAAATCAACTCTGTTGTTGAATATACAGGAAGTTCTGATTTACTACACCTCTATTAGGGACACTCAAAAGGGCGATTTGGGAGCATCAAGAAAGACTAGTTGATTCCAATAACTATATGAGGCATGGCTTTGGTAATTGACACTCATGCATTCAAATATTGATTAATGTCTAACTGCCAGGCACTTGGTGAGTAAGAACTAAGTTAAACTGAGAAAAAAGGAAGAACTGTTTTGTAATTAGAAGACGGGAAAGAATTTAAATGCTTTTCTTTTTAAAAAAGAAAACATGTTGTATAGCACAGGGAACTCTACTCAATATTCTGTAATAACCTAAATGGGAAAAGAATCTGAAAAAGAATAGACATATGTATATGTATAACTGAATCACTTTGCTGTATACCTGAAACTAATACAACATTATAAATCAACTATACTGCAATATAAAATAAAAATTAGAAAAAGAAAATATTGATTCATCTAAAAAAATGAAATAGATATATAATAAACACAAAGATATAAATAAATTATATAATATAAATTATATATACTCATTTATTTATATAGTTAATTATATAAATTATAGATAATATGTAAATAAATTATAGAGAAAGGGAAGGGCAAAGGAACGGAAAGATGGATTTTCCTTTCTTTTCTGAGACTTCTGCATGTGACTCGTAACTTGGATACATGGACAGTCATTGCTATTTGTGGGGCATAGGGAATAGGGGAGTTTTGCCATCTCATAAGAGCTATGCTAGTTGATAAAACAATATTACTAAGTATCTCTTTTGTGCTAAATACTCATAACCACAAATATTTACCGAATGTATAGATAGGTATTATTATCACTATTTTACAGATAAAGGAATTAACTTTCTCAAGGTTACCCAGGTCTGATTTTTCTGCTACACTGAACCTTCCTAATACCCAAGACACTAGAAACAGCTATTATATAGAATGGTTCCCTAAAAAAGCCACCTGGAAGTAATAGATGATGACTTTTTCCCAAAGTGGAAGAAATCAAGAAGCAGCCAAATTTTACAGCGTGTCCCATGCAAAAACTAGACCCCATGTGACACTTCAACCACTGTCCTGCCTTTGCCTCACACACATACCAAAATATCTGATAGGAATAGAAAACTTCTGGCCCAAACAAACAAAAAACTAAAAAGAGCCCTTCGATCACCCCTCACTCTACTGAAACTGGGATTTTTTCAGTAATTCCCTAGGCTCTTTCCAACAAGATCCAATCAACTCAGGTTTCTTTCATTACCAAGGTAGGCTCATTTTCAGCCCCCATGAACATGTGTCAAAGACATAGGGGCCATAAAGCATCAAGTTTAAAATAATTTTGTGAGGGATTTGCCGCACGCAGCAGCCTTCACAGTGTGTGTATTTCAGCGATGCACCCAGGAGACCTTCTGAGCAGGGGACCAAACCCAGACTTAGGCTGGCATTTCTCTCACTGTGCATCTAGTGATGGGAAGTGTGAGAAACCCTTTTATCCAAATTGGACTCCGTTTCCCAAAAGGCAAAATGGAATTTGGGAAGCATTTGGAATTGACCTTCACCGTGACTTTGATCATGCCGTTTTCTTACCAAAACCTTAGCAATTACAATATTTGAACCTGTAAATTGCTGATCACAAGATACATCAGCCACATGGTAATAAGGACAACTAAAGACAATTTAACGTCGCCTTTGGCTCTTTCACATACGTCCCTGATTTTACATCTCTTCCACTAGAGGGCGCTTGGATTCCGTGTGGTGAGGCCTCGCAGCTAGAGAACAGCCTCCCGCCGGTGGGTTAATTTTTCAAACTTAATAGGACTTCAGAGGATTCACTTATATCTTCCTTTTGTTTTCAAGGCTAGAATCACAAGGTAAAATTATTCTCAATGTGCTCATTTCTGTGACTCCCCAGTCTGAACAGGGGTAACTTCTGGCATTCCCTGGCTGTTTTTGTTGTTTTGTTTTGTTGTTTTGTTTTTTTTGCAGTACGCGGGCCTCTCACTGTTGTGGCCTCCTCCGGACGCGCAGGCTCACACGGGCCTAGCCGTTCCGCAGCATGTGGGATCTTCCTGGACCGGGGCACGAACCCGTGTCCCCTGCATCAGCAGGCTGACTCTCAACCACTGCGCCACCAGGGAAGCCCCGCCTCCCGGCTGTTTTGAAAGGGTCTGGTGGACCCCAGGAACCCCCCAGCCCTGTTACCCACACTCCCTACCACAAGGGTGGGGCCTCGCGGACACGTCACCCCTGCACAGCAGGGTCCTCTATGCAGACTATGGCAGCTTTCTCTCTCTTTTTTTTTTTGAAGTTCTATCAGGCCCCCATTCACACTCTCCTTCATGCTGCAATACAGCCATTCCTAGAAGGTGGTGTGGAGAAATGATTTCCTAAAAATCCAGTTCTGTGTCCCCTTTGATTTGCATCACGAGTTCGGGGATGCCTTCCCTTTGATTGGACAGTAGTTCCGAAAGTCTTAAGCCTGCTTGCCCATAGTCCCATTCACTCACAGCCCCACTCAGTGCCAAGCGGTTAACGATCTTAAAAACACATACATACAAAAAAAACCAAAAAACAAAAAAAACACATACATTCTCCAGGGAACCAATTAATTAAAGGAAAGGAGCAAACTGATCCTTCTCTTAAAAACCAAGTTTGTGCTTTTGGAACACCTGACAGAGAATATTCTCTCTGTGCGGCTCACAGCACTCACTCACACATCCACTAGACGGGTTTCCTGAGAACCTACTGTGTGCCCGGCGGGTTACTCCCCTCGGCTGAATATAACCTCCTAAAGGAGGCCCACCCTGGCCACCCAAAGGATACTGCACCCTCTCTCACTTTCTCTTTCCATATCCTCACACATTTCTCTTCAAGCTTATCCCTGATTAATATCACACGTGTATTTGTTTGCCTTTTTCCTCCTCCAGAATGGAAGCTTCATACATTTACAGTTTTCTCTGGAATCTCTGCCTCCCCTTCCCCACAAGCGCTAAAACCGTGCTCGGGACATAATATGAACTCAATACACGGCTCTTAGATGACCGGGTCCATCAGGGACAGCAGTCACAATATGCTCCACGAAGAAACAGGAGAGCTGTCCCTCTGCCCTGCTGCGTCCTGTCCAAGCCACCTGCATCACTCACCCGGACGCCAGCCTTCCCACTGCCTCCTGCTTCTGTTCTTGCCCCGCCCCCCTTCTCTGTAGACAACACAGCCAGAATGATCCCTTAAAACTGCAAATCAGGGCTTCCCTGGTGGCGCAGTGGTTGAGAGTCCGCCTGCCGATGCAGGGGACACGGGTTCGTGCCCCGGTCTGGGAGGATCCCACATACCGCAGAGCGGCTGGGCCCGTGAGCCATGGCCGCTGAGCCTGCGCATCCGGAGCCTGTGCTCCGCAACGGGAGAGGCCACAACAGGGAGAGGCCCGCGTACCGCAAAAACAAAAACAAACCAAAAAAAAACTGCAAATCAAATGATACCACTCTCTACTTGTATCCCTCAAACGGTGTCCTGGTAAGGAATAAAATCCAAACTCCATGCACGGCCTACACGATCAGGCCCTGCCCCCCCCCCCCAATTTAATCACAGACCACTCCAGCCTTCTTTCTGTCCCACTCCTTTACGTCAAGCTCTTTACCAAGGGCCCTTGTGACTGTTTCTCCTGCACTCACCTTGTGTGACTGGCTCCTTTACATCATTAAGGTCCCAATCTCAGAGAATCTTATATCAATTAGTGTCCTAATTAGTGCCCACATTTTATTGTCCTCATAGCACTTATCACCATCTGAAATTGTTTATATATTTGTTTATTATTTATTTATTTTATTTATTTTTGGCTGTGTCAGGTCTTAGTTGCAGCTCACAGGATCTTCGTTGAGGCACACAGGATCTTTTGTTGCGGCGCGTGGGCTCTTTGTTGTGGCCTTCAGGCTTCTCTCTAGTTGTGGCATGCGGGTTTTCTCTTCTCTAGTTGTGGCGCCCAGGCCCCAGGGCACGTGGGCTCTGTAGTTTGCGGCACATGGACTCTAGTTGAGGCGCACGAGCTCAGTAGTTGTGGCGCGCTGGCTTGGTTGCCCCGTGGCATGCAGGATTCTAGCTCCCCGATCAGGGATCGAACCCGCGTCCCCTGAATTAGAAGGCGAATTCTTTACCACTGGACCACCAGGGAAGTCCCTATATTTGTTTAGAGATTGATAGTCTGTCTACCCCATTCTTCCACCCTCCCTACTCCCGCACAGATACAGGCACTAGAACAAAAGTTCCTTGAGGTCTGAAACCTTGTCTGTCTGTTCATTAATCTATGCCAGTTGCTTGGAGCAATTCCTGGCACTCAGTAAGTGCTCACTAAACACACGTTGGATGGATGGCTGGATGAGCAGATGAATGGATGGATGAATCTACAGAATGCTTAGGGAGCATTGTGGAAAGAGAGGTAGACTCTGCTATCAAAGTATTTTTCTAAGTCATAGCATGGTAATATAATTTTGAGTCTTTGCTGTGTATGAGTTGGAAATTCATCTCAAAGTATAACTTGGAGTCTTCAAAGGCCACTTCCTCAAAGAGGTCTTTTCCTGACACACATATCTAAGTTCTCCTTTTATCTTCTTGCATATTGTTCTATACTTTTCCTTCATTTTAGGCACACTTTGTAATTACATATTGCTTTGTGGTATCGCCTACGTAACCCTTGTCTCCCTGAGTAGGCCAGGGTTAAGAGAGAGTGTTGTGTCTTTTTGCTCAATACCATCTCCCTGGTGCTTAGTTCCATGCCAGACACACAGAAGACTTCACCAATCATCATTAGATGACCCAGTATTCACAGCACAGATCTTCCAAACAAGTGAGCAAGAAAGAGGCATGTATGTGCCTCTTGTGTATGAATTTTAAAACGGGAAACACATTACACATTTTTAATAAAAAATCAGACATTCTAAATTTCAGAAGAGTAAGCACCTAATCCCGAAGTTCAGTAATTGTGAATGTAAAGAGCTGAGTCCTGATCTTGGTTCTGCCATGAACTTTCCCTATGACCTAGGTCAGTTATTCAACTACACTTGGTCTCTGTTTAACCATCACCTTTCCAGCTGTACTGTGAGAGTTAATGAGCTCATATGTGCATGGTATGTGGAAGAGATTCCACTCCAAAGTCCTGAAGAAGAGCAAGAGGACAAAATTTCCAAACCCTAAATTCCTGGGTTTTATTTAGCTTTATAGTGGCTAAAATATATTTTTCAGTTACTAGAATTCTCTCTCGCCCCTTGCTCTTCACGCACATGAAGTTTTGGGTCCTCTGTGGTTCTCACTGCTGTCTCTCTGTCTGTCTGTCTGTCTGTCTCTCTCTCTCTCTCTCTCTCTCTCTCTCTCTCTCGGCTCCCACTCCCCCATCCTCTCACTCAACAGCATGAAGAACCCTGCTCCCTGCCAGGCTGTGCTGGGTGCGAGGAAAGAACACCACCATGACACGTCTCTCCTCTTCGACTATGACCATCATGTGGATGAACTTGCAAATCAACATCTGATGTCCTCAGCCTCTGCCACTTACGACTACTAGCTGATCATTTTTCAACTAGATTCCGTGATGACACAACTCAATGCCTTGGAAAGTAAGCAGGTCACTCTTTCCTCTAGTTGCCCTTTTCTTAGCCATAGTACCACCATTTTCTCCGGCATCCAAGCTCAGAAACTTGCAGTTATCTTTGGTTACAACTGCTCCATTAATCCCCTATATCCAATCACCTAGCAAGTCCTTTGTTTCTTCATGAGCAATAATCACCTACTAGGGCTTCCCTGGTGGCACAGTGGTTGAGAGTCCGCCTGCTGATGCAGGGGACGCAGGTTCGTGCCCCGGTCCGGGAAGATCCCACATGCCGCAGAGCAGCTGGGCCCGTGAGCCATGGCCGCTGAGCCTGCGTGTCCGGAGCCTGTGCTCCACAGCGGGAGAAGCCACAACAGTGAGAGGCCCGCGTACCGCAAAAAAATAAAAAAATAAAAATAATAATAATCACCTACTGCTGCTCCCTCACCACCTACCTGGTCTAGGCTCTTACCACTTTATGACAAGGTTATGGAAGTTGCTTTGTAATTGACACCTCATCTATGGCCTCTCACCATGTTAAGGTTTTCTCCACATAAAAGATCTGGCCTTTCTAGACTGGACTTGGGTCAACATTCTCACTTCTCTGAAGCCTTCATGAGCTTCCCTTAACTCAAGGCTAAAGACTAAACTCTACATTCTGACATTCGAGGTCATCTAAAACTGCCACCACCTACCAAGTGAGGCATGTCAGCCTCCACACCAGGAAGGGCCCTCTGTTCCAGTTGGCCTGAGGGACTCATTGTCCCCCTGGGGTCAGAAATATTAGCTCCCTCCAAGCGGGCCATCTAGACTCAATCCTTCCCCTCCATTTACTCAATGGAGCCTTTGGAGATGCTACTTCTACTATCTGTGTTTCCTTTTCTCATTTTTAAATGCAATAACAACAGTACCTGCCTCATGGGGTTGGGGTTAAATAATCACATCTGTAAAGACCTTGGCATGGTGTTGAACCCTTGAGTGTTCACTAAATATCAGCCAAAATCATTGTTTCTCCGTGTGCTCATCTCTGCTCCTTTCTTCACACTGTCCTTTCTACCTCCCTTTCCTCTCACTAACCTTCACCTGAATCTTAAACAGTCCTCAAAGGCACGGCTCAAATTCAACTTCCTCCACGTACTTTGGCCAATGCACATTGATTCCTTTTGTCTCATTCCTTCTGTATAGCTATCTCAGCACATTTTTTATATTTAGCTTTAGCTTGTTAGTTACCTTTTCAAACTATTTTCTCTATTTCAATTAGTCTGTACGTTTCCTGAGGGCAAGAGCTTTGTCATAAATAGTACAATAGTTACAGCGAATGAGTGGGTATGTCTATTGTTTGTTATACTGAGATCAGCACTATTTCTTCACACAAAATTATTTTTCTTTTTCAAGAATTTCACATGATATTACAGAAAGGGGGGAGGGAAAGAAATATCTAAATCATCATTAGGAGACGGTATCATTGCCCAGCAGCCACTTATTTTACAAAACACCAGTATAAGCATTTTGCTTATTTAATTCAGAAGGGGGAAATGTCAGATCAATTCTGACCACTACAGGTCAGGAAGTTCAACCAAAAGAGTAGAAAGAGAAGTTTCAGCCAAGAAGACCTGTCAAAGCAATACTCCAGCATGACAAGAAACTCACCTCCATGAGGGGGTACAGACAAAAAATACAAATAGGTTAAGAAGTTACCTACTAAATACTTGTCACAGTTCCCACATAATGGGTATTTAGTAGACATTTGCTGAATTAACAAATAAATGAATGAATGATGGATGGAAAAGATTCTGATAAGGAGCTAAATATTTGGAATGGTTCTCAATCTTTTAAAGGAACATAACTTGAGGATTACTATTCTGTTACAAAAACTTTCTTTTCAGTCTTGGTCAGTGACAGAAAACAAGACTGGGCAGACCACTGGTGTGACCTAATACAGCATTTCTTCTCATCTGTGTATCACTGCCTAGATGTCAACCATGGTATAAATTTTATCAGATCTGTATATTAGGAAAAAGATATTTTGAAATCCATATTTTTAAAATGTTAGCTCTCCTTTAGAAACTTAGTTGTAACATTAATGTTCTAGTGTTGTTTCACATAATTGCTTATATACCACAAGGTGGCTAAGTTTCATTTCTTTGAATTTAATTGAAACCCAAAGGACAGTCTCTCTGAATCATACAGAAATATAGAACATTAATGAGTAAAGCATCTGATACTTACACTCCCTTTAGACTTTCTGGATCCTACAATAGGAGGTAGTGAAGAGGCTTTCTGACTGCGGAAACAAATTGCAATTTAGAAATCTGAGCATTATTCACAAATAATAAGGCAAGATAATCGTCATCTCAATTTGTCATCCTGACATGGAGCTCAACTACTTACTGACATCAGTATTTCACAAAAAGTCCCATAGACTTCCCCAATTTCACAAAGACCACCATAACATTTCCAAATTCCATTCCAAAAGACCTTTAATGTTTTCTTGTATAGTATTTTTTATATAAATTTATTTATTTTAATTTATTTTTGGCTGTGTTGGGTCTTCGTTGCTGCGCACAGGCTCTCTCTAGTTGCAGTGAGCAGGGGCTACTCTTCGTTGCGGTGCACGGGCCTCTCATTGTGGTGGCTTCTCTTGTTGCGGAGCACCGGCTCTAAGCACGCAGGCTTCAGTAGTTGTGGCACGTGGGCTCAGTAATTGTGGCTCGCGGGCTCTAGAGTGCAGACTCAGTAGTTGTGGTACATGGGCTTAGTTGCTCCAAGGCATGTGGGATCTTCCCGGAACAGGGCTCAAACCCGTGTCCCCTGTCTTGGCAGGCAGATTCTTAACCACTGCACCACCAGGGAAGTCCCTCTTGCATAGTATTTTAATTGATGCTTACAAATAAATTTAGTACTGTCTTAAGTTTTTTCATAGCATTTTAAATCAGATCTCTAAATTTTCTATTTGCATTTCAAAAAATCATTTCCTAAGCCAAGTGATGATTTTGCCAGATGGCATTTAAAACTATAAATTTCCATCGTCTTTATCATGTCTATAATGCCTGCCTCTGATAGAAGCATAGAATAGTAAAACACTGGCATGTCTATTCAGGGAGTTTCTAAACCAGTCATTCTCACCAAAAAGTAAAAAATTCTTTTCAGCTCTAAGAGTAAGTTATTTCCCAGATGTTTCTATTATAGGAAAAGATCCATCTTGAAACCCAACCCATCTTGAAACCTAACCCTCTCTGAAAATAAGGAGGCCACAGAGATAAAGGTAAATCTTACTAATCTGCCTGAGAAAGGCCACCATGAGCTAGTTTTCTCACTGCCATCAAGTACAAGCTCTCACTGCAGTGTGTACTGCAACGCCCAGCAGCCTAACCCAGTATTGTTTAGCAAATGTTGTGAAGGATTTGATTTCATGGATGGGTAAGGATGGTGAGCAGTAAGTCTGCTTGCATACTTCAAACACCACCCCTGAAATTCCATTTCATCTATTACTTATGAAACCCTTGGCTAGCCTCTCCATCAAGCTACACAGATTGCAAATTAATGGAGAACAAATTGGTGACATTCTCAGAGCTCTATCTCTGCCACAAATCACCCACCCTAGCAGAGGACAACTACAAAAAGTCAGTTTTCTAGCAAAGTGGACACAGAAAAGCAGCAGAGATGGATTGCAGTGCACCATGAGCAAGCCAAACGGTCCCTGCATCCAGGGCTGGGGCTCTTCATGAAAATGCATGCCTCGGCGTCCATCCACTGGGCTGAAATAAGGCATTCTTCACAAATATATGACATCTCATAGAAGAAAATGGTCCACTGTGCACTGTGTGTAGTTAATAGTGTAATCTTTAAAATTCTGCATGTAATAATTACACACCCAGCCATTCTACTTATTTGTACAAAAGGAACTATATCATTTTTATATTTTACTGTTTTTATTTTTTAAAGTAGAAAATATTCATTTTTAATCACCTTTAGAAGTTTCTCTACACACCAACTGAAAAGTTATTCGGTCTAGCTAACCAGTTAAGATGCTATTAAAACTTCTAATAACGTATGCTATTTAGAAGCTCACTGCCCTGTATCTTTTTCACAAAAATAAGTCTTTATTATAAATTTGTTAAGTGAATGGTAAAAAAATACTATATACTCTATCATGGATTCCTCACAATTATATTTTCATGCAGTAGTTCTCAATCTCCAATCACAGCAAAATAAACACTGATCAATTTATTTCATACATGCTTTCCATTTTAACTGATAAACAAGATTCTATAAAATAGACCAGTGGTCAGCATAAGACTCAATGCTATTTCAAGTGATAATTAAAATGTGAGAAGTGAATGAGGATGCAAACTTACCCATAAGACCTTCTCATCGTTGACTTGTCAAAAAGTAATTCACTGTAAGGCAATTTCTTAAACTTATCTCTGCCGACAGCCACGTAAAACTGCCCATTCTCCAACTCTGCCCCACTCTCAATCAGTTTTCCTTCTAAAGTATAAAGTCTGCCAAAATATGAATGCCAGTGATTAAAATTTTAACAAGCATTGCAAGAACTGCTTAAAATCACAGAGTCAATTAAAAACTCTTCTTAAGTTGGCTCATTCGTTACTATGCTAATTACTGAATTATAAATGCTTCAAAGTCATTAGACTCAGCTAAATGCCATTGCTATAATGCACATGCAGTTACTCTCTAGCTGTACAGTGTTTCATCCCAAGAAACCTGACAATCTAACATAATGATCCCCTATTGCTGCCCTATTTAGATTTTAGAGGGAAAGAATTAACTTGTAGAGAACGTCGTGCTTTAAATGAAGCTCGACTTTCACCGAAGTTTGATTCTTCTACTTATATTCTGTGAGCACCTTTAAAATTCATTTTCTTAATGCATTGGTCAGGTTGACAAGCCACTTACTGCATTCCATGCAAGAGCGGCCCTCAGCCAAAATTTTACATCCAAGCACACAGAACTGGGTCAGAAAACAAGAGGTGAGAGGGCAGGAGGTAAAAGAACCCACTGCTAGTATTAATGACGCAGAACTGCATAGCGTTCATGCTTCCTTTCTTTTTTCTTTTGCCTTCCCTCATCGTCCCAGAATCAAGGGATTTCACAAGAACTTCCCTTTACTGTAAAACTGCTGCTGCAAACTACAATATGTTACTTATTAAAAGAACAGTGATAACTTTGCTAGACGATTTAAAGTGTCCACAGAACTTGTTTAAAGAACAAGAAAAAACAGACTATTAGAAAACTACACCACAAAGACAAGGCATGTTTTTGAAGGTGATAAACAAAAGAGTTAGTAACTGGAAGGGTTTTAAGATAATAACTTTTAAGATTCTCAGACTTCTTATATTATATCATTAAGGGCAGTGATAGTTGCCATTGACCTGTGTACTTGTTTACTGATTATGTAAATGGCCATATCATATGGAGTCAAGAAGTAAAACAAAAACAGCCACCAAACCCCCAAACATGTGTCAGTACTGAGTTAGTATAAAGATGCTAAAGTCTTTCTTTATAATGTAATTCTATCCCTCAAAGTCTAAATACCAACACTTAACTCAGATATCTGGATTTCCTGCCTTGACCTACACCAGGGTTGCTAAACATTATTGACATTTTGGACCTGATAATTGTAGGAGAGGTGGGGAGGCTGTCCTGAGAATTGTAAGATGTCAACAGCACCTTTGGCCTCTACCTACGAGATGTAGATGGTAGCTGCCCCTATTCCCTGACTCCGGACACTGCAAGCATCCCCTAGTGGCAAAATTGCCCTGGTTGAGAACCACTGGCCTAGATCCAGATATTCTTCTTCTTTCATTTTCCTTCAAAATAGGAAGATCTGAATCAGTAGTTAACTTTTATAGCTAGAAATTAAAAGGCAGCAAATCTGTGACTCTGGAAACAGCCAAAATTTGACTGGTTTCCTCAACAGGTCGGTAAAAGATACTGAGTAAATTCTAGCCTGTGATTTTAGCCTTCTTTTATATGACTCTTGTTGACCTGCTTTCTTACTTTGCTACAAAACACAAGAATCATAAACAAAGAGTTGAACCAATTTGTGTGGGATGCTTTTGATATATATACTGATGCACAACCCTCCCTGTTCTGTTCTGTTAAGGGAGGGTAGGCGTGTCCCAAGTGAGCAGCAACCAAACCTCATTCGTGTCTGGCATTACAGTCAGAATTAAGCCTCTCCAAGTATTCAGGTGTTTCAGGGGACATATAACTATATTCTCATTTCTGTATTTGTTCTGGAATATATTTTATTTCTATGTATCAATTTGTTCATATCAATATATGTATGAATAGGTGTATCTGGGCATGCAATTGTGTGTATGTATCTTTGTGTGCTTCATATTATTTATTGAGTGGGTTTACATCTATGTATGTGTCAAAAGACAAAACTATATATCTTTTAAAAAAAATCAGTGTATAACTGTTGAGATCTGCCTTTACTCCTGATGCCAAAATGAAATCCAAATGGATCAAAGGTTTAAATGAAATTTAAAAGTTGAAAGACGAAAACATGGGAGAATATTTTTATAATCTCAGAGTGAAGAAGACCTAAGCTAGTCATAGAACCTAATGATCATAATGAAAGATTGAAAATTTGACTGCATCAAAATTCATCATATCTGTGTGCAAAAAGAAACATAAAGAGTTATAAAAATACAAACTGGAAACATATTTAAACATATTTAAATATGGAAACATATTTAAAACTCATATATGAGAAAGGGCTAATTTCTGTAATATATAAAGAGTCCCTATAAATCAATGAAATAAATGTGCAAAGGCCATGAGAGATATATATTCATATTCATATGTAATGAATATGTTCATTCATATATAATGGGAGATAAATGTATGGCATTTATTTACAGACTAGCTTGGTAGTTAACAGCTCAGGCTCTGGAGCAGACTGCCTACTAGGTTTGAATTCCAGCCCTTCTGCTCATTACCTGAATAATCTTGGGCAAGTAAATTTCCCCCACTATGTCTCATGTTTCATGTCTATTAAAAGAGAATAATAGAACTAGTCACCTCATAGGGTTGCTGAGTTAATTAAGTTAAAAATGTAAAACACTTGGAATAATGACTCGCACACAAGAAATGATCAATGATATTGTTGTTGTAGTATATTAAATAAATAAAATTCAAGAAACAATGAAATACTACTTTTACCAAGACAAAATGTTTGTTAGTTTTATAGTATAGATGAGAGCATGAAAAACAGGCCCTCTCATGCACTTTTGGTAAATTAGTACAGACTCTTTGGAAGACAGTTGGCAGTATCTATCAAAATTTAATAGCATTCACCACTTGATACAGCAATTTGACTTCTACACTTTCATCTCTTAATAAACTCTGCTTAGATACAAAAATATGTACTGTAATAGCAAAAGGTTGAAAATGACTGAAATTTCCATCAAGAGGAGACTGTTAGATAGATTAAGGTACACCCATAAAGTGGAATATTTTGTAATCTCTAAACATAATAACATAGACCTATTTGTGATGATAAGAAAACTGTCCAAGATTTTTTGTTACAGGGAAAAAAGCAAGGTGTATTTACATATTTATTCATGTGTGTGTGTGTTCCCATTTGTGTTTCTATGAATTCCAGTTTCCATCCTGCAACGATGCAGAAAAGTACTGGAAAGAAAGACTGGGGAACCTGAGGTGGGAGAAATAGTTTTTATTTATATTTTTGTCCTATTTGAATTTTTTACCACATGTGAAGTATTAATACTTTCAATTAAAACAATTATATTTAAAATCACAATGGTTGTAAAACTATATATACTAATATATGTAAATATGCATACATTAATCTGTACCCACATTTAACTGAAGAACATACAACCATCTGAGAGCTTATTTTACCCTATATGTCTATAGTGTTCTCTACCAGTGGAGTATGTTAGAGAGACTGGGTGAGGATAATATTCAAGAATAACTACCAGAAAACTCTTCATTGGATTTCAAATATTTGTGTGTCACATATTATATATAATCTCTGTACATGTCTATATTATTATTATATATATTAGAACTTGAGAAAAATGTTTTTGATTTCTCAAGTTTAGGCAACCCCACTTAATTATCCTCTCTAACTTGTCTCCTTCCTAAACCCACTAATACCTCCTGATGTCTTATTTTTTTACCTGAGGCAAATGATTTGGACCATCAGATAATTATAAATATCTCCTAAAGAAAAGGACAGTTAATTAAGAGTCAAGAAGCTGGCTCACTCAAAAAAAAAAGTCCTTCTCAAATAATACAATGCTGATGCTTGCCTATTTGCTGTAAATCAAAAGAAAAAAATAGTTAATATTTGTTGATGTGCTCTATGTGCCAAAAAATATAAACAGTTAATATTTGTTGAGAAGTTACTATGTGCCAAGTACTGTTCTAAGCTCTTTATACGGATTAACTCCTTTCTAAAACAACTCTACAAGGTACGAACAATTATATACCCATTTTACAGATAGAGAAACTGAGGCATATAGAGCCTAACTGGAGAGCTGAAATTCAAATCTAGGGACCAGTGACTCCAGAGCCTCTTGGGAATATCCTCAGCAATTCTGAAATCCATCCACTTGCAAGATTACTTTGACATACCTGTGGACAGCCCCACTCCTCAGAGTTATTTTTTCCGTGACCATTTGTAGTACATGATCCCACTGATTCAAGGCTTTTCTAGGGATGAGGAGTCGAGAAGCTGGGTTTATAAGGTCTCCATTTGCAATCAAGCTGGAAAAAAAGCAAAGCCAGTGAGCCAAACTGTTTGACACAGTTATGCCTTTAAAACTACAAAATAAATCCCAACCCAAAAGGAAACCACCACAACAATTTTAACCCAAAATGTAAAGGGCTCTAACTTACAAGATAGCGCAGGGTTCCAGGAGCGGTTTTCTAAAGCGAGCTGACACATTGATCCTGCTGTGGATTACTGGTTTTACCTTCAAAAGCAAAGAAATACAAATCACGGAGCTTATGAAATACAAAGCACCGAGTGCTTTTTTTTCCCCCATGAGGAAAAATTACAGGTTTCCAGGGAACTGGCTGAGACCTGTGTTGCCTTTGTTAAAACCTTGCTTTTTTTTCCACTTACATAAACATTTTGGGCTCACCCTCTATCGATGGCATGTTGCCTTAACAGAGAACTCAAGAAAAATTTCACTTAAGCCCTGGGCATACTACTCATGATCTGTGCCAACAACAGAAACTGTTGAGCTATTATGAGAAATTTAAGGCAACTTTTTTAAGCAATTACTTTCTGTAAAACAAAAATAAAATAATAAAATAAAATAATCCTATAAAATCTTGAACTCCCAAGTGTCCTCCCCCTCCAGCCACAACATAGTGTTTGGTCATCTCTCCTCACCCGCCTGCTGCCTAGAGTTTCTGGGTCCCCACCAGGCACTTGACCCCATCCTATTTTCTTGAGACTGACTTCATCAACTTTTCTCAACTTCACTTCTTCCTCTATCCACCAGCCAGACTCTGACCACCACCCTCCATTCCCGAACCCCTTGCATCTGGGTAGGTCTGGTCATCTTTCCATCCTTTTGCTTCCAGGGTCCAGGCTGTTGTACCGAGAACCACATGGCCCCTCGGGCACCTTGGCCTGAGACAAGGCTTTGGCATCGGCCAGCCCTGTCCTCCTCCCAAATCAACTACTTCTTACATTTCCCACAGTAAACTGTCCAAATCCCTACCTTTCATCCTAAATCCTAAAATCACACTCCAGGCACACCCACTCTCAGCACATCATTTCCCTCCAAACTTCAAGGAAATAAACGCCAACAGGCATGAAGGCTTTCAACCTCCCTTCCCTCCATAACCCACTTCATCTACATCTTCACCACTTTTCTCCTTTGCTGCCTGTCTCAGGAGAAGGATCCTTATCCCTTTACAAAGCTAAGCCCCCATCTTGATTTTACCCCCTGCTGCCTCTACTTGTTCCCTTAAATAGCTAGGACCCTTCACCCCCATCTGGTGTCTTCAATTTCTCCCTTGACCCTTTGGCCCTTTCGCTCCTCTTCATCATTCCTCTTCCTAATTCCTCCCACCCTATCCTCTCCTCAGTCTTCTGCTATCTGGTTTCCACTGAAAGATATATCCCAACTCTTAAGCTTGGCCTACAAGGACCCCCATGACCAGCCACTGCTTCCTTGGTTCCCTCATCTCCCACCAACACTCCTTCCTCCCCAGCCCCTAGTTGTGACTTTAGGTCAAACCAGCCTACCTTCCTCCATTAATCATCAAAACTATGCCCTGAATAAGTACTTACTACTTAACCCCATTTTACAAATGAAGAAGCTGGAGCTTAATTAATTAATTTGCCTAAAAATCACACATACTAAGGGGCAGGGTTGTCCATACAAGTGAACCACTATTTGCTTTGCACTTTGGTAGTTATTTTAGAGATAAATATTAACCCTAAATAATTTATGGGACTCTCTCTTCAATCAAATTATGCCATTTTGAGAAGAATAAGGGGTAGAATTCTTCTTGACTCTCCAGTGCCTAAAACAACACTTGGCAATGCCTGCTAGTTGAACAATAAATGTTTATTGAAATTTAATTAAAAGAGACTCTAATTTAGAGTAAAATATTTTTAATCAATCACAATAATTTTTTTTTTTGCATTTTAAACCCAGAGATTCTTGGCCCTAAGCTAATATTTGCAGTGATGTTGACTTTTTAAAAAAAAAAAAGTTTAACAGATAATGTATGCACCTGACCAAAATTCAAGTGGTAAAATGGGGCATACAGTGAAAAGGAAGAATCTTTCCCATTCCTGTCCCCCAACCACAAAGTTGCAACCAGAATTAGCAATATTCGTTCAAATGCAGCCTATACCTACATATACATATTGTCTTATGTGAACATTTTATACATGTAATTTTTAAACATAGGAGTAACTTGCTGTGCCCATTCTTCTGCACCTTGTTTTTTTCATTTAACAATTACCATGGCAGTTGTTCCATACTGGTAGTTACAGTAAGGGTTGCTTCATTCTTTGTAATAGCTGTGTATATTCCACACCATGGATGTGCCATAATTTATTTAACCTGTCCCTCAGTGACAATCCTGTTGGTTGTTTCTAAATTTTGCTGTTGCAAATAATGCCATGATAGATTTCCTCGTAAATATTTATTTGCATAAATATGTAAGCCTTTCTGTAGAATAAATTATTAGAATTGAGAATTTGCTGAAATAAAGAAGAGGCAGTTTTTTCAGTTTAATGTAATGTATTGCAAGCTTACTCTTGATTGATCCCAAGGGTCCCTTGATTTATTTAGTTCATACTATAGCATAAGAAAATAGATTCGATTTCCAAGGAATAAAGTTTTGTGGCCAGGGTTGTAGTTTACAGCACCTTGGATGACTACAAATCCCTCTCCCAGCAGATTTGCTGCTTCTTAAGGTTTAGCTTGTTTAACTGCAAATGAGTCTTTGCCTGTGTGAAGGACAGGCCTTTCTGATTCTGCATCTATGCTGATAGGATCTGCTTTGTGAAATCCTCCCAACCTCTTAATACTGACTCCCTGGCCACTGAACTTAAAGCTTCTGCCACATCCCTGGTTCTCTATTGCCCTTCCCTGCCTTTTTGCTTTTTTAAATAGCACTTACCATCATCTAACATATTGTACATTTTACTTATCTGGTTTTTAATTTATTGTCCCTACTGTTACCTTGTAGTTACCCTCAATATTGACTAGTAATGTACTGAGCAAATACATCATACCAATTGTTATTTTTTCAAATGTCTTTCCTTCCAACCTTGATTGCTTAATACCCTGTTAGACTGTTGAATTAAAGATGAAGGTGAATACATTAGATAAACAAATAACTTGGAAACTCCTGTTGAGCTGCCTGATATATGCTATTTTTCTTTAGCCCATACATGTCTATAGTTATTATATACAGAAACTCACAAATAGATGATTTTTTAAATAATTATATAACTTGATTCTGAGTCTGTAAGTTGTTGCTTGAATTAAATTAAACCATCTGTCTTGAATAAGTTGTTTTCCTCATTCAGTATGACAAAAATATTCTCCAAATGTTCATGATTAACCAGCTGAATTGAAGATTAATCCTAAATATATATTTCTCTGAGTCATTTTAGTTAAAATAACTAAATCAGTCTGTTTCCAGATATACTAATAAAAGAATTTGAAAAAATAATCCAAGTAATATGTTTGAATTGAAAAAAAAATGTAAGACCATTGTATAAAACAATTAGGACTTTTGAAGGGAAAAATACCATTTTTAATTAAAATGCATTTTTCTAATTGGCATTTTTTAAAATAAATTTATTTATTTTTGGCTGCATTGGGTCTTTGTTGCTGTGCACAGGCTTTCTCTAGTTGGCAGCGAGCGGGGGCTTTTCTTCGTTGTGGTGCACGGGCTTCTCATTGCGGTGGCTTCTCTTGTTGTGGAGCACGGGCTCTAGATGCGCGGGCTTCAGTAGTTGTGGAACACGGGCTCAGTAGTTGTGGCTAGTGGGCTCTAGAGCACAGGCTCAGTAGTTGTGGCACACGGGCTTAGTTGCTCCGCGGCATGTGGGATCTTCCCGGACCAGGGCTCGAACCCGTGTCCCGTGCATTGGCAGGCAGATTCTCAACCACTGCACCACCAGGGAAGCCCTCCTAATACATTTTAAAAATTCAATTTTAAATTGCTCTTTTTTTTTTTTTTTTTTTTTTTTTTTTTGCGGTATGCGGGCCTCTCACTGTTGTGGCCTCCCCCGTTGCGGAGCACAGGCTCCGGACGCGCAGGCTCAGCGGCCATGGTCCACGGGCCCAGCCGCTCCGCGGCATATGGGATCCTCCCAGACCGGGGCACGAACCCGTATCCCCTGCATCGGCAGGCGGACTCTCAACCACTTGCGCCACCAGGGAGGCCCTAAATTGCTCTTTTTTAAAAAAAAATCACATGGGCTTCCCTGGTGGCGCAGCAGTTAAGAATCCGCCTGCCGATGCAGGGGACATGGGTTTGAGCCCTGGTCTGTGAAGATCCCACATGCCGCGGAGCAACTAAGCCCATGCATCACAACTGCTGAGCCCGTGAGCCACAACTACTGAAGCCCGGGCGCCTAGAGCCCGTGCTCCACAACAAGAGAAGCCACTGCAATGAGAAACCCGCACACCGCAGCGAAGAGTAGCCCGCTGCTCGCCGCAACTAGAGAAAGCCCGCGCACTGCAAAGAAGACCCAATGCAGCCAAAAATAAATAAATTAAATAATTTTTTTTAAAAAATCACGTTTTTGTCACTGTCCATATATGATAGACTTAGGCATTTAGGAAAAAACATACTGAAGCTACTTATTTGCAAAATATAGCCCAACCTACACAAAGAGCCTTCAACTCTATTTTCCTTCAGTGCCTTCAGATGAAGTCCACGTGTCCTGGACTTGGGTATTTGAGATCACATCTGAGCTGGCCCCATCTTTTCACACTCTAACCTCATTTCTCACTATTCTATCACCTACCCTTCACTCATCTGGATATAATTCTCCTCAGAAATTCCATATCATTTTGTCTGAATCTCCATACAACATTTTTCATAGGTATAACATATTCCCCTTATGTTATCAATATTTTCATGGACTGCATCTCTCTTTTATTTTTTTTAGTAATGAGCCTCATCTATAACTCAAAGATCCATTCATGGCACTTTGGCACTTTGGACATAGAATTCACTCAGTAAATACTTTTTTTTAATTGAAGTATAGTTAATTTACAATGCTGTTAGTTTCAAGTGTACAGCAAAGTGATTCATAGATAGATAGATAGATACTTTTTCAGATTCCTTTCCATTACAGGTTATTATAAAATATTGAGTGTAGTTCCTTGTGCTATACAGTAGGTCCTTGTTGTTTATCTATTTGATATATAGTAGTGAGTGTGTATGTTAATCCCAAACTCCTAATTTGTTTACCCTCCTCTCCTCTATGGTAACCATAAGTTTGTTTTCTATGTCTGTGAGTCTATTTCTGTTTTGTAAATATGTTCATTTGTATCATTATTTTTTTAGATTTCACATATAAGTGATATCATATGATATTCATCTTTCTGACTTAATATGATAACCATTTAATATGATAATCCCTAGGTCCATCCATGTTGCTGCAAATGGCATTATTTCAGTCTTTTATATGGCTGAGTAATATTCCATTGTGTGTGTATATGTGTGTGTGTATAATCTTCAGTAAATACTTTAATTAAGCAAAATTGGGACCAATTTTTTTGAGCACATACCATGCCCAGAATTGTATCAAACACTTTCCACATGTTACCTTGACTTTTTGTAATATCTTTATGTTAGTTATTTTCAAATAAGTTTACAATTGTAAAACACAACAGAATTTATAAAATGCTTTCACACTTACAGTGATGTTTATTCCTCAAAATAATATTATAAGGTTAGTATTATTCCAGTTGTATAGAAAGGAAAAGATGAGCCTCTCCACCCCTCAAGGTCACACAGTAAGCAAAGAAGCAGTCATATGAGTCCACTTCTGATTTCCAGTGCAGGGTTCATTCCTACTGCTAATGTTGCCCAAGACAGAAATTGGCCACTAGCAGAAACAGTAGACACGTATTTGTACCCATTTAAATAAGAGCTTTCTTGAATTATATACAACTGAATATCTGTAAACATTTATATATATTGGCATATCTAGACCACCCTTATTCAGTGGTTCCAGTATCTTCTCAAGACCACCCAAGTTTCTCTCCCCTTCACTGCTACCTGCCAACTATTCTTTACATGATCATACCAGTATAATTTATGGAACTCCAATGGAATGAAAATTGAAATCTGTTAACCCCCTGAAATTTTAGAAATTCCAGAAAGGCATGGTGGCAAAATCAGCCCAGCCACTGAAATATTTTCATCAGCATTGTTATATAATAATAAAAAAATTCCAACCACTCTAACTTCAGCGACAACCTAGTTATAGAAGATGTCTCTAATTATAATGAACCAGCTGTTTAGAACATTCCCAGAAGGGTCCAATTAGTTTCTATGAGCTGATGCAACCACTCATCTCTACCTGGGTCCTCTACAGGTGTCTGTGCTGTTGTACCCAGTCCAGGAGCTGATACCCAAAGGAAGGGTTAGGATTCATCTCTCAGGTGTGAATTATCATCTCTTATTCAGAGGGTCATTTTTCTGACAATAATGGATATCTTAGCATCAGTTTGCATATTTGGCTTTTGAACTGTTCTCTAAATGAATGTCTCCCCCTTCATTGAAGCAGGAAAACAAGTCAAAACAAATTCACAAAATGACACGGCTATTCAAAACAGCAAGGTAAAAGATTTCTTTTTAGCTTAAAAGTGACCCAAAAGTTACAAGTCATTATACATTTGTCTAAACCCATAGAATATATAACACCACAAGTGAACCCTAATGTAAACTATGGACTGTGGGTGATTAGGATGTGTCAGTGTAGGTTCATTAACTGTAACAAAGTTACCGCTCTTGTGAGACTATGCATGTCTGGGGGCAAGGGCTATACGGGAGATCTCTGTACCTTCCCCTCAATTTTGCTGTGAACTTAAAACGGCTCTAAAACGTAATGTCTAAAAAAATATTTTTTAACTTTTATAAAAGTAACCCAAAAGATAATATACCCATCATTAGTAATACCTTTCTTGAAAAATTCTTAAGTGTAAGCCTATATTTAAATGTATCCATACTGCTAAATCTTTTTGTCTTAAAAAACAAAATGCCCACTAATTTTCATCAAAATTTGAACCATCAAATCAATTTCCCAGCATACCACAAATTTTTAAACTATTGGCTTTCTGGTTTAATTTTCTCTGTCTTGCACTTTGTGGAATATTTTAAAAGATCAGATAATCCCGAGCATTCTGAATATATAATGTTAAACCTCACATTTATTAATTTTATTCTAAAATAATTATTTGCAATGGACACTCTATCTTACAGCAAAACTAAACAGGACTTGAGTCATCTTTAAGGCATTCATAAGTCTGCATGGGTTTCCCTAATGCTATGCTGAAGAGAATAACATGACCCTCATAAAGTTAAAAAATAACCAATTAACCCAAGAGAACTCTTAGGAGTAATTACGGAAACCACTACCAACAAAGCATTGAAAAGAAAAAAATTTTTTGGATTGTTTGTCTTTTCTTTAATATTCTTCTTCACTTACTACAACTTGCTTTCTATTTCACCATTGTCATTTTTGTTTGGTTTGTGTTCCCAAATGGGATTCTGGATACCGAACCAATCTAGGCAGTGGAATGTAAAATTTCCACTAAGAATGCAGAGCAGCTGGAAGCGTGTACATAACAATGCAAGATGAAAGGTTACCAATGCCGAGCATGCGGGGGGCAGAGTACAGCCTCCACCTGCATTTAAATAAGTCATTTAGTCCCCAGGATTCCCACTGAAGAATGTGCCAACTGTACAGGATCTCAATGCTGTCTTTCATAAATACTAAGAAAGCTATTAACATGTCAACGGATGGCAAGAGAAAGTACACTAACATAGTTAGCAACTATTAGTGGTTCACGCACAATGTACTCAGTGCTCTGTGTGGAGGATTCAGAACTGTGCACAAAGGGCAGAGAGGGCCTCCATTCTCAGTGACTGAGCTTCTGCATAGGGTGGGATGCAGGAGTGAGAGAACCATGTGTGATTAGAAGGCTGGAACTTTCAGTCTTACTTCCCAGACCAATAGGAAGGGAAAAAGAACTGTAGGTTGAATCAATCACCAATGGCCAACGATATAACCAACCATGGCTATGTAATAAAAAAAAACCAAAGGACAGGGTTCTGAGAGCTTCTGGGTTGGTGAACACATGGAGATCCCGGGAGAGTGGCCAGCTCAGAGGCATGGAAACTCGGTGCCCTTCTCTAGGCATCTTGCCCTATGCATCTCTTCCATCTGGTTATCCTTTTATAACAAACCAGTAATCTAGTAGGTAAAATGTTTCTCTGAGTTCTGAAAGCCACTCTAGCAAACAAAAAGAGGGGGTCACTGGAACCTCTGATCTTTAGCTGGGTCTTCAGAAGCACAGGTAACAACCTGGACTTGAGATTAGCAAATGGGGGCAGGGGGACGGTCTACCTATCTCCAGGTAGATAGTGTCAGAATTGAGTTGAATTGTAGGACACCCAGCTGGTGTCAGAGAACTGCTTGGTGTGTGTGGGGGGTGGGGGGGGAATACCACACATTGTAACTGGAATCAGATCGTTAGGAATATTTTTTGTAATTATAAAATATTAGAAACAATCTAAGTGACCACACATAGGAGAATGGTTGAGAAAAGTATGGTACATCCATACAATGAAGAGCTCTGAAGTTGCAATTAAGAATGAGAATTACCTATACGTAGATTCCCAGGATATACTGTTAAGTGAAAAACAGCAAAGTGCCAAAGGATATCTATAGCGTGGACCCTTCATATAGAAAAGAAAGGAATATAGATATAGAGATAGAGACAGAGGTAGAGATACATATCTGCTCATTTGTGGGAAAGGATAGGATAAAGACAGGATAAATAAACCAGAAACTAAGGAGAATGGTTTCTTATGGGGAATGGACAAGAACCAGGTATGAAGAATGCAGGACTAGGAACTGAGCAGTAGTGGGGCAGGGAGTGAGAGACACTTCTCTCAGTATATCTTTTTGTACGGCTTATGACTTTCAGGACACGGCAAATAATTAAAATCAACCACAATGTTGTGTACCCAAAATAGAACATAAACAGTAACAAATGAAGCTAACTGTATTATAATAAATAACACAACCACACTGAAAGTTAAAACAGGGCAGTCATCAGTTAGATCCCTTAAACTATAACTTTCTTTTTTTTTTTTTTTTTTTTTTTTTTTTTCCGGTATGCGGGCCTCTCACTGTTGTGGCCCTCCCCCGTTGCGGAGCACAGGCTCCGGACGCGCAGGCTCCGGACGCGCAGGCTCAGCGGCCATGGCTCACGGGCCCAGCCGCTCCGCGGCATATGGGATCCTCCCAGACCGGGGCACGAACCCGTATCCCCTGCATCGGCAGGCGGACTCTCAACCACTTGCGCCACCAGGGAGGCCCAAACTATAACTTTCTTAATAAATAATATCCCGTAACCTGCCTTCACTAACCAAGCTTGCTATAATTGTTCTTGCAAACTGCATACCTTCCAAGTTTCGCGTAGCTTAGACATACATCACAAGACTTCTTTGACCTCCCCCTATAGATAACACCTCTGACATATAATAACTGGTTGCTTAAAATGTTTTTCAGGAACATGGAGCTAGTCTTGCCCAGCTCAAACCCGTCAAGACCACCGACCATTCAATGGGGCCTGTACAGGTGTCCAATGGATGACCTTTTGACATCAGAGGGCCAAAAACTCCACCCTCAAATCATGTTAACACTACCATTTTCTGATCATACATCCCATGAAAAAGCATGTTCGGCCTCCGCAGAACACGGATTATTTCACCCTTTTCTTTCCTCCAATCATCTTTCCCCACACCTCAGACCACCCTGCTCCCTTATCCCATCAATATCCCAAGTCCCTTGCCTTCGGGGAAGTGGATTTGAGATTTGTTCTTGGATCTCCCCCCTTGGCTGCCTTGTGAGTAAAACTTTTCTCGGCTGCAGACCTCAGTGTCTCAGTGTTTGGTTTGCTGTGCATTGGGCAAACGAACCTGGTTCCATAACAAAAGGGATGAGGAAGAAAAAACTAACCTAAGTAACTTGGGACAATAGTGCCCTTACTGTATACTGGAAAGCTAAAGACAAAAAGAGCTACACAAATACTGACTCTAGTCAATTAAATATTTCTCATAGGAGTATGAGTTAGCAATTTTAAAACTATTTTGTAGGTACATTAAAACTGAACAAATACATGAATATATTGTGGATAATGAGAGTGGGGTTTCCCAGTTTAGAGACATAAGTTTCATATAAGGAATGGGAAAGGACAGAGTGAACCCTGTGCTGCTGCTGTGGAATCGGAGGCATCAGGATGAACTCAAGTTTCTTGGGGTTTTTTTCGGTACGCGGGCCTCTCACTGTTGCGGCCTCTCCCGTTGCGGAGCACAGGCTCCGGACGCACAGGCTCAGCGGCCATGGCTCACGGGCCCAGCCGCTCCACGGCATGTAGGATCTTCCCGGACCGGGGCACGAACCCGTGTCCCCTGCATCGGCAGGTGGACTCTCAACCACTGCACCAGGGAAGCCCTGAACTCAGTTTTTAAAATATATATCTGCATATATACACTGATGGATAGATATAGAAATAAATGTAGATGTGTGTATTTGCATATATACATATATTTTCTAGCTCTGTCTATTGAGAGGCCCTAAAAGCCATGACATCTCAGTAGCAAGGAGCACCCCTAATGTCCAGATATTGGTTTCTAAATACCATTCTCCACTAAAATGAACTAGGTTTCTTTGGAGAAGCAGTTGATTCTAAGGGCCAGAGAAGGAAAAATACAAAATGTGCCTGGAACATCTTGTGGTGCTAGAAAGTAATGAAGTGCTCAAAAAAATGTTAGGACCATGTCAAAATGACACAGAAACCACCTGGAAAGGGTCCCCAATAGGCAAAGCAGGAATAATTTAAGTAACAAAATGAATAATGATGGTACTGGATTTTAACCCAGAGAATAAAATAAATATCCATGAGTCCATACTGATATAAAGAAATAACTGAATGAATGAATGAACAAATAAATAAATGTGAGAGAAAGGACAACTCTCCCATACAGTAGAATTCCAACTAATAAATGTAGAAGGCACAATGGAAACAGGAAACTATCGTTAGGTAAACACCACTGTAATAACTGTTGCAGGCAAGAACCATCCATGGATAATAAAATTTGTGAGTGATATCCTGAATGATGAGAAAAAGTATATTTGCATAGGTTCAAAGTATCTCCCTTTAAGATACTTGTTAATTACAAAGGAAACACAGTAACTTTACAGTGGAGAAAGCTGTTAGATTCCACCTTAACCAAGAGATCGAAGCTAGTATCACCAGTAAGAAGACATATCAGCATTATTTACTCCAAGGACAAATACAAAGTGAAACAGGATTGATTTTCCCTGATGAAATCAAGAGATTTCCCTTCCCAACTTTTTCTCAGAGCATTTACTTTAGAAAACTTGCAACTGTAAGCACTTTCTCCTCTCTTTGAAAGGTATGTATAATCTCTTTGAAGATTAAGATAGGCCTTTGTCAACTTTATCACCTGGTAATGCCTTTCTCAAAGACCTAGGATGTAAACATCAAGGGAGAGAGCACCCCTATTTCCCACTTCCTGTTGGAGGACAGAAGCTAATTTCAATGGACACCTTGCTCCAAGTGGCAAAACTACCTCCTTTCATAAAGATATGAATACTATAGTTTGTTTTTCTTCTGGATAAAGCCAACTAGCTAACACAGATGGTCACCCCAATTACCAGGTGAACTGATGATGAACTGTGTGTGACAAATGGTACTCTCAAGTCCTCACACTTCAGGGCTAGTTATTGTTTATCTTCAAAACATGTATGTATGTTGTGGGTGGCACCTGCTTGACTATATAAAAGACTAAAATTTCTTTCTGTCATTGCAATTTCTTAGTAGATTGCCTGTGATTCACATCATATTCTGATTTAATGCATATTCAGTAATAAAAGTGCTTTCTTTCTCTACTACCTTTGAGGAGAGGATTTCGGGATTGAGAGATTTTGTTTTAAATTTCTGGATTGAGGGATTTTGTTTTTAATTATATTTCCCCAACAGTACCTTCTGACATGATACATTGAACAGGGCACAAGATCATCTCCTGGTATTCTTGCCAAAAAATAAATAACCTCAAACCCAATCACAAGAAAACATCAGGCAAACCCAAACGAAAGGACATCCTACAAAATAACTGACCTTCAGAGTTGTGAAAGTCATGAGAAACTGAGGAGCTGTAACAGGTTAGTGGAAACTAAGGTAACATGATAAACTAAATGCAGTGTGGGACTCTGGATTGAATCCGGGACCTGAAAAAAACACATTAGCATGAAAACTGGCAAAATTTGTATAAGATTTATAAATTGAGTCATTGTATCAGTTTTAATTTCCGGCTTTCAGGAATGACACTAATGTTATGTGAGATGTTAAAAGAGGAAGCTGGGTGAAGTAAGGTGTACATAAATTCTCTGTACTCTTTGACAACTTTTGTCTGAAATTATTTCAAAATAAAAAGCTAAACAAATATAATCTTTAACACCCCTTACCATAACTAAAGATCTGATACATAGGAGGCCTCCCTTGCCCTGCCTTCACCTCCCTCACCCCATCTTCTCTCAATAATCATGCACAACTCTGCACTAAAATGTAAAAAAAAAAAACTTCCTGAGATAACCAACAATAGTTTCCACTTGTAACTAGAATGAACTTAGGCACTTCTGTCATGTGATTACATTTGGGTTTTGGTGTAGTTTCAAAGAAACTTGACCTTCTATTACTTTGTTACGCTAAGAGACAACTTGGAAAGAACAAAAAAATAGTCATCCTAAATTCGACACTAAATTAATAATTTCTTGCACCGCTAAAACAGAGGAGAAAGCACAGTTATCTCCCAAAGATCAGTCATGAGTTTTGTCACGAATACACAGAAAGTGGTGGGGGAGATTTTTTTCACATACCAGGCCTACTAGCTCAGAACAATAAGAAACAATGATTTGTTGTTAACCAGTGAACCTAGCTTAATTAGGAAAATATCTGCAATCCCTTAGGGGAGAACTAGGTCAAAAGAACCTCACCTCCACATCAAAACTGCACCATCCAGGAGGTCAAAGCACATGATGTAGATAAAAAAGAATGTTCAAGGTTCAGTGAGGTTTTATTTCTCAAAAAGCAACAGTTCAAGCCTATCTATGGCGCAGCGACCCTCCCTTCTGTAAGTAGCTCTCCCTCCTGTGAGCTTATCTCCAGCCCTTCCCACCCCACCCCCTCCAAGCCCCGCAAACAAATACCTTCACCTGAGAACCAAAGACGAATGACAGCACAACTCTTTTAAGTAAAACACACAGAGAAGTAAAATCTGTATTTGGCCCAGACCCTGCATTAGGACCTAAGACCTTCAAAAAAACCAACAGTTTATGATTACTTTGTGTCTCGCTTGTAAATCATTGTTAGCAAGAAAATCAAAGTCTATTCCCTCTTTGTCCCATTTTTTCATACTTCATTTCCTTCTCTATCTGGATTGCTTGGATGAGGGTCACCCATTCAAGAGCAATGGCATTCGGGTCACTTTGGTATCTAAACTATTTGGGCTGCAACACAAGAGATAGAAGAAAGGGCTTCACATCAAGGCAACTAAGTAAGGCCAAGTTCATTCTACTCCCAGTCTGACTAGTGCAGGGAAAGACTTGGAATCAGGAGGTCCTTGAAGTGAACTGAATTGGAATAATCCAAAACCAAAATCTTCAGAGAACCCACCTGGTTCAAACTCAAACACTCCATTTAGAGTAAGGGAACAAGACATCCACTTCCTCATATACTGCCTCTTTCCTTCTCAGATAAAGGCTCTCACTCACAGGCCACCATCTTTAATTATTCCATGAACAGTTTTTGAATTACTGTAAATAAGAAACCATAGGGCTTCCCTGGTAGCGCAGTGGTTGAGAGTCCGCCTGCCGATGCAGGGGACGCGGGTTCGTGCCCCAGTCCGGGAAGATCCCACATGCCGCGGAGCGGCTGGGCCCGTGAGCCATGGCCACTGAGCCTGCGCGTCCGGGGCCTGTGCTCCACAACGGGAGAGGCCGCAACAGTGAGAGGCCCGCGTACCGCAAAAATAAATAAATAAAATAAATAAACGAGAATGTATGAAGAACTTTCACTTACATTCTTCTTTAACCCATCCTGTATTCTGGTTACAGGATTTGTTGCCTGCCGTCTCCTCAGATAGATGGTTCACTCTGTGAGCCCAGGGACTCTGTTTTTTTTCATATTTCTAATTCCTCCAGCACAGCCCAGGGCCTGGCACAACAGCAAACATCTGTGGAGCCCTCCACGTGACCATGAACCAGCCAGTCAGGGTTCCTAGACTATCAGGGCTTACCATTAACAGGACAGTATGTGTTTGTTGAGTTGAGTTGAATTGAATTACAAAGAAACCTAGGTTAGAACAGTTACTGTTGTCATCAACTCACAGATGAGGAAACTGAGGCCATAAAGCAACCGAGCCAGGAATTTCAACTCTAACTCCTGAGATCTCTCTGCTTTACATAACAAGCATTTTGTTTTCATTTCTATTGACACTTTCTTTGTGAACCCTACTTACTTAAAACTAATCTCTTCTAATATCTTCAGTGTCTTTTAGCATGTGATGTGTGAATTTCACACATATCATTAGCTTTCATTGCAGCGATCCACCTTTAATCAATCTCTTAACATTATAAACTTATAATGAAGACATGAGATGTTACAAGCAAACAAAATGAATATTCTTTAAACAACAAAGTTCTATAGTCCAGTGAAGGTACTAATATGTCTTTCCCCTTGCATTTATTTGTCTCTGCTTAATATATACTTAGCTTGATTTACACTTTAATGCCCCACATTTGTTACTCTCCAACAGATGGCTAAGACGGCAAGCACAAGGAAATGAGGTCTAAATTAACGTCCTTCCGCTTTCAAGGAAGAAAACATAGACTGCCTTCTGAGTGTAGTATAAATTCCCTGACAATGAACAAGAAGAGTTAGCACGTCAGAAGATGTCAATAAATAGTATTTGTTTAGGAAGCAAAGAGGAATACTTTCTCCAAGGGCATGTATCTCCTCCACATACACAGAAACTCGATAAGCTCTCCCGCTCAGTCACATAGTAATTCCAAATCCCCTGCCTATTGGCACTGAGTTGTTGACAGCTGAGGATTTTAAAGTGGATTCCCCTGTGTAGACTTACCTTTACAGTTATTAGATCTCAAGGTAATAAAGAGTTTAGATTCCTGTAACGTTCACTACCAGGGATATTAAACTAGCTGTGCTTTGGACATCTGAATATGCGATGCTTATGAATTCAACTAATTGAGGCCACAACTTGTGTATCTGAATTATCTTCAGGCAGAGGGGTAACTTGTATAGCTAGAATAACCCAAGAGTTGAGAATCACTGCTCTGGGGACTTGATATAGCTGAAGCACATTTCTGTCAAGTGTGAGGCCCATGGCCTACCATACCCCAGAGGTCATTGCTCAAACTATTGGCCAACACAGCTACGAAATTTTATGCGTCCATGAGCAAGGAGCTCATGGCCTGCTTACCTCACCCTCAGTATGTCTACTGAACTACTGATTTTTCAAGACCCAGCTCCTCTCTGAAGTGTCCTTTCTCTGACCCCACTTGCCACGCAATATTAATTGCATTCCCCTTGGTACGTTCATCCACATCAGGCTTACACACTGTGTGCATTTATCACACTTTACTACTGTTATCTGCGTGCACATCTATCATTCCTGTGAGACAAGCTCTTCCCTGGAAAATAGGGGTCACGTTTTCTCATTTTTCACCCCAATCATCTGGTTCAGCATCTGACACATGGTAGATATTCACTTAATATTTCTTTTTTTAGTATAAATTTATTTATTTTATTTATTTATTTTTGGCTGCATTGGGTCTTCATTGCTGCGCACAGGCTTTCTCTAGTTGAGGCGAGCAGGGGCTACTCTTTGTTGCAGTGTGCCCGCTTCTCATTGAGGTGGCTTGGCTTCTCTTGCTGTGGAGCATGGGCTTTAGGCACGTGGGTTTCAGTAGTTGTGGCATGCGGGCTGCAGTAGTTGTGGCTCGCGGGCTCTAGAGCGCAGGCTCAGTAGTTGTGGCACACGGGCTTAGTTGCTCTGCGGCATGTGGGATCTTCCCGGACCAGGGTTCGAACCCGTGTCCCCTGAATTGGCAGGCAGATTCTTAACTACTGCTGCACCAGGGAAGTGCACACTTAATATTTCTTGATAACTACAACTTCAAGACAGAGATAACTTTTTCCAGTTCCCAATGAGAAAACAGTACTTTAGGTCCCAGGATCAGGGTTGAAACTCAGGCCTATTTAGTTCCAAAATCCATGCTGTTTCCACTAAGCCCTGCCCTCTCTCAATGATAAACGATGCTAAACTGAAGCATTCAGATAAAAATGGATGGGCACTCACCTACTGACGGAAGCGTATAAGTTAAAGTTTGGAGAGAGAATTCAGGCTCAATAAGCTTGGTTACCCAAAATGCATGTAGGTGTGTAGTGAGCAGGGGGACATGTACAAAATAATAAATATCACAACTGAAGGAAAGTGTTTACCCTCATTCCCTTCCCATGTAAGATAGACTTCTTGGAAAGCCTTTATCATGTTTGTTTGTTTCTTTGTTTTCCTGAGCATAAACTGTCACACTAAGAAGAAAAACAAGTTCAATGAAATCTTTTATCAACTCAGGTTTGTTGAAAGATTAGTTTGAAAAAAAACACTGCATTTTTGCTTCACTTCAACTCCTCATTTCTACCCTGCAATCCCAAAATTATAAAGGTAAGGTAAGGGAGAATGGTGATAGCTTGGAATTAAGGATACAGTGGAGACAGACAAGCAACATCAGCCACCTCATGTCCCAAACAGAATGGGAAATCGGAGAGGGATTCCTTCTATCATCCCAGAATTGGAACCAATCTATTTCTGTGATTAATCTAGGTTTTACAAGAAGAGGCCTAGCTTACTTTGTGCCTAATTACATTCAATACAAACAACTCAAGAAATCCAAGAGATGACACAAAATCATTTCCACATGAAACATTGAGTCTTCCCTGGGCTATCTGCTATTCCGCCTGCGTTTATATTTATAGTGTCAAAATGAAGACACGAATGAATAAAATGGTCAGGGGGTGTTCAAATTTCCACGCTGTGTTCCTTTCCATTTTGTTGTAGTGTTTATATCATGTGAAATACTGAAGGGAAAAAAGAGCACATTTATTTAAGAAAGCAAATCTCTTACACTTGCTTGGATATGGAGGAAAAGACAGCTATTTTAACCTGCAAATGAGAAAGAATGTGACTTCATCCAGTAAGTCTTCAGTGAACACATTACCAGGAACTGTGGAATTTTTCTTTTTTTTTTTAATTCCACTAAACATGCTTCAGAATTACTGTACCCCAATTAGCAATAACCATAAACTAGAAGCCAGTTTTGTTTGCAAGGGCTGTCTAGTCCATTCCTGGCAGTGTTACTTTCATTATGTGCACTCAGAAGAATAACTGTGTTTGAATGGCTTGTTGTTGCAATTAGGTTTCCAGGTTACAAGTTACCAAACAACCCTGGACTAAATGTAACTTCTAGACACACTGTTCCAGAGATTCTGAAACCTGCCATATGCATTCAAAGCTAAATTGCAATCTTCACACTCGTGGGGAGTAGAATAATAAATCAAAGTAAAGGGTCACCCTGTATAAACAGTATTGGTTGGGCAACCTTGCAGTAAAGTCATTCTGTCTAGCTTCAAAAGAGGAGGAATTTAGTCTCGCAAACTATCTGAGAACTTGGCCTTTTAAAATGGACCACCACAAAGAACACTTAGGAATTTTTATCTTGTAAATTTGCTTTGTGGGCGTGTAAGGCAGGCTGCCTTCTTGATTCAACATTGGTCCATCTCTTCCTAGATTGCTGGGGGCAGGTAGGATCGCACAACTCAAGAAGGACAGAGAGAATTTGGAGAGGAAAGAGCCACAGCCACTGAGGGGCAGGAAAACAGGATCCCAGAGGAATGATGTTTTAAACGGACACTATTCGTCTGAATAAGAGGGGGTTAGGCTGTGGTTTAATCATATTTTTCAACTTTGTGATGAATCTTTCCCTAACACAGGGGTGCCTGTCTGTGCTCCCAAAAGGCTTGAATTGCAATTTTAAAAACTTGAGTATTTTCATCATTAAAATGAATTAGAATGAAAAGCAGCTGGAGCATTTTCTCTACTCTAAAAACACAACACTGGGGGAGAAAAGGAATACTGAAATAAAAGGAAGGCAAAAATTGAATGCCTTTTCCTTGTCCTTGCCGGCATGATAAGGACACATACTGTTATGCATCAGCTTGCCGTCTTGTACTCCCAGCTCTTCCAGATGTCTCCCTTCTTTCACTCAAACAGCTACTGAAACCTTACCCCTTCTATAAGATCTCTCCTATCTAACTGGAGATGGGCAGAGAATTCTCCCTGGGGACATAGACTTCCCCCAGCTCTCCTTCACTCACAGTCCTATAATATGCCTTGAGCCATTGCTTATACACAATGTTAATAAATCAATCTAAGTCCTAGTTCAATGTTTCTTAAGTTGTCCTATACCTTTGTCAGCACTGTCTTGTATTACAAGCTCCTCAATGACTGCCACACTCTTTTTTGATAAGCTACCTGGCTTGGTAGCTTGATGACTTGGAAACATCAAAAGAAAGCAGCAGATTCACCCGCATGCAGTGAAAATAGTTTGATATGAACCGCTTTATTTTGTAATTCTATGTGAAGTCTTTTTAAATTTCTTTAAATAACAAATAAATCACAAAGTTGACAGGTATTTGCTTCTGAAAAAGAAAATGTACCTCAGATCAATTAAGGAAAAAAAAACCCTTATGTGGTTTAAAGAACAAACAAAACTGACACATGCTTGTTGGCAGTTACACTTCTACTAAATACGTGAGGCCCTTTAATTTTGATTAACTTCTAAATCATATACATCATTTATCCTCTCTGAAAGAAACAGGTATTTCTTTTGCCAAATTACTAGTAAATTCTCTATGACTTCGGGTTAGACAGGAAAGATTCCGTATCATCTTAACCTGACTTCAAACATTTTTATCAAAACAGTCTTCAAAACTTCGCAACAGAAAACTCTATTTCCTCTAATGAGAATGGATGATACATTATATATAAAATGGTAATATTTTAAACCCGATCATTTATTTGACAACAGTCACTAAAATTATCTAAACATGGTGCAGACTCAGTGACATTCAGATGACAGCTCAGACTGGTATTGTAAGGAGTTACCTCGTCACTCATTCACTCATTTCTTAAGCAGCTCTTTCATTTATTAAATTTTGTTAATCATAATTTGTTTTTATCTTACCTATAGCTCTGACTCCCTGGTATTTCAATCCCTCTCCTATGCTAATCATTAAGCCAAGTCAACTGCAAATACCAATTGCAGAAATGATCTGGAGTATTTTTCACCAAAATTAACATGTTAATAAAAATGTTATCAAGAAATAAAAGTGGGGACTGCCCTGGTGGCACAGTGGTTAAGAATCCGCCTGCCAGTGCAGGGGACACGGGTTCGAGCCCTGGTCCTGGAATATCCCACATACCACGGAGCAACTAAGCCTGTGCGCCACAACTACTGAGCCTGTGCTCTAGAGCCTGCGAGCCACAACTACTGAAGCCCGCCATGCCTAGAGCCCATGCTCCGCAACAAGAGAAGCCACCGCAATTAGAAGTCCGCACACCACAACGAAGAGTAGCCCCTGCTCGCCACAACTAGAGAAAGCCCGTGTGCAGCAAGAAAGACCCAAAACAGCCAAAAATAAATAAATAAAATAAATATTTTTAAAAAGAAATAAAAGTCAATTGGTGTGGGGAGAGGAGGTGGTAGCCAACAATGCATGCACTTGATCAAAAATATCTTCACTTAATCAAGACATCACAGCATATATACTTTTTAACTTTGAAAATAAGACATGAACACACTGGAAAGAGATGAACTGAGAAGCTGGCAGCTGAAGTTTTCTTTTTTAATCATGTTTAATAAGCACAGTAAAGGCTAGAAGCTGAACATGGGAAGAGTTTAAAGAATAGTGAATAAAGAAAGAAGATAAAGAAATGAAAAAAATTAAGAGAGTAAGGATGAGGATATCCAAAATGCTAAATATAAGTCACTTAGAAAGAAGAGAAAAAAAATATTTGGAAAAAACATAAATGTGACCTAATTTTTAAAAATTAAGCACAGAAGTTATTAAATTATTATATTTAGAATTAACTTATCTCTATTACTTATATCTAAGTATATATATTTGATTACAATAAAAATATTTGATATAGTTAGAAATATCTAAATTCTTTCAAATATTTCATCATAATTACATGAAGTCACTTTTTTAGATTATCTGCATGTGAATGTTCAAATTTATCAGATTAAATTCTACATGTTAGTAGAATGTTTCTACTCAGTTCTACTGACAAATTATATTTCAGAAGATCAAATTAAATGGTTCCTTCATGTTCTGTTATATGTGTTGTCAATACTCCACAGGAAAAATTTCCCAGAACAAAGTGGTGCTTCCTGAGCAACCAGAAAACTAAGGAGAAGTTGTTTATATTGGGATAAATCATATATATACAGTGTAGTTAATTCTATAAGCAATTAAGTGAAAAATCAGTTTGTTTCTGGATACTCAAAAATAATAGATATGAAAAGGAGAGGCTTTGTACTAATTCACAAAGTAATCATCAAAATATTGACATCTGAAGGTATGCAACGACCGTATCTAAATGCTATAACAGAAACAAGCAGCCGCATAGCACAGGGAGATCGGCTTGGTGCTTTGTGACGGCCTGGAGGGGTGGGATGGGGAGGGTGGGAGGGAGAGGGATGCAGGAGGGAAGGGATGTGGGAACAGATGTATATGTATAACTGATTCACTTTGTTCTAAAGCAGAAACTAAAAAAAAAAAAAAAAAAAAACAGAAACAAATTCCCAGTGTGGCAGAGGGTGTGTTCCAAAAATGGCCACAGCGATATTTCTGGCCCACTTCCTTTTCCAGAATCTTGCCCCTCCCCACTAAGAGGTGAAGTCTGTTTCCACTCCCCCCAAACCTGGACAGGACTTTGGACTGCCTGGAAGAATAGAATGTAAGGGAAGTGATGTTGCATGACTTCTGAGTCTGTCTATCTGCCTGTCTGTCAGATTCTCTTTCAACACTTGCCCTGAGAACCCCACCATTCTGTGAAGAAGCTCAATCTAGCCCACAAGGAGATACCACGTGGAAACGGGCAGGTGAAGAGGAAGTAAGGTCCAGCTGACAGCCAACATTCGCCACCATTCATGTGAGTGAACAGCCTTCCCATGATTCCAGCAGTCAGCCTGCAAGTATTCAGCTAGGGCTCCAGACTTCATGGAGCAGAGAAAAACCATCTCTGCTGTGCATCCCTGAATGCCTGACACAGGACCCATAGGCAAAATAAATCATTGTCTTATGCTTCTAAATTGTGGGGTAATTTATGTCACAGCCTTAAAAACTGGAACACTTCATTTTCAAAAAAAATCTAAAATTTTTTAAATATGAAGGAAATAGTAGTATTTAAAGCAAAAACTGATTACAGCCATTTTCATATACCGGGAAAGTAGCATGATTACTATTCATTCAAAAAAAAAAATTCTGTGGGCCAGCTACTGTGTTTAATGCTGGGGTGGTACAAAGATGAGTGTAAACAGATGTAATGACTGACCTCTTGAAGTTTATAATCTAAGGGGAGAAAGGACTTCAATCAACTATTTAGCTACACAAAGGTAAATGCAACTGTAACAAGGAGAAAGGTCCAGTATGCATTAATAGTGGGGGAATTTGATCTAGTTAGGAAGGTCAGAGAGGGCTTCCCTGAAAAAATGACACTTGAGTTGGGGTAAGTATGAGCAAAAGAGGCAAAGAGAGGAACAGGGGAGAATGTTCCAGACTCAGAGAACAGCGATGTGCAAAGGTCCTGAGACAAGAGGTAGCGTGGGTACACCATGGACTGAAGGAAGGCCAGTAGTCATGCAACATCACTTCTGTTGCATCTTATTCTGCCAGGCGAGCCAAAGTCCCATCCAGGTTCATAGGAAGAAAAATTAGACTCTACCTCTTGATGGAGAGTGGCAAGGTAAGGAGAAAAGAGCAAAAGAAAGTGTTGGAAGAGTGGATCTGGAAGTATGTGAAGGTACAAGAACACGTAAGACAATATCCTTCAGACTTTTATTGACCACCACTCAAAGAAAGGAATACATCTTACACTGCAACTTAATTCACATGCACACACACTCAATCCAAATCAGTTTCACACAACAGGAGTTACCTTCACTACTTATCATGCAATCTATTATCGTCTATTCTATCTTTGTATGTATTTGTCACAACTAAATTGATTTTCAATGTACTAAAGGATCACAACCTGAAGTTTGAAAAGCACTGGCATAAGGCCTAAGAGGGTAAGTTAAGGAATTTATCTCTAGGCTTGGAGTAATGGGAAGTCACCGAAGAGTTTTAAACCCCATGGTAACATAATCAAGTCTGTGTTTCCACACTCTGGTTGAAATAAAAGAGAAAACAGAATGCAGAAGAAACAGAACAAGTATAAGACGAGGTGGGAGGCTACCAAGGAAAACTGGGCAAGATATGATAGTAGCTTGAATTATGATGATAGTGGGGGTGGAGATGGAGAGAAATGGATGAATTTCAGATACTTGAGAGTTAAAACTGATGGAAGTGATTAACTACATACTGAGGATGAGTGAGGTTTTTGACTCTCAAAACAAGATGGGTAAGTAGTACCATTCTCTGAAGAAACAAAGGAAGAAACCAAGTATACAGCAGGGAAGACAGCTCTTGCAAACAAAACTGACTTCTAGTTTATGGTGATTGCTCATTGGGGTACAGTAATTTTGAAGCAAATTTAGTGAAAAAAAATATTTTAATAACTTCACAGTCCCAGATAATGTATTCATTGAAGAATAGTTGAGACTAACACTGGATGAGGTATCACCTTTTATCACCATGGGCGTACTTGCCAAAGACTGGACACAATATACTATCTTGAGCAGCTAGAAATAGCCCTGAATTTTTGCTTAGCTAGTTTATTAAAACTGGGACTTAGGGCTTCCCTGGTGGCGCAGTGGTTGAGAGTCCGCCTGCCGATGCAGGGGACACGGGTTCATGCCCCGGTCCGGGAAGATCCCACATGCCGCGGAGCGACTGGGCCCGTGAGCCATGGCCGCTGAGCCTGTGCGTCCGGAGCCTGTGCTCTGCAACGGGAAAGGCCACAACAGTGAGAGGCCCATGTACCGTAAAAAAAAAAAAACCTGGGACTTAGTGGTGGTCCTCAATAAAGAAGTTAAGATGCCAAATTTTCTTCCATATAATTCAGAGCCGAGGTCGGCAAATTATTGCCATGGGCCACAGTCTGTTTGTTCTCTGGAGCACAGCCACCACTCACGAGCTGCCAGGAGCAGCTTTCATTCTACAACAGCAGAGTTGAGTACTTACAGCAATGACTATATGACCCAAAAGCCTAAGATATTTACTGCCTGCCCTTTACAGAAATTAGTTAAGTGACTCCAAGGAAGGGAGCAGCCAAAGACTTCAGGAGACAGAAATCTTGGAGTAGAATTTCATGAGTGCTTCAGCCACTAATCTCCTACCTATGTGGCTCAAAGAAGGATCCCAAACACCCTCCCTTCAACAAGGCCTTGAGACACCCGTGGGTGAGGAACATTGCTCCAGCCACTCTAAAAGTGTGCTGGTGCTTGTTCTCTCTAGACCACGCATGCATGGAAGATGCTGCATTTTATTTTATTTTATTTATTTATTATTATTATTATTATTTTTTTGCGGTACTCGGGTCTCTCACTGTTGTGGCCTCTCCCGTTGCAGAGCACAGGCTCCGGATGCGCAGGCTCAGCTGCCATGGCTCACGGGCCCAGTCGCTCCGCCGCATGTGGGATCCTCCCGGACCGGGGCACGAACCCATGTCCCCTGCATCGGCAGGCGGACTCTCAACCACTGCGCCACCAGGGAAGCCCCGATGCTGCATTTTAAATGGGCTCTCTGGTTCCAGCGGGGTATCAGGATTGTGGGGTGGCGGAAGGAAAAAGCAGCACTTCATCTCCAGAGACAAAGCAGGCAGAGGAACCATAAGAAGCAGCAGAGTCAATGTCGTATCCACGATACACTGACCTGTAAGGCCCTCTGAGGCTGCCTGAATGATCTTGGGGTTTCTAAGAGTAAAAGAGTTGTGTGACTCACTACTTGATTTCTATAACAAAAATCTCCAGATCTTGTCAACAGAAGCCTGACTCAAACTTCCAGTTGTCATAGCCCACAGTCAATTATCAGACCTCACAGCCCCTGAAGGTATCCTGATACCTGAGGCCTGGCCCTTGCCAAACGATCCTATATCCTAATATCACAAATAAAAACTTTTGAGTCTTCCTCAAAGTCCTTTCAATGAGACCTGAAACCATTCACCAGAGAAGTGTGCCCTGGGGGGGAGTAAAATACTCAGCCCATTGAGGAATGAACAGACATTGGCTCTTGGGCACAAACTCTCAATATATCTCTTAGGGAGAAACTCTTGTTTATGAACTGAGATATGCCCAAAATATTTTCAATAGTAATACAAAAAAGACAGAAGGAGGAACGATTAGAAATAATCCAAATGTTATCCATTGGAGAATGAATAAATAGTATTATATTTATAAAATGGAATACAGTGCTGCAAGGTGAATGAAAGAGATACAACTCCCCACAACATGGATGAATACCACAAATAATGTTGAGCAAATAAGCAGGTTGCAAAAGAACACATAGAGTATGATTCCATTTACGTAAGTTCCAAACTTAACTACATATTGTTTAGGATTACATATATATGTAGCACAACTATTAAGGAAAACAAAAGGCAATGAGATGATAAATATAAAATTCAAGACAGTGTTTACATTTTGGGAAGAAGCAAGAAATGGGACTGAGGAGAGACATGAGGAGCTTTAATTATAGTTGTTCTGCTGTTTCTTAAGCTGAATGTAGTACACAGATGTTAATTTTATTGTTCTACAAACTGTAGCTATGGTTTCTCTTTTTTATGTTATATATAATTCATAGTTTCTTAAAAACAATGATGTTAATGGAAAACATCAGCAATCCCATATTGACAACACTACCGACAGCTCAGATGCCTCCAGAGCAAACATGTGAGCCACCCAGCCAATTAAGAATCCTAAGCAGATGAAGTATGGGCTGGTCAAAAAAGTTTGTTTGGGTTTTTCCATAAGATGTTACAGAAAATCCCAAATGAACTTTTGGGCCAACCCAATGTTAATTAAGGGTAGGAAGGAGGGTAGAAAAGGAAATCATGAATACGATCTCTAGTCTCATGATTCTCTGAAGAAATACCCTATTTCCTTTCTTGTGATGTCTTGTATATCTTGGATATTGTCTATAACTAATATCCTCCCCCCATCTCATTGACTTATATGAGGTAATAATAATTACATTTATATCAAATTATTGAGTTGGGATAGCAGCAGAACTAGAAAAAGAACAGACATCACCCAGAGATCCTGACTTGGAACAACATACGATAACTAAGGTGACAACGGGTAACCTCCTTCTGAGGAAGAGGAAGAGTATGTCTTCAGAGGTATCAGAAACGTTAGCATTGATTTTGGCAGAAAGATGTGTAATAAGTATTTGTCAGATTTTGGCCTTCCGGCATCTGAATGCATCTTCCATAAGAATAGAGTTCCCATCACATGAAGCTTGGGGAGAAGCAGATCCTACCACTAGTCACAGAAGGTTTAAAAGGCCGATTTCCACTTTATCAGCCCTGCTGTAAGCTAAACCATCAGAACATGACCTTTGCTTGGCCCAGTAGCCCCACCCAGGGCTTTAACACCAGTTCCAGTGACACAACAAAGCAGAGAAGGTAAAAGTGGTACCATCAGTGGCAATGAAGCCCAGTTTCTAGGGGTAGTGTTTACCACATCTACTGTGAAAAGTTTGGGGCAGTGGCCTGAGAAGCTGAATGTCTCCACTGATCACTGGTGGTGGCAGTGCCATCCTTAATGGCCTGGTCCTGTGGCATAATGTGGTCTGGATTCTAGCTGCTTCAATTCCCTTGTAACTGCTCATTCTCTGAGCTCAGTTCTGCAGCTCTATCAGAGGTTTTAAAGGATATGCAATATATTTTTTTAATTCCTTTTCCTTTTTAAATTCCTTTTTTTTAATTCCTAAAATAAGACACAGACATTTTCTTTTCCTTCCTGACAATATCCTGACTAAGTCAAGTGTATATTTTTCACTCTCTATATATCTCAGTCTTTGTGAAATTATGTAAACCCTCAATATTTGAAGAACAACTCCAAGATTCAGTCTCACGCCCAAGTTTACTGTATGCTACTTTATTTACTAATGTATTTCATGTATTTATATAATAATAATCTCAACCATTTATTAAACATCTAATCTATGGTCATCCCAGTCAGAAGGAGTGATAAGTATCACCTAGCATCCATAGAGGGTTTTGTACTCCATCGAGCATTTACATTTACATTTTCTCCTTTTGGACATAGCCAGTAAATGCAGCCAATACAATGTCAGTGATCCATCTCTTATTTCACTGACCACAGGGCTCTTGTTAACATCAGCAGCAATGTGGCATAATTTCCATTAATTGAGCTCTAACTATCAGCACAGCGCTGGAAGTTTAGTGTGTGTCATTCCGTTAAGCTCCAAACCCTCCCACATGCAAGAAGGTCTAAAATAATAACAGAAACACAGAGCACCCCATTGCCAGACTCCCCTTCTCCACACACCCCAACAATGCCTTCTTCTATAATCATTTAGGATCACTTAGATGGAGTACTGGAAGACTGCCATTATGATTCTATAATTCTGTCTATATATTCAGAATAATCCCATGGTGTCTGGGACACAAGCTAAACTGACATTGCTACAGATTAAAATGCAGATATCTAACCAAGATTGTCTTTCTAGGATAATTTCATTTATAATAAGCATTGGACAGGTTCTCCTGGCACCAAATCTGACACACACAACTCCACTAACTTGACACCATAAGCTAGAGCAAAGGGAATTCATAAACAGAGAATTACAATTTGAATATGGTTCTATATAAGCAAGTGAATTAGGGAAGTGGAAGAGAGGAAGAGAGTTTAGGAATAAATAAGAGCCACTAAGTAAAAATGCTGAAAAATCCCAATGACAAACCACATTGCCTATGCCTATACTTCATTATATACATATCCATGTATACATGTTTAGTTAATAGGTAAGAAGAGTCAGACAAAGTTAATCAATATTATTGATAAAATAATTGAAACAGGAATAACACAAGGGAATAGCAACCTGATTAGAAGAAGTGCCAGCTAGAGGAAAGTTAATTCAATCCAACTTCCATACACTATTTGACTAATTTAAATATTAGCCAATTGAGAGTTCATGAGAAACAGCTACATTGCAAAAGCCATACTAAAAGAATCTCTATACTATAGTAAATATATATATTTGTAATTTTTAAATTGATATTTCAAATCTTTTGTTGTTGTTTTTGCTTTGGGGGTTTTTTGGTTTTATTGTTGTTTTGGCCACGCCTCACAGCATATGGGATCTTAGTTCCCGGACCAGGGGTCAAACCCATGCCCCTGCAGTGGAAGCGTGGAGTCCTAACCACTGGACCACCAGGGAAGTCCTCAAATCACTTTTTTAATCCAGCATTTTTTTTTTTTTGGCTGCATTGGGTCTTCATTGCTGCTTGTGGGCTTTCTCTAGTTGCAGTGAACGGGGGCTACTCCTTGTTGTGGTGCACGGGCTTCTCACTGCAGTAGCTTCTCTTGTTGCAGAGCACAGGCTCTAGGCACACGAGCTTCAGTAATTGTGGCACGTGGGCTCAGTAGTTGTGGCTCGCAGGCTCTAGAGCACAGGCTCAGCAGCTGTGGCGCATGGGCTCAGTTGCTCTGCGGCATGTGGGATCCTCCCAGACCAGGGCTCAAACCCGTGTCCCCTGCATTGGCAGGTGGATTCTTAACCACTGCACCACCAGGGAAGTCCCTTTAATCCAGCTTTTAAAAACCAGCTGTGGGAGATCCCACAGTACACAAGTTAATGCAAAACTCATAGTACTGGAAATTGAGTTATCTGTTCACTTCTAGAAAAACAAGCTGTGACTATGGAGTTTTATCAATCACCATATAAGTTACAAAATGGAACTTGGGTAATATTAGATGACTTCTTTTTTTTTTTTTTTTTTTTTTGTGGTACGCGGGCCTCTCACTGTTGTGGCCTCTCCCGTTGCGGAGCACAGGCTCCGGACGTGCAGGCTCAGCGGCCATGGCTCACGGGCCCAGCCGCTCCGCGGCATGTGGGATCTTCCCGGACTGGGGCACAAACCCATGTCCCCTGCATCGGCAGGCAGACTCTCAACCACTGTGCCACCAGGGAAGCCCCCTAGATGACTTCTTTTATAAATATTGCCAGAAGTTGGCAGCCCAGTTACATTAGGTTGTATAATTTGAAATAGCAAGATGGCCATGGAGGTTCATAAATCTTTGAAACTCAAAAATACTGCCAGAAGGTGAGGGAAAAAAACACAAAGCAGCATGGACTGACTGCCACTAGAAATTTCCTAGAGAGAAATGTCCCAGGTTAAACATTAGACATTGCAAATATACCAAGTCCATTTAGTTTTCACTCTCCCACAGTCCCTTACCACTTAGTTTTGTCCCCAGCTAACAGGTGGGCTGAAATCAACCTTATTTCAACAAACCAAACATCCAAACTATGTAATCATGGGATGACGTCTGAGCTTGATCTGGCTGGCTGCTTAAAAAGGAGTCTTTCACAATAATAAATGGGAATTTTCATTGTTGACCAAGCTAGATACTAAAGCACTCCACCTTTATACTTCAGGCTGAAATAAACCAAATGTAAATAAATCGCCCTACCTTTAAAAAACACCTCCATGCATCCATTTTGAAGTACACAGAAATATGTTTTATTTTGTACACAAAGATGAGATTATTAGCCTACTACCTGTGGGACACAGACCTTTTTAGTTGTTCTCCAATATGGTGATAGATGTAAGCTGAATTTCACATACATTCTCACCTACGCCTTAAACAACGCCACACTTGAGAGGACAGCTAGATGTTTGGGGGACAGTCTGGGGCCAGGGACCTAGTAGAACTGAGAGTCCCATGGGGTCCCAGTCCAAGTCCCTGCCTTCATTAGCATGGTGTTCTCACCATGCTGTTCCATGAGGAACAGTCTAAGGATTTATTGCTGCTCTGTGCTACTCTGTATCTCCGAAACAAAGTTTCCACAAATTAGGCATTTAAGATTACCCCACAGACGCACACACAAATCTATTCTTAATTAAAGAGAAATATAATTTAAACTGTTTCTATATCCTAATAAAAAGTGAATGCATCATCATAGATGACCTTATATGCTTGTTTATTATTACTGATTCCTTTGAGTTTCACTTCCCTTATTCCTTTAACACCTCACTCTCTTGGGTTTTCTTTTCTGAATGTACAATGTGTGGGGAAAAAAAACCTGAAACATCTCTTTAGATGGTTGCTGTATCTGTCAAGGGGCTACGCTACAGTTCCAAATACAAAAACCACATTCCAAAACAGGAATATTCTCCAAACCCTTTACTTTCACGGTGTGCCTTCAAATTTTGTTGCTTTTTAAAAATTCTGACTGGAAGTACCAGCAAATCACAGCACCACCTGCTTATTTACACAGAAGAACTCTCTGCAACTTGAGAAATCACAGCAGAAGGTACCAGCATGGATTGCTGCCAGTCACCTGGGCAGTTTCCTCCCACACACTGCTCCCTCCATAAGGGACTGTGATGACAACCTGGGCAGTGGTCCTTCTGGGCTTTCCAGGAAGACACTGACAGCAACCTAACCCACAAAACCTTAGGTTAGAGGGAAACCTCAATTCACCTCTGCCATTTTGGTATGCAACTGAAATATGCAAGTCAAAGGAATGGATTTATATTTTAAAACAGATGAAAAGAAGATACGACACTTTCTTTCAATAAATGCTTAGTAGTCTTAACCAAGTTTTTTAAAGCTTTCTTTCAATCTGACTGAAATTCTTCAAACTTCACACCACAGCTTAATTTTTTTTCCCCTTTTCGGTACCCAGCTATGATGGAGAAGTCCTAGTCACCATATTCTGTATAAGCATTGAAGCCAATTATTAATTAGGTCTAAATAAAAAATTCTCTCCCCTTGGATTAACAATCTCTGGTATTATTTTTCCCATCTTTTACACTTTTTCACAATAGCGTTTCTTTGAAAACTCTTTTCAGCGTCCTCTGACAACATTACCTTGTTGTAATTTCTGATTGGCACATACTCAGTGTCTTTTTCTATCTGTGTGGCTAGAATCTAGCCCACTGCCTGGCATTCAGCAGGCTCTGGATAAATATTCTCAAGAAACTGTGAAATCGTACATGAGCAGCATTCAATAAATGGTTGAGCATAATTTGTCTTCCTTGACTATACTTTGCTATTTGGTCACATTTTCCTATTATTCCTACCATGTGGAAATAATCATACTTCCATCATGAATTGTCCCTTTGACTCACAAGAAAATGCAATAAGCTCGTTCTAAAAGTTATCCTAAAATGTGAACCTAAGTATTGATTTTCCAGTAGATGCACAGTATCCATCAATGAAAAGTTTGGTATACCTTGGCAGAACTTCAAATCATACTAAATATGCCTAAAATTTCATCTTCTGTGTTTCCAAATCTCATGCACTGTAAGAACAAGAAGTTCTGTTGGTGTTGCCAAAAGGGCTTTATTTTAGTGGGGCCAATGAAATGTCTTACTGAGAATAGTTCAATACTTAGATTAAGTGATATTTTTAAACACACACAATTAGCTAGCAATTTATTTTATTAGATACTTTTTCTGTTTTTTCTTAAAAGGTTGATTTTTTTTTTTTTTTTTTTTTTTTTTTTTGCGGTACGCGGGCCTCTCACTGTTGTAGCCTCTCCCATTGTGGAGCACAGGCTCCGGACGCGCAGGCTCAGCGGCCATGGCTCATAGGCCCAGCCGCTCCGCCACATGTGGGATCTTCCAAGACCGGGGCACAAACCCGCGTCCCCTGCATCAGCAGGCGGACTCTCAACCACTGCGCCGCCAGGGAAGCCCTGATAATTATTTTGTAACTGTTTATTAAATGTCTATCTTTGCTTAGAACAGCTTATTACTATAAATAAAAAAGATATACATACTCTAATTTGCACATCTTCCAATTTCACAGACATTCTAAAATCATGTCTAAATGCCAAATAGAAAATGCAAGATATTTGGAACAAATGCCATGGCACATGTTAATGGACAAACTAAAATCACCAGTCTTTTAGCTTTTGATCAGAGCTGAACAGGGCTATTAATGGATATTTTTCATTAGACCAACATTCTCCAGGTTGACATAAACACTTCTCTCTTTCTTCCTCTTGTTCACACACATACACACACACACACACAGTTCAATACTGAGAAAAGCAAAAAGACAAGAAAGTGTGAAAGAAAAATGAGGGACTTCCCTGGTGGTCCAGTGGTTAAGAATCCGCCTTCCAATGCAAGGGACGTGAGTTCAATCCCTGGTCACGGAACTAAGATCCCACATGTCGCGGGGCAACTAAGCCCGCGTGCCGCAACTACAGAGCCCTCGCACCACAACTAGAGAGAAGCCCTCGCATCACAGCGGAGGATCCTGCATGCCACAATGAAGATCCCATGTGCCGCAACTAAGACTCGACACAGCCAAAAATAAAATAAATAAATATTTTTTAAAAAGAAGAAAGAAAAATGAAATATGGCCAGTTTTGTTCTTCAACAGAAAACTCTGTCTTCCTAGAGCCTTGGCAAGGTCATAGACACCTTGGAATCACCATGACCACTGATGTGAACTGGCTGTCCTTAAAAGAATGCTTCTCACTTAGCAGATACATTAGAGAGATGGGGGAAAGGTGTAAAATAAAAGATTGGAAAGGGGCTTCAATTATTGTTGGAAGAACTCACAAAAGTGGGTTTCATTTTCTTTGATTCTTCGATAAATTAGTAAACTTGACTAACATAATCTGGAAATCTTTCCCCAAGTTAAAGAAAGAAATATTTAGGAGTTTAACTATTTTGTAGTTCCCCCTTTGAACTCAGAATTCCCAGGCTAAAGATTAGTTAGTGAAACCACAGAGCCCCATGCCTTCCTGCAGTAAGGTTAATAATTACACCCAATTTAATGTCTAGAATTCCATTCCCAACCCAAAGCCTTTACGTAGGAAATCTCATAGTATGTTTCACTGGAGATGAGGCCTAATGATTAAACTGAAATGTGAAGTTTTGATAATGATATTCAAAATCTTAAAGACATTCACTGGAGTGACTGACCAGAAGTACAACCCATGTTCCCACAACCTTTTCAGACCAGGCCAAGTTCTGAGGTTTCAAAAACTCGCTTTCTTTCTTTCCTCCTCTCCAAGGTACTCCTACAATACTCTACCCCATTAAGAAGAAACAATGGCTATCCAAATTCTCCATAAATGAAAATCTAAACTGACAGAGGTGTATTCAAGAGGATCCAACATGATGTTTATCCAACAAGGAAGCTTCCACTCCTTGGGAAGATATTCATTGGTGTCTTTGGATTTTAATTTGAAGATTTCTTTTTAAGACAGCAGCTCGGGACTTCCTTGGTGTCACAGTGGTTAAGAATCCACCTGCCAATGCAGGGGACATGGGTTCAATCCCTGGTCAGGGAAGATCCCACATGCCATGGAGCAACTAAGCCCGTGCACCACAACTACTGAGCCTGAGCTCTAGAGTCCACGAGCCACAACTACTGAGCCTGCGTGCCACAACTACTGAAGCCCGTGTGCCTACAGCCTGTGCTCCACAACAAGAGAAGCCACTGCAAAGAGAAGCCCGCGCACCGTAACAAAGAGTAGCCCCTGCTCACCACAACTAGAGAAAGCCTGCGTGCAGCAGTGAAGACCCAATGCAGCCAAAAATAAATAAATAAATAAATAAATTTATGAAAAAGAAAAAAAAAGAAAGAAAAGAAACTGGAGTGGGAGTAGAACAGAGAAGATAATGGCAGAGGGAAAAAAAAGAAAGAGGAGGTCAAGAAGCAAGGTCAAAGACTAGAATCTGAACTGGCATCTAAGACCAAGCTATTTTTAAGAATGAGGAAGTCTGATACTAAGTTTTGAGTTGTTGGCACTTCCAAATTACCTATAAAACCCACTCCATTTCTACAAACCATTGGTAAATTTCACCACACACAAACCTGTGGGAACGGGGTATTTGTGTGTACATCAATGAGAGGATTTCTCCTCTGAGTTGGTGGGCCTTAAACAAATACAACCTGTAGAGGAACAAGACAGTCCATGAACTCAGCTAATACTTTGGAAGCAGAAGCTCAGGCAAAGAGGTGAGCATGAGGTAATAATCCCTGCAGGAATTCACAGAAGTCTTGGGAAGAATGTAGGACATTCCAAAGGCTAAGTAATGGAGGTTCAAGCCAATTTTATCTCGATCATAGGAGATGGACAACTCCAGCCATTATTCAGGTTACAACTAGCAGCTAAGGTGTTTATAACTCCAGGAAAATGGAACAAATTTTCCAGAAATTAGGAGTTTATTGCTCCTCAAATATTAGTCCCATTATTTCCTGACCCATTATTGATAAAGTTCAAAAACTGTTTAGCCCTTAAAATGTGGGCTTTTGAGCCGAAGAAATCTACAAGTTCTACAACAAAGATCAATGTTGGTAGAGTTAAGAGTAAGGCATGGCAGGCAAGGAAGGCTAAAGAGTAGTCAACTCCATGAGGACAGGGGCCATGTGATTTGGTTCTCAGGTGACAAGCACAATGCCTGGCACATAGCAGTCACACAATAAATCCATGTTAAATGAATAACATTCATTTAATATAGCTCCAAATTATAGTAGAGACAATAAATGAATCACACAAAGGTTTAACTAAACTAATTTTGTCCCTGAAACAAAAGCTAGATAGGGGCTTCCCTGGTGGCGCAGTGGTTGAGAGTCCACCTGCCAATGCAGGGGACACAGGTTCGTGTCCCGGTCCGGGAGGATCTCACATGCCACGGAGCGGCTGGGTCCGTGAGCCATGGCCGCTGAGCCTGCACGTCCGGAGCCTGTTCTCTGCAACAGGAGAGGCCACAGCAGTGAGAGGCCCGCATACCACCAAAAAAAAAAAAAAAAAAAAAAAAAGCTAGATAGATAGTGGCCATGAAGACTTAAATTATTTGAGACATCCCACCCATATGTGAAATGCAGAATCACCAGGCACGCTTGAGGCAAACAGATGTCTCCCTTAACTATGATAAGGCACATTCAACACTATAGAGAATGAAAACGACTACCAGCCTATTAATGCTAGGAACTATACAGAATTAGCAGACCTCCTAGGGACGGACAAGCTAACAGCCATCTCTGACACATGTGTTAAAGCCTCATCAGTCGATGACTACCAGCAACAGGAACAAATTTGTAGTCAGACAAAATCAGATTCATTGACTTGGTGCAGCGAGGGATGGCACTCAGAGAAAGCACAAACTGATGCTGAGAAAGACCGAGAAGGGAATCATCTTTTGTAAGGTTTGGGCTCTCGTTGAAGGGTTCCAAGGAGGGTCTAAGGGAAGCAGATTCAGTTCTGGAGTGACTGCAGTTTTGAGGTGAAATTAGATGTGGGGATTAACTAGGGGTTGTTATGAGGTGAGGGTGATTTAGCAACTAAAGATGTCCAGTAGGGAATTCCCTGGTGGTCCAGTGGTTAGGATTCCACGCTTTCCCTGCTGTGGCCCAGGTTCAATCCCTGGTCGGGGAACTAAGATCCCGCAAGCTGTGCGGCGCGGCCAAAAAATAAAAATAAAAAATAAAGATGACCAATAAAATATGAGAACAGCAAAGCAGGTCTGGAGTGTCAGCGGCAAGTAAGCATTAATCACTGAAAGGGAGTCCCTTGTGGCATCTTACAGCTGCTGCATAACTGGGAGAAGCAGTGTTCTATGATAACTTTGCAGCTGGCCTGCTATGTGTCTGTCCTCCAAGCCTGACTAGTGGCAAGGCTGCCTTTGTTGCTTCTCCATCCAGCTGATTTTCACTCTGTCAGAGACAGGCTTTGATCTTTACACAGATACAAGTATTAAATAATCCTCCTTAATCAAGGAGTAGAAAGGGACATTCTCAGAACCTTAATCTAAGAGAAATGGGCCAAAAAGAAAAGATTGTTATATTTAAAATCTTTTCAAAACGGACTGACCCATAAACCTAATCCCATCTACCTTTCTTCAGTCCTCCAAGCATCCCTCTAGCCAAGCACATGTGTCCTGGATAATAAGAGTTGGTTTACTTCCCTGTCTTCTCCCCTGGACTCCAAACTCCTAAAAGAAAGGGGAAGTACTCATTTTATACCTGATGACTCACAGCTCCCAACACATCCTAAGTGCTATGTAGCCAAACTGTCTGCTTGTCTCCTCTGTCCAGAATGGCCCTATCCAAGGCCTCTTACACAGTGAAACAGATTTTGCTCTCTAAATAAGTGTTAAAGAATGTCATAATCTAAAGGATTCACTACATGGATGAGACAGGGAAGAGCTGATCAGCTGATCAGCAACATCTACAACTCTAGGTCAAAGAAGAAGGAAGCTTCCCTTTGAAGAGTTCACCGATGGCTTTGTTGCCACCTGATAAAGTCAAAAGCACTTGAAATAAACAGCTCAGCACAAAGGGAGTTGAACCCCTACCAAACTGAATCGCTTATTATGCAGTAACTGGATATTTTCATATATCTGTCTTTTCAGCAAGACTGTAAATTCCTGGAGGTGAGAGGTTATACATGTCTTGTTCATTTTGCTCCCCTGCTCTCTGCCTACCATGCTGCACAGTACAGGTGTTCAATCATGTGAAAGCAAAGTAGATAAAGCAGAAAAATAAGAAGACCCTCCTTCAGTTAAAGGGAAAGGGTAAAAGCACGATGCGAGCTGGTAAGCAAGAGGAAAGGTATCCCACATGCGGATGAGAGGCTCCCAGTGCATGAGGACGGAGGGCTCCATAGACGGCTTCCCTGAGAGAGGAAAGGAAGAAGTTGGTGAGTGGACTTGGAACATGGAAACATAGAACAAGATCTGAAACTGGGCAGAGAGGAGGGGGGGAAAGGAAGCAGAGAGAGGACTGGGAAGACAAAAATAAGGAGATGAACTACCAAGGTCAGAAGATGAGAACACTGTCTTTATTAAAACCACCACCGATGCAGGGAAAGCGGGAAGAAAGATGAAAATATAGCTCAAAACAATGACTGGGGAATAGAGGCAGGAGTCCAAGGGGGGCCTAGAAGGTCTCTTTATCTGGATGTTATTAAAAGCAAGGCCTGGTGTCGAGAGGTAAGGAAGGGCTCAGAGCCCACAGCGCAGCCCAACTTTGGAGCAGGTGCAAACCACAGTCACCGTTTTGCTTTTCTTTCTCCCATCTCCTTTTTCTTCTCTGTCTTTCCTCCGCTTCCCCTCCCCCTTCCTCCTGCTGCAGAAAGTGTTGGCCACATAAGACCACGTACTTCTTTCAGGTTAGTGGAACAGGTGCATTAGAGTTCTGCCTTTGTCCTGATGACATGGCTACAAAGAAGAAGAGGAATAGGACTAGCTGTCCTTTCAGTGTCTCTTCAAAGATGACTTTCATGGCACAGAAGGGCAATGACAGAAACCACAGCAGAACCTGGAACGTCAAGATGACATGCCCATTCTCATTATGTGACCTGCAGTCAGCAAGTGGATACCACTGTGTCTAAACTATTAACTGTCTAAAGAACAAGCAAACTGGATTATGGACTTGGGCGGGGGGTGCTCCGGGAGGAGGAAAGGAATGCACCCACTGGCTGGGTTTCCTACCACATGTGAAAATCTAGCCACAGCTGTGGGACCCAACGCCACACGTCCTACAAAACCCCAACAGACGGCAAAAGTCCTTCTGTTATAATGTGCACTGTGAATAATCAGAATTAATATGCTTCAAGCAATTAGAAAAATTGAATCATCTACCTCAGTGTGGTGGCTTTTATTAGGTAACCCCAACACTGAAAACTTAAACAATATGCAATACATCAGATTTGAGGGAAATGTCCCCAGTTTTGATGAACAGGTAATTTTACTAACTCTTCATATTGAAACATCTTTGAATAGACATTATTTGTGCTACTACTGCATTGAAACTTCTTCTCTGAAACAACTCTAAACTCTCCAATTCTGTGTATTCATGTTCCCACTTCAAAATTATTTCTGTGAATTCCTCCCTGTGATTGGGAGAAAGATGTGTTATCTTCCTCCAAAGAATAGCAGTCATCAACAGTATTTTACCAGGTATGCACTCTTTTCTCAGTAGACACAAATGTTGAAAGGAAATCACCACCTTAGATCAAGAAAATAGAATCTATAATATTGTGAAAGGCCAGTGTCTGTCAAGTTTGTCCTCAAATTTTGAACATAGATTGTCCTCTAACTTATAAACTTGTGGAATTCTAAAAGTCTGATGGTTAATCACTTGTGAAAGAGAGAGGTATTTCTGCCCAGTAAGAACTACACACACAAAAGTGAGGTTCTCAGCTCAGCCTACAAAAGCCTTTCTGACTTGTGCTCCACCTAAAACAGCATCAATAAGACTGCAGAACCAACAGTAAAAGTGATATCTCTATGGAAAAATGCATTCAGAATTCCTATTTTGGATGCCCGGAACCCAAAACTCTCCCTTGCTGGCAATGAAAACAGGGGTCCCCTTGCTCAAAGCAGGCTTTGCGTGTGGTCATGGTGTGGACTTTGGGGAGGAGGGTGTCTGTGTTGAAGATCAAGACTGGAAATGCAAGGGACTTCCCTGGTCCAGTGGTTAGGACTCCTCACTTCCACTGCAAGGGGCATGGGTTTGATGCCTGGTTGGGGTACTAAGATTCTGCATGCCATGCAGAGCGGCCGAAAAAGACTGGAAATGCAAAGTGAGGGAAGTAAATACACTGCTGTCTAGACTGGGGGGGAAGGTTGAGGGGGACAAAAGTGGGAGAGTGGGGCTTGGGTGGGTGAGGGAAAGTGCTGAAGGTCACGGACAAACAGAACAGTTTCTCACCACCTCTTCCCACCTGCTCTGCATCCCCAAAATGACCCCCTTTGGAAGACTGTGAGGGGAAGGGCTGAGAAGAAATGAAAGGCTACAGCAGGATCCATGCAGTTAGAGCAAATGAGAAGGGGCAGGAATCACCAGTATGAAGTAAAGTGGGAGAGATACAGTGTTCTAGAAGCGGGAGAGATGCTGTTTTCTAGTTGGAGATAAGGGGTGGATTTGTCACATGTAAGACGTGCATTCATAAATCAGAACCTTGTCTGTGTGGCCCGCGCACAGGCCCCAAGTAAAGAGAAATCAATAGTTACTGCTCCAAAGTGGAAGAACAATTAGCAAATTAAATTCACTGGAGTCCTTGTGAATGCTTCTTTTGTTAAGGATAATCTTTTTTTTTTAAAGTATATTCCAAAAATTTTTTGCACACCTCTTGCAATTTGCCAGACCCAATGTCTTCATCAAAGACACTGGAATCCAGAGTAAATATACACTCATAATTTTTCTGGAATTCACACATTTCAAATCCTACTGCAGAAATTCGGCTTCAGTCACTAACTTCAAGCAAGGTGTTGATAGCTTACTTCAAGCAATTGTGTGTCCTTCAAACAATATTATATCCAGAACTAATGCACTAATGTCTTTTCTTACTACTTGCTACAGATATTAACTAGCAGTCATTCTTTACCTGTAACATAAGCACCACCTGAAAAATTTATATTTTTGTCTACGTTAAGCTATAAATCTTATCACTTTCCTAAATTATCAACTTTTCATACATTGAAAATCAAAAATACAAACAATATTATTTGAAATAATGTCTGGGATTACCACGTTTTCCCACAAATTATTTGAATGATGAATTTAACCTCGTGTTATTAAAAATACTGCACAATTAAAATTTTTTCTTACGTAGTTTTTTTTTTTTTTTTCCTAGAGAGACCCATTTGGTCCTGTTGGGCATAAACCCAGCATGGGATGAAATGGCCAGAGCTGAGGGGTCTCCCTGGGGCTCTGCACTACAAATGAGGACAAACTCCTTTCCTGTTAGTCATTTCTTCACTGACAGGACACACTCCACTGGGAGCACTTGACTCTGTGGTGTCCAAATGGAGGAGGGCAAGTCTGGCTGGTGAACAGAATCCCAATCTGGGTTTAACTATCATTTTCCCTGTCTCACTGGGACGTTTAAGGCTGTTGCTTTAATTTTTTTTTTAATCTATTTTTTCATCCATAAATAAAGGATGTATAGGAATACATCCTATAGAATACCCACTAGAGATGGTTCCACTAGGGATCCAGAAGCTATGTGGAACATAGTGGAATGAATATCTATGTCACAAGACTCATTGCCAGTCTTCATGCAAGCTTCTGGTGACCACGCTCAAGTGAACTTTAATGCAAGTTAACCTGGACGTGTTTTCCTGATATCACAGGAAGTCTTAACAGGCTCCTTTGAAAGCCTCAGGGCCAGTCAGAGTGATCCTGGCCATTTCAGACATTGGACTGTCAGAAGCAAATCAGGACAGGGATGTCATTTTGGCAAAGGTTGGTATCACGGTGCTCAGAATCTCTTCTCACTTGACAGGGAAAATCCCTATGGGTTTCAACCAGAGAACACGCAGCTAGAAAATGGGAGAATAAGAACATGTTGTGTCTAGTCCTACACATCTGAGGACACCTACCCGGTCTGTTTCTGATAATGATCCACAGAAAGGGTTATCTTTGCCTTAAAACATCTAATGTCCTGTTTATATACATTAGACAATTTATCTCGATTAGAATGTCATCCAAATCTCTAAGACATACCATAAGAAACACAAAGCAGCACTATTACTATTATTTGCATTACCTCTGTATTCACAACTTCCATTGGTCTTTTCTTGATTTCTCCTATGTCCAAGTAACTGGGGGAAAAAAAAAACAATAAGGGCTTCTTTTATTACTTTTGAATCAGCTATGTAAATTGCCTTTTTAAAAATTATTAAAAAGTAAAGCTAGCCATAGGAAATACTTAAGCCTAAAGCAAAAATCAATAGCTACTAATTAAAAGCCATTATAATAACAGGAACTGCTTTCAAGGCTGACACATGTCCATGCTAAACTTCAATGAAATTGAAGTCTTAGAAATACATACTTCCACTGGGGAACATTTTTCCCCACAATGGTCAGCTACTTACTATATATATGGTATTTCTTATTTTTATATCAATTTTGATATAAAGAGTGGTTTGTGTGTAAAGCTGCTTAACAGTTAGTTCTATTAATCACAGACTTTAGGCCAAAGAAAGTAGTACTGATCCCATGCATTAGAGTAACAACTGTGAAAAGCTGGGAAATCTTTTTTCCTGGGAGAGCACTTTAATGATCCAGAAACGCTCAGCCGTGTGGGATGGATGGTTTAGGCACTGGTTCAGCTAAAATACAGATGGGTAAACTAGTTAACCTCTCAAGACCCCTATTATTCCATTACTGTTTGCTACATATATTAACTAGTGATCATTCTTTAGCTATAGCATAAGCACAACCTAAAAACTTTATACCTTTGTCCACTTCAAGCTATCTGTCCATCACTGTGATCTTGTTCCACTGTACTTCATACATAGAAGGTGCTAAATAAATGTTTTAATATTAAAAATAAATATAAATCTAGGATTTAATTTATAACCATAAATAGAAAGATAGATACATTCTCTACCTCAACTACCATAATTGCTGAGTTGCCAAAAAAGTTCATATTAGAATTAATTTTGGCTATGTTTTATTTTGTTGTTTTTTGGATAGAACGCTTTACTTAATCCATACCTCTGCAAATTATCATGCATTTCTCTTACATAAACAGTATTATACAAGACAGTGAAAATTCTCCCTCTGCTTAACAATAAAATGGGTCTTTCGGAAATCTTCAGGGACTGATTTCTGACATAACAATAAAACATTCTAACTGTCATGTGCAGGAAAGTGATTTCAGATCCACATGTAGTAGAGTCAACGTCCCAAAATGCATAAGGAATACTCTGAGGAAAATAACAATCTCTAGAATTCTCTGTTATAAAATAAAGGTTTAATAGCTACCTGAAGTTTAATCACCATTTCAAAAACATTAGAAGAAACATGAGTAAAAGATATGCAAGAACAAAGTTGATCATTTTCATTTGAAAAATATTTTTCCACCATTGCTATCTTCCCCAACATCAATTAGGGTCTACATGGCATGAATTACGCTCAGCATCTTTTGGGCTTTCTTTTGTTCTGCCAGTTGCTTCATTTGTTATGTAAACTTAAAACTGCAAAGCTTCAAATATATTCAGCATTTAAATCTTCTTGGCTTCTATCATTATAACCATAGATACTACCACTTTAACACAAATAAATACCCATCTGTCAGCATGGAAAATTAACCATGGACACTGTTATAACAAACTCAGGGTTTTTGTGTGTGAGTTAAAAGCAAAAATAACCATGCAAATCTCTTTTATATACATACATACATATATACATATATACATATATATATATATATATATATATATATATATATATATATATATAAAGAGTGATTTGAAGTGCACTTTCTATGTGGTTTGGAACTGTACCTGTTTTTATCTTTTGAGTTGGTAGCACTAAATAAACAAAAGAGAATACGAATTATTAAAGTGAGTCTGGAATTGCAGATTTACATTCCCATGAAATTGCTTCATATGAAAATTATTTAACTTAAAAAATTAACGAAGTATATGATGAAAGGAACTGGACACAGAGATGCTTTGCATTTATAACACTTCGTTGTTTACAAAACACATTCACATCCATACCATTTACTTTCTACAACAAGACTGTGAGGTAGGAATGGTTATGTTCCTTTTCTGCATTAGGAAACTGACTAGCTGTGTCAAGTGAATTGCACAAGGATGCAGAGCTAATAAACAGCTCAAACACAAGTCTCCTGACTCTCAGCTTTAAGTTCTAAGTTATTTTGAAGTACAGTTTCATTTGGCTCTTTTCTACGGAAGTTAGACAAAGCATACTAAAGGGGGTTTCAGGGAAGGGAAACTAAATCCAAATGTATCCCTCACCTCCCATAAAAAGAACATCTGGCATAAGAAAAAAGCAGAACACCTAGAACTCAATTTAAACAAACTTACACAAGCTAGGATGATATTAGATAACTTTAGTGATACTTGGGAAAATAGTTCTACACAATCAGAAGTCACAAGCATAGATTTTATGGTAAAGGTTCTTTTTTCCCATCCTGAGGCCCAAGCTAAATTTTAATTAAAATATTATATTAAAAACTATGGGGGGAAAAAAACCTATGGAATATAGACTTACCATACAATCCAGCAATTCCACTCCTAGGTATATACCCAAAGAGAAATGAAAACTTATACACACCCAAATAATGAAAACTTGTATATACCCAAAGAGAAATGAAAATGTTCATAGCAGCATTATTCATATTAGCCAAAAGTGAAGCAATCCAAATATCCATCAATTGATTAACAGATAAACACAATGTGGTATAGCCATATCATGGAATATTATTCAACAATAAAAAGAATGAAGTACTGATACATACTATAACATGATAAGCCTTGAAAACATTATGCTAAGTGAAAGAAGACAGAAACACAAAAGGTCATATATTGTATGGTTCCTTTTACAGGCATACCTCATTTGATTGCACTTAACAGATATTGCATTTTTTTACAAATTGAATCAGGTTTGTGGCCACCCTGCATGGAGCAAATCTATCAGCGCCATTTTTTGCAACAGCATTTGCTCACTTCATGTCTTTGTGTCACATTTTGGTAATTCTTGCAATATTTCACACTTGTTCATTATATTATATTTGTTATGGTAATCTGTGATCAGTGATCTTTGATGTTACTACCATGACTTGCTAAGGGCTCAAATGATGATTAGCATTTTTTAGCAATAAAGTATTTTTTAAATAAGGCATGCACTTTTTTAGACATAATGTTATTATTGCACACATAATAGACTACAGCATAGTGTAAACATAACTTTCATATACACTGGGAAACCAAAAAACTCCTGTGACTTGCTTTATTGCAATATTCACTTTATTGCAGTGGTCTGGATCAGAACTTGCAATATCTCTGAGGTATGCCTGTATATAAAATGTCCAGAATAGACAAATCCATAGAGACAGAGAAATTAACTACCACTGATTAGTTGTTACTAGAGCATGGGGAGAAGGGGAAACTGGGAAGGTACAGGGTTTCTTTTTGGAGTGATGGAAATGTTCTAATATTAGTTTGTGGTGATGGCAGCAAAACTCTATGAATATACTAAAAACCACTGTGGTTTATGTTATGTGAAATATATCTCAGTAAAGCTATAAAAAAAAAACCCTATGGAATATTAAATTCTACCTGTCCTACAGTACCCACTCCCACGAGGAATAATTTCTCTCAACTCCCATATAACTTTAACTATCTTTCTAATTGCACTCATTCTTTTGTACTTTGCATGAAAATTACTGGTGTGCATGTAGTCTGTCTCCTATTAGATTGTGAACTCCAAAAGACAAGGAATCCTGTCTTATCTTTGCTCCCTTCAGAGACCTAAGCACAGTTTGCAGATTCACTGAACGCCCACAATAAGTGAGCGCCCTGCCAGGAACTGGGGATAAGCACCACTAACGACCTCTGTCCTTGAAGGTTTAACCATCAAGTACCTGGTGACAGACATGTAGACAAATACAGTAAGCCAGTAAACTTTTCCAAGCATTTAGGAAATAACATAAACGTGCAGGAGGTGGGAGGAGGGTCACAAAGTGGGGTGTGGTCAGTTCTACTTGGAATTGAAAGGTTGAAAGCACTTTTCTTTATGGGTGACAATACTTCCAAGTGATTTTTAAGAAGTCTTTATTTAAACTCATATGATAGGTTCCAACATTGTAAATCAACTATACTCCAACAAAAATTAAAATGAAATAAAATGATAGGTTCCAAGCAAAAGTGGAAAGAGAAAAAGCAGAACAGAAAATGCCAAATATCTAACATGACGTTTGTGCTACTCTTTCCAAATAGCTAGTCACGGAATACTTTTTTTTTTTTTTGATTCCCACTCCTTATACACACATTTAAAGTCTGTTCCTCCTGCTCCGTACGTGAACTTTCTTTTCCAATCACACTTTCAACCTCTGACCCCAGCCGCAGCGGGAGCCTTGAGTGGCATCAACCCGCACAGTCACAGCCCCTGAGCGCACCGAGGTGTGGGGTGAGGCGGGGGTTATTCCATTCCACCTTAGAACCCTCTGAAATGACGGGTGGTGGGGATAGAAGGACTCACTTGAGTTTCTTGAAGGCTTCCTGGCCCCCGGCCACGTAGTTGCCCCCGGTCTGGATCTGGTCTAGCTTCCGGATGCGGTGCCCGGTCCGCGGGGTGTAGATGTTCCTGACGGCCCCAAAGGGCGCCTGAACGCCGCCCGTCACCTCCTTGAGGAAGACGTCGAAGCTGGACACCTTCTTCTCGTGGAAGACGAAGCGGCGCCCCGCGAAGAAGGGGTCCCCGTTGCGGTACACCAGCACGCTCTTCACGACCGGCTGAGACAGGTGGCTGGACCTGGCGCTGGTGCCGCTCATCTTCCCCACGGGACGCCGCTCAGGCGCGCTTCTCAGCGGGGAGGCACGTCCGCTGCCCCAGGGGCCTCACGGCACACGCGGCGCGGGGTCGCGTCCTGAAACGAACGGGCAACAGACAAGCTCACGGGTAAAGGCGAAGCAACTGCGTATGCCGGGCGTTCACCCCGCGAAGACCCTGCAGCTGCAGGACACATTTAAGTATTTCACCAGAGTCTGCACAGCCAATCAGCAATCGCGGTGTGCGCAAGACACCTGTTTCACTCTTTACCGGCAGAATCAAGGTGTAACCACCTCTGCACAGGAGCCGCGCGGGGGGCTTGAAACAGGCAAACTTCGTGCGCCCGGGAGGGAGGTGGGAACACACACACCACACACACACGAATTATAAAAAATTTATAAATGTGATGAAACTTCTTTCCTCGCCTGGCTCTCTCCCCTCTCAATCTTCTGTTTGTTCCCAAAGTAATTAGGGTTCCAGCTGGAATTGCCCATTTTTTTCTTTGCCGAGAAATAAATGCCTAAAGTGCATTGAGAGAGTTTCCCAGACCCCTCCCCCCTCCCCAGATGACCTGCACCGCGCCGCGGCGAAGCTCCCATGGGCATCGTTGAACACATAGGGCAGAGGCAGGCAATCGAGTCCCAGGGCGGGGGGTAGTGGGTGGGATCCCGGGAGGCACCCGCGGCCGGAGTACCTACCGACACCCGAGGCCCAGTGGGGGGAGGGGCGGCTCGGACCGGGCCGGGCCGGGCCGGGCCGGGCCGGGCCGGGCGGGGCGGGGGTGGGGCAGGGGCGCCGCGCTGAAGTCGGCGGCGGCCGCGCGTCGCTCCCGCTGTTCCTCCAGCTGCTTTTGCCTCTGCGGGCCTCCCTCACCCGGGGCGCGCGGGGGGAACGGAGTTGTTATTTCTCGCCGTTTCCATAGCAACTGCAGCCGCGCGCAGGGAGCGGAATCAATTAACTAGGCCTGGCGCGCTCCTGGATCCGTCGGGCTTTGCCCGCAGCCTCCGGCAGAGACTCGAGAAGTGAGTGTTTTGGGGGGAAGAAGGGGAAGCCTGGGAGTCATTACCATGCAGTCACTCTATAAATGGACGCCTACTGGGTGCCAGGCGCTGTGTTAGAAGTTGGGGGATACAGCGACATAGAAAAAAATCTAATATTTTGAAGTGCCTACCATATGCGTAGCTTTATGCCGAGAAAAGTTTGCCTCAAGAAGGCTGTGGCTATCGGTGCCCAAGAGCCCACATCCATGCTGTTTGTATAGATTGGATCGGTGTACGGTAAGATGGGGGAGAGGAGCTTTGAGAACTTCAGTGAAGAGGTGCTTTGTCCAAGCTACTCTGGGACACATATTATGGAAGCAGGAAAATTCTCTTTAAAAAGTTGAAATCTTCCAGCTCATCTCTCCCAGTGTTCCCTTTGTTCCTCCTAAGACGTCCCTACTATATGTCATGTGCAAATTTCATTACTGGCTGTTCCTAATTCTTCATCTATGAATAAAAATAATGTTAATAACTACCATTAACTGAACACTTACCATGTGCATTGTGTTAAGCACTTTAGATTATCTAATTTAATTAGATTATCTAATTTAATGTTCACAGCCTTCAGAGGTAAATACTCTCTCCTCAGATGAGGAAACTGAGGCGTAGAGAAACAGAAGACATTCACCTCAGGTCGTTTGGGAAAATTCAAACCCAGTTTTCTGTGATTCCAGGACCACCTTAACCACCATGTCATACCAATCTGAGAGACGAATGTATGGGACATTGCAATCTGGGGCAGAAATGTTATTATTAAAGTTACTTAATACATCAATGCCTTGAAAGTTAACAGTTTTCAAAAGAAGACTAAAGAGGAGAGAACAATACAGAGGGAAAATAGAAGAAGGAAATTTTGTGAGCTGGTTGTGAAGAATACACAGGTTGAGGGAATGGATGGGGAAAATATCTGTGGGGATGTGCTACCAAGTAGGTGAATAGGACAGAAAACCTGTTTTGAGGGATGAAAGGCAGTAAATCAAGCCACCCCCAGACCACCTAAACCTCCCTACCATCCATACCCATACCAGCCCAGAACAAAATAAAAACATGTGGCCTCTTGTTCAAGAATTACGAATTTCAAGATGGTGGCCACAGAACAATAAACTAAGCATGAGATCTTCTGAGTGTGAATCCTTGTCATCAGCCCATGAAGCAGCCCCACATCTGTATTCTGATGCCTCCCCCAACACTATCTCCAGTCCAGATTTGTCTCCTGAGCCCAGACTCATTTATCCATTTGCCTCTTAGACAGTGATATGGTGATAAATGTTTAACTACTGGTTTGCAGGGTGGGGAAAGCCTTGATTCCCAGCACTTGCCAACTTTTGTAGTTTAAGTAGTGCAAACAAGGCCAATTTCCAGCTCCAATCTGACATCACTGAAAGCATGAGATGTGCAGTAGCATGTATGGTATTTCCACCATTCAGATACAATAGATATATAACCTCAGAGATAATAGTAAAATGGAGGTGGTGATGAGTTTTCAGTAGTTATTATCTTTATTTTTAATGTAAGTTATTTAATTGTATATTTATGCAATGACCCTGTTTAAAATTCCTGGAAATGTAACAATTGATTTGGGGTTTCCCTGGTGGCGCAGTGGTTAAGAACCCGCCTGCCAATGCAGGAGACACAGTTCAAGCCCTGGTCCGGGAGGATCCCACATGCCATGAAACAGCTAAGCCCGTGTGCCACAACTACTGAGCCTGCACTCTAGAGCCCGCGAACCACAACTACTCAGCCTGTGTGCCACAATTACTGAAACACTTGCACCTAGAGCCCGTGCTCCGCAAGAGAAGCCACCACAATGAGAAGCCTGTGCAGCAGGCTTAACTATATTTAACTATGGCGGAGAAACAACAACAGAAATAGTCATATATTTGCAGTCTTTCTCTCTGCTCCTTTTGCTTGCTGAATTTGTGTTAGAGCTCTTCTCTGTTATACAGAATCCCAACACAGCAAAGGGAGAAGGATTTCAGAAGCCAGAAAAGTTAGATAAACACTGATCATGGTTATCATCAAAAAGACCACAAATAACAAATGTTGGTGAGGATGTGGAGAAAAGGGACCCCTTGTGCATTGTTGGTGGGAAAGTAAATTGGTGCAGCCACTGGAGAAAACAGTATGGAGATTTCTCAAAACACTAAAAAAAACACTAATTCGAAAGATACATGCACCCCAACGTTCACAGCAGCATTGTATACAATAACCACGCTATAGAAGCAACCCAAGTGTCCATCAACAGACAGCTGGATTAAGAAAAGATGATCGGGCTTCCCTGGTGGCGCAGTGATTGAGAGTCCACCTGCCGATGCAAGGGACACGGGTTCGTGCCCCGGTCCGGGAGGATCCCACATGCTGCGGAGCGGCTGGGCCCGTGAGCCATGGCCGCTGAGCCTGCGCGTCCGGAGCCTGTGCTCCGCAACGGGAGAGGCCACAACAGTGAGAGGCCCACATACCGCAAAAAAAAAAAAAAAGAAAGAAAAAGAAAAGATGATCAACAAAACCAAATGTTGGTTCTTTGAAAAGATTTATAAAATCAACACAACTCTGGTGAGATTAATTAAAAGAATGATAGCATAAAGAGCAATGGCAAAAAAGGAGAAGGTGGGACGCACTGTATAAGCCACAGACCTTTAAAAGATAATAAGGTTGATACCATGAACAACTTTATGCCAATAAACTTAAAAAAGAATGAAATGGACATAGTCTTAAACATAAATAACTTCCCACATCTGATTAAAACAAAAACAACTAACAGGACCCAAATGACTTCACTGGCGATTTCACTGGTGACTTCTGCCAAACATTTAAGGAACTATAATTTCAGTCTAACACCAAATCTTTCAGAAGCTAGCATAACTTTTATACCAAAATCTTGCAAGAACAATATAAAATGAAAATAACATAAATGCAAAAAATTCTAAGCTAAATACTAGGACACAATAACCATGAAGATATACTATAACTAAATTGGATTTATGCCAGGAATGCAAAGTTGATTTGACATTAGAAAGAGCCATTAATTTAATTCCACATGTTATAGATTAAGGGAGAAAATCAGATGATTATGATTTGGGATTTAATATGGATTAAGGGGACTTCCCTGGCGGTCCAGTGGTTGAGACTCTGTGCTTCCACTGCAGGGGGCATGGGTTCGATCCCTGGTCAGGGAACTAAGATCCTGCATGCTGTACAGCGCAGCCAAAAATAAAACATAAATAAATAAATAAATAAATATGGATTAAAATTAAGAATTTATGTTCAAAGAAAGAAACCAAAAACAGAGAAAAAAAGCCATGAACTAGAAGGTGATATTTATCAAATATATAACCAATAAAGGACTACTTACTGAGAATATATGAACTATTCAGTATCCAAAAAGGTAAAGAAAAAAACCCTAACTCAACTTTTTAAATGGGCAAAAGATTCAGACAGCCTCTTAACAAAGGAGGAAATCTAAATTAGCAATAAACATATGAAAAGATGTTTAGCTTCATTAGAAATCAGAGAAATTCTAATTAAAACCTCCAAGATTTTGCCCCCAGATTGGCAAAAATTAAGATATGACAAACCAAAGTCATCGAGGCTGGAAAGCAACAGGAACTCTCATCCACCACTGGTGAGACTATAACCTAGAACAACCACTTAGAACCAGCATTTCTTCTACTTTGTAAATACCCTGGAAAAACTCCTGCACATGGTGCATCAGGAGACATCTACAAGAAGGTGTGTAGAAGTATTTCTCATATTAAGAAAAGAGACAATTGGGCCTCCCTGGTGGCGCAGTGGTTGAGAGTCCGCCTGCCGATGCAGGGGATACGGGTTCGTGCCCCGATCTGGGAGGATCCCATATGCCGCGGAGCGGCTGGGCCCGTGAGCCATGGCCGCTGGGCCTGCGCATCCGGAGCCTGTGCTCTGCAACGGGAGAGGCCACGACAGTGAGAGGCCCGCATACCGCAAAAAGAAAAAAAAAAAAAAAAAAAAGAAAAGAGACAATCCAAATGTGGAAGAACAATAGAATGGATAAATAAATAGATAACAGACAGTAGAACACCATATACAGCAGTGGAAATGAACTCAACAGCATACACCAACATGTACCAACATGGAAGACTATCCACAAACATAACGCTGAATCAGAAAAGCAAGGCACAGAAGAATAAGTATAGTATATTTTCACTAGTATAAAATTCAAACGCATGCAAAACTAAAGAATTCACTGTTGAAGGATCCAAAATGGTAAAACTATAAAGAAAAGTAAGGGAGAGTCATAGACACAACGTTCAGGACAATGGTCACCTGTTGGCATGGGGGTGGGGTGGGTGGGAATACGGGGGATGGGATGTGACAGGAGCATTACGATCTATTGTAGGAAAATGGTAATATCTCATTCTTGGACTGGTGGGGCTGAGGGTGTGGTGCACACTTGTCTTTGTATTATTGTTAATATTTTCTATCCCTCATATACCTTATAAATATTTTGTTATATATTCAAAATTTAGGTTTTTTTCCCAAAAAAGAGTTGGGATAAATAAGCTAATTCTTATTTAGAAGGAAGGAGGAGAAGGAAGAAAGGGAGAGGGGAGAGGGAGGGAAGTAAGAGAAGGGAGAGGAAGTGGGGAGGGAGGGAGGGAAAGAATTGGGATGCTTGTAGGCATTCAGCAAAGGAGAGATTAATGGGAACAATAGCAATTGGGTAGGGCCACCCAGAGGAGGTGAGTCCTGAGGTGGGCCTTGAAGAATTGATTGGATGTGATACAGTGAAGAGATGGAGGAGAAGTTAAAGGAGGCTTCATGGGCTTCCCTGGTGGCACAGTGGTTGAGAGTCCGCCTGCCGATGCAGGGGACACGGGTTCGTGCCCCGGTCCGGGAGGATCCCACATGCCGCGGAGTGGCTGGGGCCGTGAGCCATGGCCGCTGAGCCTGTGCGTCCGGAGCCTGTGCTCTGCAACAGGAGAGGCCACAACAGTGAGAGGCCCACGTACCGCAAAAAAAAAAAAAAAAAAAAAAAAAAGGAGGCTTCATGAGGAAAGGATGATGAGCAAAGACAATATGGAGGAATAAGCCTGGGAAGAACCCAAAAGGCAGATAGTCGTCTCTGACCCAGGCCTGGCTCAGGAGACAATGGGAGGCCTGTGTCTACTGGGGGAGCCTGTGGTGAAGGACAGTGAGGCTGGATGGTGGAGCCCCAGCAGAGAGGGCCCCGGAAGCCAGGTAAAATCAGAGGCTGCCTGAGGAGGCCCAGCCTGTGGTGACCAATGTCCCTCCCCTCTGAGGAGTTGAAAGGGAGAACCTGACCCCCTTGGGCATGCGAGAGCCTCCTGAGTCCCTTAGCCATCGTGAGGAATCCAGGTTTTATGCTCCTGCTCTCTCAGAAATGCCCCACGGTGATTGGAGAAATCCCTACTCTTCATCTTCTAGGGCTTAACCATGTGGAATCTGGAATTCCTTGAGAATAAGGAGGATGCGGGCTTCCACTGCCTTCTCCTCACTGTGATCCTGCACCTGGGCTGGGATTTCCCTGAAGCTCCCCTCCCTGTGGAATGAGGTTAGAAACCCTGAAAACCATATGCCCAGAGGCCACATTAGAGTGTGTGGTGAGTTGGGAATATGGCTGTACCCCGAGAGGGCTCTACGGAGGATCCCCCTCCAGCTGAGGGCCCTGTGAGACAGGGCCACTCATGTGGGTTACCCCAACATCAAGACAGACCCTAACACGATACCTGGGCGAGTGGAACAAGTCAACCAGGGGTGGGTTCAGTGTAAAATCCCACTTCGTCCATCTTTAGGGGCAAGGGATGCTCTCTAAGGCAGAGTATAACATATAATATAAATAAAGGTATAAGTACTGCCATTTTCTCTGAATGGAATGCTGAAGTACCAGGCTTTTAAGTACAGTTGAGTCTTTCTTGTCATTCAGCTCTCAGCTGAATGTTTACCTCATCAGAAAAGCCTTCCCTAATAACCTTATGTAAAGCGTCCCCTAGTCACTGTAGGTCACAACACCCTGTTCTGTTTCTTGTTTGTGGCACTTGCCACTCTGTAGAATGTCCAGGAGAGTGGGACATTGTCTGATCTGTCACTGCTCTATATGAAGTACTTAGAACAGTGCCTGGCATATAGTCTAGCAAATGAATATTGTGTGTGTGTGTGTGTAAAAAGAGAGAAAAGGGAGTAGGAGAGAAGAAGGAGGGAAGGAAGGAAGGGAGGGAGGGAGGGAGGGAGGGAGGGTGGGAGGAAAAGGCTAGAGGAAGGAAGCTGTCCTAGCTCAGGTCTCCACTATGTCCCCTACAGTATTCATGTATGTCTGGACGTGTCTGCCAGACTGTTAGATAGACCCACCAGGAATGTGTTTTTATGAAAAACTAAGGCATCACTGGAAAAAAAAAAAACTCATCCTAAAGTAAAAAGCTGTAAGAGAAGTAAACCCAGTAACAAAGGCTAGATCATGGGAGAGGGGCAATCTGAAGTTTAGCCTCTCACCTGTCAGGTTCCAATCCCCATGTACTCATTACGGGGAATTGGATGTGGCTATCAGCAAAATTTAAAATAAATATCTCACTATAAATTCTATAAAGCATTGAGCACAAACAGCTCTTCTTTTATACTGTGTGTAAAATATAATGTGGAAGGGAGATGGAGAAGAGAGGCTTTCTGGTGCAGGGAGCGGAGTCACCTTGGCGGTGCCTGCCTGGACCCTGTGGACTGTAACGTAGCATCCATGGTGCTGGCACCTGGCAAGAGATAGCATCACCTCACAGAGGCAACGGTACACAGGTGGCAGTGCCTGGCTTCACAAGCAGTGGAAGCCTCAGTAGGAAACAGCACCAAAAGGAGCTAGAGCAGGGAATGAGGAACATGCAGAAGCTGAGCAGACTTAAGAGCTCACTCCCTGGGAACTCTTCGAAGTAACTGCGGGAAGTTTCAGGGGGACAGTTATGGGATGCACACGTATGCTTCATAGGAAGCAAGAACCTGCCAAGCTGTGCCTTAAGAATTTTGACCAGTTTTACCCACTGGCCTGATGTGACCTGAGAAAATATAGGGGTTTGAGATCTTGAGAGTGAGAGAGGTATACGCAAAAAAAATGAATAGAACCTAGTGATGTTGAAAAAGACAAGAGAGTAACTATTTTAAATATCAGTGTGGGTTTTTTAAAGATAAGAAACACCTCTGTATTAGGGAGTTTCATCCAGAGATTCTGAAATGCAGCATCACATCTGCTTCACGATTGCTTCACAGACATGCCACTTCTGTAGATCCCATTGTAAGAGGTATGATTAATGAGATTCTTTGGCCAATAAGGCCACTTGTAAGCTACAGAAATCCTCAGAGGGATTCATCAATGCCCTGTGCCTTCTGGAGTCATTTAACTAGCCACCTGAAGGATTCCCTTGTCTCTAGACAATTATTTCACGGCAAGGAAGAAAAAAATTGCCTGAGGTTTCCAACCACAGTCAAATTCATTGGAGTCAATAAACATGTCAGATGGTCCATGTGGCTGCCACAGGATGGTTAAACACAAAACTTTACTCTTGAAGGATTGCTCTTTTTCTATACTAGAAAGCAGACAGATGTGACCAAAAATCATATATTCTAGATATCAGAGGATCTGACCTCTGTAACTGACTTCCTCAAAATGTATTGGTAATGATAGAATTTTATTATAAGAGAGAATGAAGAAAATTGCTAACTAGGGATGTTTCATGTTTTAAAATGCATACACATTGCAATGCGGTCATCAAATTATTATTTTTTTAATTAATTTATTTATTTGTTTATTTATGTATGTATGTATTTATTTTTGGCTATGTTGGGTCTTCGTTGCTGCGAGTGGGCTTTCTCTAGTTGCGGAGAGTGGGGGACACTCTTTGTTGCAGTGCATGGGCTTCTCGTTGCGGTGGCTTCTCTTGTGGAGCATGGGCTCTAAGGTGTGTGGGCTTCACTAGTTGTGGTGTGTGGGCTTCAGTAGTTGTGGCTCGCGGGCTCTAGAACGCAGGCTCAGTAGTTTTGGTGCACTGGCTTAGTTGCTCCACAACATGTGGGATCTTCCCGGACCAGGGCTCGAACCTGTGTCCCCTGCATCGGCAGGCGGATTCTTAACCACCGCGCCACCAGGGAAGTCCCAAATTATTTAAATCTCTTAATTTAGGGAAGATTTGCATCTATTTCACAGGGATGATCTCATAATTGATTTTAACTTGCTTCACTGAAAATGTTAATGTACTTCAAAGTAGATTGGTTTTGTTGTTTTATTTATACATAATACTTGTAACCTGGTTTTGAATCTTGGCTCCATCACTTAATAGCTCTGTCACCAGGGGTCTGTTGCTTCACTTTTCTAAGTCTCAGTTTCCTCATATATAAAATGAGCAACAAAACCCTACCCATATAGGATTAAAAGAGATAATGACAAATGTATAGTGTTTACAGTATGCACCAAATAAATATAATCTCATTTTTTTAAGAGATAATTTTTTTCTTCTTCTCTTGTGTAGATGAGTGTGGTCAATTTTAGATATTACATGTACAATATTTGGCCAGGCTCAGTAGAATATAACAGAGCAGAGAGCAACAATCCTGCTTGGGGTTTAGTCTTGAGGCCTCTTGCCTTACTACCCCAAGATGGACAGTGCTCAGCCCAGATCCTCTCAGATCCCTGAGACCCTGTGTGTCCCACCCCTGGCTTCTATGTTCCACGCCTGTGACTCTTCTTCACAGGCAGCCTCAGGCTACTGGAGCAGCAGCATCTGAACTGGCTGAGAGCAGAGAGTGCCTTATCTTTCCTCACCCCTACCTCTACCTACCACCAGCCCACACCTACCCACTGTCCCTTACCCTGTGACTAACCAGTGCAAGAGTCTGAAAGCCCTCCTCCCTTGCTTTAGGTTAGGTTAATTCTAAGGCATAAAGTATACTTCAGAGCTCCGCTGTGGAATCACGTTGAAGTGGCCCTCAGTGGGATACCGCCTGAAATCACGCCCTTACCTGGCTCCTTACCAATTCCTTTAAATGCACTTCCATAATAAGTCACTATATACAAACCTATGACCCTACCCCTTCTGACTCTCTAACCTCCAGTCCTGGACCTTAGCTGCCTACCTAATGCATGCACACATTCATTCATTCATTCATTCATTCATTACCAAATACTAGCTCAGAACCTACTCTGGGCAAAGCACTATTTCTCATTTATAGAGTATAGTAAATATTCTGCCCTTTCTCCACCTTCTGTGCCCTAATTTCATCTTCTTAAAAAGATTCCTGTCATATTGTATTAGAACTTACCCTAATGATAATTACCTCTTTAAAGATCTCCAAATACAGGCACATTCTGAGGGAATGGGGCTTAGGACTTGAACATATGAATTTTTGAGGGGTATGCAATTCACCTCATAACGTCCATTATTAGTAATTCGAGTAGTGCCAATTCTATCAAATCACCACTCTCTTTATTTTACATATTGTTTGTTCTAAAGAATGTCTAGTTATATCTGTTAGTTATACCCATTTACTTCCTTTTTGGGAAAGTGGATAGACCCATAGGTCTTAGAGTGAACCCAAGCTGAGTTTAAAGCTGGTAGTGAATGAAAAACACTAACCATCAAATGTCTCAATGAACCTATAAATGCTAGCTCAGTGGCATGAGGTACCAGTAAAGGATGCAGCAGAACTGGAACTATAGCGATTTTCCATTCTTTCAGTCAAGTCATTACCAATTGACTTACTCTTTGATTTGTTTCAGTGCATCTGTTGGCACTATACATCATTTGTATCATTGATTTGTTTTGTTCTTATACACTATAGTTTCTGGAAACCGAAGGACAAAGTATTACACTATTTTACAGAAAACCAGAACCCCCTTGAGACTTGATCATTTATGACAACTGAGGACTAGAACAAAGAGCTTCGCTTTTTAAAGGGTTTCTGCCTCAGTCTGGGAGGTGTAGGAAGCTGCTAGGCTGACTTCGCTTGCCTGCAGGACTGCTGGAAGCTGATGTAATGTTGATATTTTTCTTTGAGTAATTCCCCTTACAACACAATTTACTCTATCCTACAAGGAGTTTGTTGTGACACTTTGATTCTTTAAACAGAAAAGCTATTTAATCAAAGCAATTTCTCCTCCATGGTGATTTAACAGTCCAACTATAGGGAGGGGAAAAAAAAAACTTTCACAATACTAGGCAACCTAAGCTCAAAATCCTTTCAACACTTCATGCAATTCTCCATTCCCTTCACTTACAATTAAATTATTTGCATCACAAAAAGAAACTCAAAATGGATTAAAGGCCAGACACTATAAAACTCTTAGAGGAAAACAAAGGCAGAACACTCTATGACATAAATCACAGCAAGATCCTTTTTGACCCACCTCCTACAGAAATGGAAATAAAAACCAAAATAAACAAATGGGACCTAATGAAACTTAAAAGCTTTTGAACAGCAAAGGAAACCATAAAGAAGACAAAAAGACAACCCTCAGAATGGGACAAAATATTTGCAAATGAAGCAACTGACAAAGGATTAATCTCCAAAATTTACAAGCAGCTCATGCAGCTCAATATCAAAAAAACAAACAACCCCATCCAAAAATGGGCAGAAGACCTAAGTAGACATTTCTCCAAAGAAGATATACAGATTGCCAACAAACACATAAAAGGATGCTCAACATCACTAATCATTAGAGAAATGCAAATCAAAACCACAATGAGGTATTACCTCACATCAGTCAGAATGGCCATCATCAAAAAATCTACAGACAATAAATGCTGGAGAGGGTGTGGAGAAAAGGGACCCCTCTGGCACTGCTGGTGGGAATGTAAATTGATACAGCCACTATGGAGAACAGTATGGAGCTTCCTTAAAAAACTAAAAATAGAACTACCATACAACCCAGCAACCCCACTACTGGGCATATACCCTGAGAAAACCATAATTCAAAAAGAGTCATGTACCACAATGTTCATTGCAGTGCTATTTACAATAGCCAGGATATGGAAGCAACCTAAGTGTCCATCGACAGATGAATGGATAAAGAGGGTGTGGCACATATATACATGGAATATTACTCAGCCATAAAAAGAAACAAAATTGAGTTATTTGTAGTGAGGTGGATGGACCTAGAGTCTGTCATACAGAGTGAAGGAAGTCAGAAAGAGAAAAACAAACACTGTATGCTAACACATATATATGGAATCTAAAATATATATATATATATATACATATATATATATATATATATATATATATGTGTGTATATATATATGGTTCTGAAGAACCTAGGGGCAGGACAGGAATAAAGACGCAGACATAGAGAATGGACTTAAGGACATGGGGAGGGGGAAGGGTAAGCTGGGACGAAGTGAGAGAGTGGCATGGACATATATACACTACCAAATGTAAAATAGATAGCTAGTGGAAAGCAGCCGCATAGCACAGGGATATCAGCTCGGTGCTTTGTGACCACCTAAAAGGGTAGGATAGGGAGGGTGGGAGGGAGACGCAAGAGGGAAGAGATATATGTATACGTATAGCTGATTCACTTTGTTTTAAAGCAGAAACTAACGCAACATTGTAAAGCAATTATACTCCAATAGAGATGTTAAAAAAAAAGAAAAGTCCCTTCTTAGCCAAAAAAAAAAAAATTTATTTGTGTCACCCTCAACAGGAGCAAGACTTTCTTCGATGCTGAATTAATAAAATTGTTAACTCATCTTCTTCAGCTTGACTCTACAAACTGGCCAATACTTTTGGAATGGTTTCACCATGCCAAACTGAGTTCTGTTTTTCTACCTCCCAGTTCTCTATTTATATGCATAATCATTAAGTAAGTAGGTATAACTATCTTATTTACGTTAAGTCAGGAGTGATGTTTATAAAATGAATATATTTATCTTTACATATAAGGAAATAAGTTAAAAAGAAATAAAGCCAAAGCTTAGTAGTCACTTGATACCTCCACCCAGACCCCACAGCCCAAAGAATTCAAGGTCCTCTGGTCTCTGATGGGCTCGCTGCCTCTCCAGGTTGTTATCAGATTTCATTAAAGTGAAAATTAGAGTAATGCATATCTGAGATTGATTTTTTTTTGTTGGTAAACTGTGCTAATCCTTTTGTAATTCAGATTTGGAGCAATAGAACCACACAATGAATGTGGATTGGGCCTGTCTCCAACATTCCAGGGGCTTCTTTCATATCTTCGCACTACTAACGGGCTACATTTCTCCACAGACCTTAATTCTACACAACCTCAGAAGAGAGTTTTTCTTTTCTTTCCTTTTTTTAATTCCAAAATGAAAATTACTATCCTTTAACACCAACAAGTATGTGTCGATGGCTAGTTCTCTGCCTCTACCGTCATTAAAAGATTACTTCTGTGAAAACCTTAGATGTCCACTTTGGACTAACAATTTTTGAGTTAGTGTTTTAAAGGATTTTCTTTAGGTCACTGATAATTACTGAGGTAAAACGGTATTCTCTCTTAGTACCTGGGGGGGTGTTTGGTTTTGTTTTCGGGTCCAATGTGGTAAGCCACAGTGAATTTATTATAAATAGAAGACTTCCATGAAAGAAAACTACCCCTTGCTGTGAACAAACCAAGAGAGAAGTTAACCATTACAAAGTAACAATTTTGCAGGAAATTATGTCACTAATACAGAAGTTATTGGTTAACTGCAGTCCAGTTTCTGGATTAATGGAGGGAGCTGCTTTAGGGAACTATGACGTTCTGATGTTATTTAAAGTTTGGGAATTCTAATTAAAAAAAATTTTGTCAGTCAATATGACCACGACCAGCATAGGAGATGGTATTATTAAGGCTAGACACCCTAATGTTTGCTCGTCACATATATCGATTTCTAACTTAATTATAAACTACAGAACTTTCAGTGCTTGCACAATATAACATTTTTTCAACTCTCTGTTTTATGACCTATTTGATCACTTCCCAATGACATGTTCAGATAGTGCAGCAAAACCATACTGAGTGCAGATTTGAAAAGCACTTCTTAAAACATCTATGTGAGTGGATGACAAGGTTTAAATACTATATAAGTTAAAATGCAGTAAAACCTTTCCTGATAAGAACCCAGGGAATTCCCTGGCAATCCAGTGGTTAGGACTCTGCGCTCTCACTGCTAAGGGCCCGGGTTCAATCCTTGGTCGGAGAACTAAGATCCAACAAGCCATGCAGCGCAGCCAAAAAATAAAAAAGAAAAGAACCCAGCACACCCTGAACCCTGCCTACCTGACTTTTTCCCATGATTAACTCAAATTTAATCTGAAAGAGACAAATGACAAAACAGTATCAGAAACTTACTTAAGCCAGAAGGAAGAAGAGAGGAAAAAAAGAAACAAATAACTACATTACATTTATTTTTACATTATATAAAAGATGCCCATTTTTTCCCACCACCTTTACATCTCTGAAATCGGGATGTGCCTTACAAAGTCCTACACTTGTCCTTGACCAGGTGGTGTATTGTGTGAGCAGGTAAGAACCTGGCCATACTGTTCACAGTGTCACCACTTGAGATATGTTCATGGTTGGTACTTCATATGTTAGGTTTAACTGACTTTTAAAATGAATTTTTTAAAGATTTTTTTAAGATTAATTTTTTTAAGATCATACCATGATTTAGCATTGAAACAAAAAAGTTTTAGAAATGCCATAATATTTTGCTTACATTTTCCCCATTTATATACAAGAATGTCATGTGATAAAGAGCTATGTCTAAATAAGTCTAAAAGAGCACTTTCAATAAGTATATAATTTTTAAAATCTATGTTATAAGAAAGCATTGCATCATCATTTAATTGAATTTAATATTTTTCTTTGTTAGGGGTACATAAAATAACGGTGCATCTTGCAATCATGTTACCGAATTGGTCTTATGGACCCTGACTTGGGCCCTAGCCCAGCCAAGGCCTCCTGTTTCTTTTCCTATTCAGAGTCACACAGCCAATAATGAAACTGTTGCTGAGACTGAAACAGCACAAGCTTTATTGAATGGCCATTCAGTGGCTGAGAATGGAAGTGGAAACTTAGTTCACAAATCAACTTCTCCTCGGGGAGGATCAGGGCAAGATTTTTAAAAGTAAGGTTAATGAGGAGGAGGCCTATGCATTGGTTTTCTGGGAATGGGTGGGGTTCTTCCTGGAACTGGACTGCCATCTCTGTTTCTTCCTTCTATGGTCCTTCCTGTCTTGGCTGCCAGTAGGTGTGTCATTTAAAATGCTAGTGTAGGGACTTCCCTGGTGGCGCAGTGGTTAAGAATCTGCCTGCCAATGCAGGGCACATGGGTTCAAGCTCTGGTCCGGGAAGATCCTACATGCCGCGGAGCAGCTAAGCCTGTGTGCCACAACTACTGAGCCTGTGCTCTAGAGCCTGCGAGCCACAGCTACTGAGCCCGCATGCCACAACTACTGAAGCCCGCGTGCCTGGAGGCTGTGCTCTGAAACAAGAGAAGCCACCGCAATGAGAAGCCCATGCACCACAACAAAGAGTAGCCCCTGCTCGCTGCAATTAGAGAAAGCCCGTGTGCAGCAACGAAGACCAAACACAGCCAAAAATAAATAAATTATAAAAAACAAAGTAAATAAAAAATAAAATAAAATAAATGCTAATGTAGTACAATGAACGTATAACGGGGCTCAAGGTCTGCTGGAGGTCGGGTCTTCTGCCATCTTGGATTTGGCCAGTTGTTCTAACCAATTCTGGTGGCCTCTTGTTTTTCTCTTCTGGTGGTTTCCCATAGACAAAGATAACACTTGCCCACAGCTTACCTTCCCTCAAGGAAGGGAGAAGGTTAGAGCCCGAGGCTAACAGCCATGGTAACAATCCCAAGGGTCTTAGATTGGAAGAAGTAGTGCCATTCCAGTCCGTAGGGTCACTACTCATAAATCTCTCCAACAGCTTTACATGTACAGCTGGAATGCCCCACCCCAGGATCTTCCCTGACAAGTCTCTGCCCTAGTTGCCACCATCATTTCTCCACCACCAAAATCAGAGTTTCCCAGGAAAGGAGGAAGCAAAGCTGGCAACCACTTTTTCAGGCTCCAGGCATCACCTTTTACTCTCATCAGTCAACTTTGATTATAAGATATTATGGAACGCCAAAGTAAGTCTAGTGCTAGGGTATTAATCAGTAAGAAATTACATTTAGAATCATGACCCAGATTACCAAAGATTCATTTACTCTTGCAGAAAATAATAATATAGCTTAGAGGGCTTCCCTGGTGATGCAGTGGTTAAGAATCCTCGTGCCAATGCAGGGGACACAGGTTAGAGCCCTGGTCCCAGAAGATTCCACATGCCACGGAGCAACTAAGTCCGTGCACCACAACTGCTGAGCCTGTGCTCTAGAGCCCGTGAGCCACAACGACTGAGCCGGCACGCTGCAACTACTGAAGCCCACGCACCTAGAGCCCGTGCTCCGCAACAAGAGAAGCCACTGCAGTGAGAAGCCCGCGTACCGCAACGAAGAGTAGCCCCTGCTCGCCACAACTAGAGAAAGCCCGCACGCAGCAACGAAGACCCAATGCAGCCATCAATAAATAAATAATGTATAAAAAAATAATAATATAGCTTAGAAACATTCCCAATAAGAAGGGTTGAAACAAAAATGAGGTTTAGCTAACTCACCATCAGCTAAATCTTCACTTTCTGATAAACTAAAATTATGCCATTCTGTATTATAATCAGGATCCTATGAGAACTTCCCTTAGGCATTAGGGTTATATTAAAAATGTATGGATAAAAAACAAACAAACAAACAAAAAAACATGTATCGATGTACCTCTATCAGTTTCAAAGCTTCACTTCCAGGTCTGGTAAACTGGGGAAGGTCTAGAACATTTCCAACCTTCCTGAAAAAGTGAACTTAAATTCTTCTAACATCTTCCCAGATGATCATATCTGAACACGGCTTCCCTTTGTGTTGGCAGAGGGTGTAAAAAGCACAGTGGCATATCCATATGATAAGCTCGGTTTTTAAAAGAGTAAAATGGTAAAATTTAGTAAATTACATACCATGTCATACAAGGTTTTATTCTATTTATTTAACTCTATCTCGCCCACTCTAAATTTCTTGAAAGTAATTTTTCACCAAATTTGCCATATCATTCTTGGCTGTTGCCCGGAGCCAATTCAAGCACATTACAGTATGAAGTACATGTACATTTATTTTTTAAAGCATACGGATGTACTTCTATTAAGGTCTATTATCTTCACACACCAAAATCTTCACACATACATTTTGACAGCTGCCAAATTTTTATAAAAATTTCTAAAATGCTGCTTTATGTTAAACACCTTCTCAATACACCTGTATTTGGTACATAAAGGTGGAGACTTCACCAGTTATCAGATGTCACCATATACCCTGTGTTTTCTCCAAAGGAGAGGATATTAGTTCCAATACTTTTATTCTAGAAATTCTTTAAACCATCTATATGGTGCAGCAATCTTTCATCTACAGGTATGTATGGTCAGGCCACTCAAGATGGCTGCTTTCTTGCTCTCTGTACGCCCCCTGCCCGACCAGGGCCTGCTTCACCTACACCCTACTGACAAGACTGGCCTTCCTACATACTTGCCCCAGCTGTTGAGAGCTTATCAAAGGGGCCATGAGGGGCGTTCCCCTCTGCTGGTTTCCCTGATAACTAATGAGCCCACCTGACATCAGTTCCCCTATAACTGGTAACCTTCCCCCCGCCACCCCAGGAGCAAGACTACCTCCAACTCCTGCCCGCCTGGTGGCATGTGGCTCCAGGACCTGGCTTCAGACGTGTAAGCTCCCCCATCCATTAAGCCATTGATGTTTCTGATTGCTCACTCCAGGCTCTGTCTTCCATCCTGAAGCTGGGCAAGCACAGCCCTTGTAGGCCTATGGGGCACAGCCCAACAAGCTGCTATCTTACACTACTGGTTTCAAAAAATGTAACTGAAAAAAATAAATGTAGTGGCAAGTGTTTAGATTATAAAAATGGAGATGTGGTTAGATTCTCAATGTGTAAACTAGTGGTGATGGTTGATTTTATGTGTCAACTTGACTGAGCAGCTCAGGTTAAACATTATTTCTGGGCATCTGTGAAGGTGCTCCCAGATGAAATTAGCATTTGAATCAATGAATTCAGTAAACTGTTCTCCCCAGTGTGGGTGGGTGTCATCCAATCCACTGAGGGCCTGATTAGAAAAAAAGGCAGAGGAATTCTCCATCTTTTTTATTTTTCCTGCCTTCCTGTTTGAGCGGGAATACCTCATCTTCTCCTGCCCTCAGACTGGTATTTACACCATCAGCTCCCTTGGTTCTCAGGCCTCAGACTCAGACTGAACTACTCCCCCACTTTGCTGGGCCTCCAGCTTGCAGATGGCAGATCAAGAGACTTCTCAGCCTTCATCAGCGTGTGGGCCAATTCCTCGTAATAAATCTCCTTTTATCCTCTTGGCTAGAGTTCCCTGGAAAATCCTGACTAGTATACTAGCAGTGTTTCTGATTTCTGTATTAGGATTTCCCTGCGTCATTGAACTCTGTGGGACAAGCATGTATTAAAATAGTTAATAAATAAATAAGCAAGCATAGGAATAGTGCGCCCTCTTGTGGCCAAATTCCTTGAAAATTTTCCAACAAGGGAAACCTATCTCTTGCAGACACCAGGTGTTGTCATGGACCCAGACCCCAGAGAAGACCACTTACCATTGTAGGTGCTGTATGTAAACAGGAGCATGATTTAAAAAGCTGGGATTTGGGTTTGGGATTACGGACACAAACAAATAAGCACACACATTTAAGCCATAAAAACAGGAAAAATAATATTTTACTGGAGTCTGGTAACATTAGATTTTCACTTTTTAATGTCTACCACGTGTGAAGAATATGTCGAGAAACATCGAAAGGGATATATCTTCTAAAGGCAAAAATGGTCTTGGGGTTTTGTGGATTCTTCTCCTTGTTATAAAATACAGTAGTTCTCAATCAGGAGTGATTTTGCTCCCCAGGAAACAGTGGTGATGTCTGGAGACATTGTCACAACTCAGGGAAGGGGTGCTACTGGGACCTAGGGGGCAGAGGACAGGGATGCTGCTAAACATCCTACAACATACAGGACAGCCCTCACCCCAAAATTATCTGGTTCAAAATGTCAGTAGAGCTGAGATTAAAAAAATACCTGATATAAGAATTCTTTAATCCTTTTCATTCATTTGTAATATATAAACCTGCAACTTACAAGTAGTAGTTATTCATCTCTTGTGTATTTTTCGACTTAACCACAATACTTCTATCACACCTTAAATGCAAGGGAGATTTCTTAGTCTCTTCAAATAAACATTCAATGTTAAAATTTCAAAAAAAAAGTAGTAGTTATTAACTGCAAAGCCAAATACATTCTGTTAGAATTCCAGCAATAAAGCTAAAAATTCAGGAAGGATGATTCTTTTGAACTCAGTCTCATGTCTGACTACATACTTTTGGATTATATATTTTGTCTTATAATGTAATATATTTGCAATGTTTAACCATTGTTCTTCAAAATAGAAAATATATTTGGATGTTTTGGTTGCTAGCTACCGTGAGACATAAATTCAGTTATTCTTCTCTCTTAGCGAAATACTAGGAGAGTGAAGTTTTTAAATTAACTCCAGGTGGATCTGAAGTGTTTTCATTAGGAAAACATGCCTGCTAGCGACAGGTGCATTGAGAGCGGGAGAGAAGAGAAAAGATTGACTGCGGCATAGTCCTCCCTCTGGCAAGCAAGGAAAAGCAATTATTTTAGGACCTGGAGCCCCAGCCTGGGATCTCTGAATCCTTAGGCTCTGTGAAAATAAGAGGAGTCTGAAAGCTATTTTCAACATTTTAAAAATGCTCCAGGGGCTTCCCTGGTGGCGCAGTGGTTGAGAGTCCGCCTGCCGATGCAGGGGACACGGGTTCGTGCCCCGGTCCGGGAAGATCCTCACATGCCGCGGAGCGGCTGGGCCCGTGAGCCATGGCCGCTGAGCCTGCACGTCCGGAGCCTGTGCTGCGCAATGGGAGAGGCCGCAACAGTGAGAGGCCCGCGTACCGCAAAAAAAAAAAAAAGTAAAAAATGCTCCAATAACAACTAAAAATTTATCTACAAGAAAATTTCTTAGACTAACTAAAATAAAAATCTCGGTGTGTAGACACTTACTACATACAAGTTCATTTCATCTGATGAAATATTGTAGGAATTTATAGATCCTTTGGGACAAAATAATACGAGGAGTCTTTTGTGATTAAATAAAAAGTTAGAAACTACTGCCCTAAGGAAACCTAGCAGTTGAGATAAGCGTGGAAAAGTATAATCATGATACTACAATATTGCGCCAACTTTTTGCCTCTAGTTTACTACTTGCAGTGCTTAAGCACAGTGCTTGGTATATAATGATAAACTCAAATATTCTGGTTTAACCCAGGACTTTAAAAAGGAGTAGAACCTCAACTTCAGAATGGTGGTGATGACAGTAAGAAAGCCACAAGGGAAACAACAGAGGGACGATGGGCCAGACTCCTAAACCCATCACAGAGAGCCCTCCCCTCACATCAACGCTGAGGATCTGCATTTGTTTTTATCAAGGAGACCCATGGGTTGTTTCCTTATGGATCTTAGTGAAATTTAGAGCTATAGTAACTTCTAGGTCCTCACCATAACTACTCTGCCACCATAGTGAAAAGCAGTATTCTTTCAGGGTAACTCCACTATTTTATTTGGGGGTCACCGCTGTTTAGGCCAGTATATGCAAGCAACAGACAAAGTACCCACACTCCTCAGTCTCCTTTGCTGGCTCTTCCTCTATCACTCCGGTTTTGGTTGGTGTGCCTTGGAGACTGTGATCTGGACCCTTTTCTCCCCTCCTTATTATACACCCCCTGCCCCCAGGCAATCTCCTGCACGTCTATAACCTCACTGATTATCTATACACCAAATCCCCCACATTTATCCATCTAGCCTAGATAAACCCATATTCTTAGCTCCAGACCAATGATCTGTTTATTCAGTTGGATTATTTACTAGGCAGTCTCAAACCCAGCAGGTCCAATATAGAATTCCCAGTCTTTCCTCTGAATTATCTCTTCCTCCAGGTTTTCCTAACTCAGTCAACAGCACCATAATTCAGTATTTTACTTCTCCCAGAGTCATGGATTTCATCTTTACCTTCTGTCATTGAATGCATTGTGTCCCCATATTCATATTTTGAAGCCCTAACCCCCAGGACCTCAGAATATGACTATATTTGGAGATAAGGCCTTTAACGAGGTGATTAAGTTAAAATTGAGGCCATTAGGGTGGGCCCTACTCCAATCTAACCGATGTAATTATTAGAAGAGGAAATTAGGACTTACAGAGAAACACCAGGGGTGTGCGTGTGCAGAAAAAAGACCATGTGAGGACACAGCAATTAGGCAGCCAGCTGCAAGCCAAAGAAAGAGGCCTCAGGAGAAACCAAACCTGCCAACAGCTTGATCTTGGGCTCCCAGCCTCCAAAATAGTGAGAAAATAAATTTATGTTGTTGAAGCCATACAGTCTGTGGAATTTTGTTATGGCAGCCTGAGCAAAGTGATACGCCCTCTCCCTCGCCCCAGTCACCAAGTCCTACCCACCCTACTTCCTAAATAACTCTTCAGTCTATCCCCTCCATATCCGTTTCACCTGTCCTCATCCAAGCCCCCATCAAATCTTTTACGGATGCCTGCAGCAGCCTCGCAATGCTCTTCCTGCTTCCCCTCTCACCCCCCATAACCCAGTCTCCAAGGGAAACCAGAGTGACCGTTTAAAAATGAAAATCGTGGGACTTCCCTGGCGGTCCAGTGGTTAAGACTCTGTGCTTCCACTGCAGGGGGCGAGGGTTCAATCCCTGTTGGGAAACTAAGATCCCACATGCCATGTGGCATAGCCAAAAAATAATAATTTTTAAAAATTAAAAAATAGAAATGAAAACCACATCCATTCCCCTAGTTTAAAACCCTTCAATAGTGTCCCCGTTTCTCAAAGAATGAAATCAAAACTCTTTCAGTTGGTTGGTAGAGCCTGGCATGATATGCCCCTGCCTTCCCCTCTGGCCTCATCTAGAATCACTTGAACTCCAGACACAGCCACTTCTGATAGGTCTTCCAGTGGCCCAAGAACACTAGTCTTCCCACACAATTTTTCCCCTGGTTGGAAATTTTTCTTAGCCCCTCCTCTTCATTTGGCTAATGCTTATGCATCCTTCTGGTCTCAGCCAAATTGTCACTTCCTAAGAAGGGCTTTCCTTGGCCTCCCGTGTTGGTCCACCTCTTCTAAGTCCTCATAGAACTCTGTACTCTTCTTTCACAGTACTCTTCACAAGTGAAATTAAACAATTATCTGTAAAATCATGTTTTGAATGTCTGTCTCTGATATGTAAGCTCCCTGAGGCTAAGTATCACATCTCTCTTTTTTTATATTTCCAGAGCTAAATACAGTGCCTGGAAATATTGGTTGAAGGGATGAAGAATGACCAGAATATATAATTACTTTCAAGAAATGCATCTGAGGCTCCAAAGGAAATGAACGTACTTCTCCTAAAGGCCCAAAACATTTTGGGAGAAGGCTTTGATTTGAATTCCAAAGCCAAATATTAAAGAGCCATAAAAGCCAGAACTTAAGCCAGAGGAAAACATAAAATTATAACAGGTCTTACTTGCTTTTGGTCTATATCACTGTATTTCCTGACACTGTAAAATTATTTTGTACCTTAAATGACTGCAGAGTACTCCATCTGCTAAGACAGAGTAGAGTTTGGCTGGAATAAGAGGTTTGAGGATACCAGTAAATATTCAAAGGAGGTGTAAGGGGAAAAAAAGAAGGGACTGAGAGAGGGCAAAATAATTGGCAAGCAGCACTGAGGGCAGAGCTGGGACTGTGAATTTTATGGGCCCCAATGAACTAGAATTTAAGCTACATGAAAACATGTAGCTTATGAATTTCCCAGGGCTGCCATAACAAAGGACCACAAACTAGGTGGAGTAAAACAACAGAACACTAGTCTTTCACAGTTCTGGAGGCTAGACGACCAAAATCGGGTCAGCAAGACCATGCTCCCTATGAGGTCTCTAGGGGAGAACCCTTCCTTGTCTCTTTTGGCTTCTGGTAGCTTCTGGTGTTCCTTGGCTTGTGGCAGCGTCACTCCAGTTTCTGCCTCCATCTTCACATGGTGGTCTTCTATCTAGGTCTGTGTGTCCAAATCTCCCTCCTTTCTCTGACCAAGACACTGGTCATTGTGGGGCACACGCTAAGTCCAGGATGATTTCATCTTGAGATCCTTAACTAATTAAATCTGTAGACTCTACTTCCAAATAAGGTCACATCCTGGGACTTCCCTGTTGGTCCAGTGGTTAAGACTCTGTGCTTCCACTGCAGGGGGTGTGGGTTCCATGTCTCTGGCCGGGGAACTAAGATCCCACGTGCCACACAACCAAAACAGAACAAAACAAAAAACAAGGTCACATCCTGAGATTCTGGGTGAACATAAATTTGGGGGGACCACTATTCAGTATAAACAGGGACTTGTTTCATTCACTCCTCTACCCCTAGAACTTAAAATAATACTTGGCATGAAGTTTATGCTCAATAAATATTTGTGAAATAAATGACTGCATAAACGAATAAATAAAACAGGTGCAACAATCAAAGGTGCTGAGGAGTGTAGGTGCTTCCACGGAGATGCCAAGATAGGGTATCAGCACCAAAGTGAGTTACCAGATGGATTGCCAGATGCAAATTCCCCAGGGAACAATCTGAGCAGCCATCACAGAGCTCTTCGACCTCTCACCTCTCACAATATAGAAGGATTGAAAGACTGAAGACTTAGGGGCAGATATTATATGGAAGATTTGGAGAAAAAAACTGTGCTTGGGAATCCCACCCCTACCACGACCATCAAGAGAAAGGAGTAGGGGAAGTGTTGCCCACTCCAAGTCTAGTGAGAGGAACTTAAGAGCACTCCAAGAGCTGGAAGAGATCCTAGACTCACACCTGGGCGAGGGAGACCAGCTCTGCAGGGAAGTAACTGCACTCCCTCTAAAGGTGCATGAAATCCTACATGCAGACCTGACAACAGGAATATCAATCTGGGGTTGTTTGTAAAAGGATCCTGCCCCAAAGGGCAGGAAGAGAGGAACCTGGTCATCTGAGGCAAGAAGGGGCAGAATCTGAAAGTGATCAGGACGGTCACTGCCCACATCAAAGCAATGGCAATCAGATGGCCCTGGGTTGGGGGGTGGGGTGGGAGAGGGAGGGAGGTGGTCCTCTGGAGACCACGGGAATATGCCCACGATGAAATCAGCTTAAAATCTGCCCTGCCTAGAGAGAACACGGGGCCATCTTTCAATAAACACATTTGGTTCACTTTTTTTTTTAGTTCTTTATTTATTTTTAAACTTATTTATTTTTTTAAATTTATTTTTGGCTGCATTGGGTCTTCGTTGATGTGCGCGGGCTTTCTCTAGTTGCGGCGAGCAGGGCCTACTCTTGGTCGCGGTGCTTCTCATTTCAGTGGCTTCTCTTGTTGTGGAGCACGGGCTCTAAGCACGTGGGCTTCCGTAGTTGTGGGTCGCGGGCTCTAGAGTGCAGGCTCAGTAGTTGCGGTGCACGGGCTTAGTTGCTCCGCGGCATGTGGGAACTTCCCGGACGAGGGCTTGAACCCGTGTCCCCTGCATTGGCAGGCGGATTCTTAACCACTAGCGCCACCAGGGAAGCCCCGGTTCACTGTTAACTTTGCTTCACTGCCCCAGCAGAGTCAGAAACAGCAGCCATGGAATAAGAAAGGCAGTGGGAAATGGGTAGAAGGAGCTGCCCAGAATCTCTACCCACACCCAAAATTCTTATTTGCCCCCAGGCTTAACAAGGAAAGAGGAACTGAGTCTTTCCTTTGAATGAAGATTGAAACAACAATTAGTATACTGGGTCTGAGACTGCAAATTACTGAATTGAAGTATACGGAGTGGATGTTTTATTTTATTGACGTATAGTGGATTTACAATATATTAGTTTCAGGTGCACAACATAGTGATTCAAAATTTTTATAGATTATACTCCATTTATAGTTATTATAAAATATTTGCTCTATTCCCAGTGCTGTATCCTGGTAGCTTATTTATTTTATACATAGCTGTTTGTACGTCTTAATCCCCTACCCCTATCTTGCCCCTCCCCACATCCCTCTCCCCACCGGTAACCACTGATTTGTTCTCTGTATCTATGAGTCTGTTTCTGTTTTGTTATATTCATTCATTTGTTTTATTTTTTAGATTCCACATATAAGTGATAACATACAGTCTTTGTCTTTTTCTGACTTATTTCACTAAACATAATAAGGAGTGGATATTTTAAATTGCTGAATTGCAATTAAATTTAAATTGCTGAGACTAAAACGAACATAGGACTGAAAGACTGGAGAAGTCATGGAACCGGCTCAAGTTTTCAAGAGGCAAGAGAAAGACTAGCCCCACTCAGCAGGATTAAAGAGACAAAAATAAAGTGGCTTCTATGATTACATCCCATGAGTGCAACATGCTCCAAGTACAAGTCTTAGTGGTTTCAGTGATCAGTTACATAATATGGGCTGGGTAGAGAAGGAAGAGTATCCAGGAAGGGTCTGATGGAAGAATATAATCACTGTGGGTGTAGAGCCTCCAGGAGGCTATGGTGTGCATAACTGGTATAACATTTCTGTGATGAAACAATTCTGGGTGAGAACACAATCCAGAGTGTGATCCTGGGGGATTAGGTCACCGATGTGCTTTGAAGCTCAAGAGATAAGGAAAGAGATTAAGGAATGTTAAAGCCAAATGGTTATATAGGTGCAGAATCTTTTGGGATTCTGTCATGGCTTGAGATGAAAAGGAAGGTGATGAACAGTAGAGACTAACACAACATTGTAACACAACTATACCCCAATAAAAAAAAAATTTTAAAAAGGAAGGTGATAATCCAGATCCCATTCCCTACCACTCTCTGAAAACGGTTCCTGTCAAGATCACCAGTAAGCTCCACAGCATCACATCCACTATAGACAATTCTCATTTCTCACTTACCAAACAGTAGTATTTGACATAACTGATCACTTCCTCATTCCTGACACACTTTCTCCACTTAGCTTCAAGGATCCCACCCTCTCTAATTTTACTTCTCCTTCCTGGCCATGCCTTCTCATATTCTGCTGGATCCATCTTCGATTCTTAACCATTAAATGTTGGAGGACCTAGAGCTGAATCACAGGAACTTTTCTCTTTCCTGTCTCACCTCCTAAGAGATTTCACCCAATCATATGGCTTTAAATATTTCTATATAGTCTCAAATGTATATATCTAGCTCCAAAATCTCCCCAGACTCCACACTGCTTACTTGATATCTATGCTTAGATATCTGTCTAGTAGAGCTCTCAAAGTTAACATGCCCAGAAACAAACGCCAAGCCATCATCTGCTCTCCATCTAAACTTGCTCCTCTCCAAATTTCCCTAGTTCAGTAAATGGCACCATGATTGCCCAGTTGTTTAGGCCAAAAAATTTGGCGTCAGCTTCTATGCCTCTTTATTTACATCCCATCAGCAAATCTGGTCAACTCAGCCTTCAGTTTATAGCACCAAACCCATCCAGTCTCCACCACCTCCACCTTAACCCAAACCATCATCACCATCTCTCTGCTTCCACGCTTACCTTTCTGTAATCTCTTCCCCACACAGCCTGAACAATCCATTTAAACATAAATCAGATTTACTTCTCTGCTCAAAGTCCCCACAATGGCTCCCACCCCTCTCAGATGAAATTCTAAATCCTTGACATGAGTTTTAAGGCCATGTGTCTGGCCATGTCCCAGAGTTTTTCTAAGGCTCTGTAAGGGTCATCTTAAACAGAGTTGTCTCTTCATGCTGGGGACTAAGTACTGTCTCTGAAGGCACGCAATGTTCTTGAAAGATGTATTTCATCCTTTTTGCCCTTAGTTACATGAAAAATCTACCGGCCATGTACTATATACCCAGGGCTCTTTTCCAGACTTTCCAAACCCCACCCCATCCCACTGCCAAGGAAGCACTGCTGGAAGTCCTCCTTTGCCCTCAATGCTCAAGTCAAATGTCCCCTGTTTTGGAAGCCTTCTCTCTGTCTACTGCCGCCTAATCCATCCTCAGTCTCAATATCCTACAGGGGGGGAGAAGTTCTCTCGTGTTTCCTCAGCTCTGTACTCATACATAGTGATTGAATGAGAATCTGTGAAACTTGTGTCTGCCTTGCATTTCTACCTTGTAAGCGACAAGTCTTAACTCACACTTTAAAAAGATGTATATATACTATATTTCATCAATTCTAAGCCTAACTTTTTTTTATTTTACAGACTGAAATTGGGATGACTCTTAAATGATATAGAGAGCAAAGTTTATCAGCAATTTTTCTTTCTTGGTGGTATATAAACTGGCACCTTGAAATTGATACTATCTTACGTTTGATTAAATACAGACTATAAATCCTACGCGTTTATGTTCCTCAGTCTTCACTAGCAAAATGTAATATATCATTCCATATGACGGTTAATTATTTTTGCTACATTAAACTTAAATATAAATTGAGTTGGGAATGGGATAATTTCCTCACTTCCAAATTGCAGACTGCATCATACGTTTGAAAGTGCTCCAGAGACCGCAAAGCATTATATACATGCTGGGTATTTTTTCACATTTAACGATTACTAGTTAATAGAAATAATCGACACTCTACGCGCCGACCTGACCGCTCCAAGGCCCTAAGGGTCGAATCTGGGTTAGATAGTTCGACTCACGCACGTGAACGCGCCCCGCCCCCCCGAGCCGGTCCCTACACGCTTTACAGGTACAGACTCAGGTGCAGGAGACAAACTCCGATTGGCCGAGGGACACGAGATGCCCGCCCAAAGGCACCTGCCGAGCATGCGCAGAACATTAGACGCCAGCACGCTCCGCGCATGCCCGGTAGGCAGCGGCTGCAGCTTGGGCGCTCGCGCGGCGTCGCGAAGTGCCGGCTGCTTCGCTACCCTCAGGTATGAAGGGCTGGGGTCTTGCAGCTGCCTCCTCCTCGCTCCAGCGCCATGGAATGCCTGCGGAGCCTGGCCCAGCTCCTGCCCCGCGCGGTGAGGTTGCCCCGGCGCACCCTGTGCGCTCTAGCCTTGGGCTTGACCCCCGGGACTCGCCCCGTTGCCGCCTGCGGCCGCGCTGCCCAGCTGCTCGGAAGGAGGTGGGCCGCGCCGCTGTACGGGCCCCGCCGGCTCCCCACGGCAGGTACTCCCTTCTCCGCCCCGCAGCCCCGGGACGCCGGGCTTGCCGTGCTCCCGGGGCCCCGACCAGACCGCCGGAGCCCACGTGGCTGTGGCTGCTCCGGCCTCGGCCTCCAGGTCCGCCCTTGGGCGCCCGGCTCTTGTCCCCTTGCAGAGGTCCGCGGGCCGAGCTGCGTCCCACCAGCCCCGAACGCGACTGAGCACTGCGCCTTGTGCCCAGCTAGAGCCCGACCCGACAGGCCTCTGTCTTTCCCACCGCCCCGGCTGCAAATCTCCAGGCCTAAGTGCGCTTGTGAAAAGACTTTAATCATCATAGTGCTGAAGCTAAGATTAGGCTTATCTACCTGAAATATTTTTTTAAGTATCTTCCCTGTCTTCTTACTCTTCCTTATGGACGGACACATTTATACCTTTTCCAGTTGCTCAGGTAAGGGGTGGGGGAAGCACCTAGAGGTGAGGCTGAAGACTTTGAAACTTAATAGGAAGAGTTGCTTCTGAGAAAGATCTGACTTTTTTTCCAAGTACTGTGTAACCAGACAGCCAGAAGGAGTCGGGGGGATGGGGGGAGCGGGGTTGAAATTTGAGTTATTTTTTTTTCCCCTGAATGATAGAGCATGACGGTAATACGTTGACATTTTCACACATGTGACCGTGTGGGTGCTAAGATTGCTGAGAAACAAAAGGCATTAAAATATATGGCTTCGCAAAAAACGTGCTCAACTAAGTTTCTCAGTTGTACTTTCAAAATGCTCCCGAAGTAACTCACCATCTCCACCTTCTTCCCCAAACCCATTAGGAGAGTCTTTCCAAGCTGGGTTACATTTCGTATTCCCTTCTTTGTTTGGTAAATGCCTGGGAACCCAGGTTCAGCCCATCTCATGTTTTAGAACAAAACATTAGATGGTAACATTTAATCTAATTTGTGACTGATTAGCAAGTGCTGATGTGTAGCTCTTTAACCTTTATTCAGCTGACCCTCGTAACATAGTTTGTATTTTGTAGAAGGGAACCAACAAACCTCAGGTGGTAACAAGTTACATGTCTTTAAATGTATGTAATAGGAAGGAATAAGGTCAGAAATGAGAATATATCTACACGTTCTGTAGATAGCAATTCTGTTCATTCCTCTTATGTTTAGTATTTTGAACAGTGTCCTTTGTCGGGCATTAAAATTTACTTGGTTATACTTGAGAGCTCACTTCAGTTGAAATCACATGTTTTAAATAGGTTTATTTTCAAATAAAGATTTGTCTTTATTCCAGTTCACTGGGGTCTCCATTCCAGTGCAGTAGGTTATTTCATAAGTATGTTCACTCTAAAGTATATGTGTGGAAAAGAAGTTAATACACAGAAGTAAAATCAGTAGGTTTCATAATTTAAAGGTCAAATAATCCTGATATTGGAATGCTGAAAGGTCAAGTGGTTCTTGGAATGTATGTTTTCTAAACTGTACCAATGTAACTTGCATGAAGAGCCTTTCTAAACTAGGCAAAAAAGAATGGACATTTTATTTTAATCTCAGAACATTGTAATATACTTGTTCATCCAACTATAAGATATCAATAATACTTAGAAAGGAAAAAGGGTGATTGGAGTCCATAGATTATTCTAATGCCTCACCTAAGCTACTCATTCATTGCCAAACGTAACATTATCACCTACAAATATTAACAAGAGTGTTTCTTATTTTCCCTCTAGGAAAAAGATTCAAAACATAGTAAAATAGTCTGAAGACCTCCACATACTGTGAGAATTATATCTTAGCTGCATGTGAAAACCAATCATATGATCACAAGGAATTCTCTGATTCATTTTTCAGGTGAAATTCACCGGTTTAGAACTTCTGATGTCTTTCAAGCCACTTTAGCCAGTGTAGCCCCGGTGTTTACTGTGGTGAGTATGTGTGGTCCGTTTGATGATATTACTTACTTTGTTTTATAATGAATCCTTATAAGTCATTGTCTTTTGCTTAGCCAGTGACCTGAGTACCAGCTAGGTTTGCTTCACAGCACTCCCGAAACTTTGCTAATGACTATAGAGCTCATCTTTTAATACTAGAACAGGTGGCTCAAATCACAATTCAGAGCTGCCTATTTGAATACTCAAGATTTCTCCAGAAATCTATTTAGAAATCCTTGAAGGCTGTTAATTACAAAACGCCTTGAACCTGTGCTATGCAACGTAATATATGCAGAAGCATTTTGAGGGCAGCACAGTGTATTACCTGAGAGTGCATGCTTTGAAGGGTCATGATCTCTGCAGCTTTCTCTTTTTTTCAGAAAAAAAATTGAATAAAATAACACAAATGGTGTGTTTCACACACACACATATTTAGAGAGAGAAAAATAAAGTGCTTGCTCTGAGCCAGAGTTTCTAATTTCAGATCTCAACTCTGTCTCTTACGAACTGGATGGACTTGGACAAGTTATGATAACATCTTTGTGCCCTAGTTTTCTCACCTGTATGCTGGGGGTAAAAGTACCCACCTTATAGAATTGTGAGATTTAAATTAACTCACATATGTAAAACCCTTAAAAATAATACCTCATGCATAGTAAGCATTCAGTGTATATTAGCCATTATATATCATCCTTATTATTTAGGCTTACTAACATAAGAACTTTTCTTTATCAACTATACAGAACAAGATAACTTTTACACATAGTTCTGGGGGTTATCACTCTTATTCACTGTTCTGGAAGAATTAGCCAGTTTAATTAACAGTACAAAATCAGGTGTTAACTATTGAAAGAAGGTTCTTTGCAGGTGAAATCATTGTCTACCAAGAGCACTTAACATCAGTTGATGCTATTTGAAATAATGTGAGTTATATTATAAGGTAAACATTTTTTTTAAAAATCAGTTTGTGTGATCTCATGGTTTTTTTTAAACCAAAAAAATCCCATTAAGGAAAAAATATAAATATTGAGATGCAAAAATATTCACCATACATTGTTAAGTTGAAAGTGGAGGGGAGACTGCAAAGAAGTGTGTGTAACATGAATATATTTAATAGGAAAAAGTCTGGAAGGACATTCAGTAAAATATTAGCATGGTTTTCTCTAAAATTTGTGACCAAATAGTTTTATTTATCTTTATTTTCAAATTTTCTGCAGCAGATATATATATTTGTGAAATAAGTGTAAGGAGGAAAGCTAGTGTGTATTACACAAAACATAAAGCTTCCCTTGATGTAAATTTCCCTTGAACTCTGATGTTTTATGATACTCATATATTCCTGTTGATCTTATCTTTGCTCATGAGAAGCAAGCTGATATATATATTGTGAGGTTTTATTGTGTTATTATTAACACAGCATGTGTATTTTCCATGGTAATAACCCAGGACTTGGACCTACAACTGTATCTTAGAGTATGTCTTCCTGAAAATGCATATTTAATAGTAATTAATACAGCCCAGTACCTAGTGATTCATTAAATATTATTTGATATCTTCAAACTTGACTATGGACAAGTATTACAGGAAAACCTTCCCTCTGCTTTATAGGAAATAAGCACAGTTTCTGCATTGTGTCCTCTTTCTAAACTATCAGAAGAGGTCTTTTTTGTAAACATTTATTGATTCTGCAACACCCACCAGAGAGACTTCATAGCCTCCCATAGATACTTAGATTCACAAGATAAGCCACACTTGGTCCCAGTCTGTTCAGAAGGATAAAGGATAGGAAGTGCAGAAGGGAAGCATTAGGTGTTTTCTCTTCAAAAGAAGTCCTTACAGCCAGGCAGGGGCTCCTGTGGCCCCCTGTGTGACAGCTCAGGTGCGAGGAGAGGATATTCTCAAATGTGGCTGTGAGATCCACCTTGGCTTAGAATTCCCAGGCCCTCTAGTGCCAGTATCTTGTAACCATCCCAGAGACACATCCAGGGCTCCCACAAGGAGCATAGTCAGTTACAAGAACCACTACACTCGGGAAAGGCAGAACCATGGCTTCCCCACAGGTGTCTGTAGTCTGTTCTTAGTCTTTCCAGTCCAGGGCAGTCTGTCTACCAGTCACTTTTACCATAAGCGTTGTTGCCTAGTAACACAACTGACACTCCTTTATCAGATCTCCCGGGGATCCAAGTTAGAAAGTTAATCCAAGGTCAGATTTGTCCTAGCAAAGGGAAAGGGATTTTTTTTTTTTTGACCCTTAACTCAAAACTGAATTTAACTTAAGGGCAGTTATGGTTTTTAATCTGTATTTCAGTATTTGGGAGGATTATAATACCATATGATATGATACCATAAATAGTGTACTGATTTGGGAGAAAATAATATTTTATTATCTCTCTCCAGACAAAATTTGACAAAGGGGGAAAGGTTACTTCTTTTGGTGAGTATCTGTAATTTTCTTTTAAATCACTCAGCAGTGAATGAGTGAACCCACTGGAAGTCAAGAAATTATAATATTTTGAGTAGAATATTCTTTGCATATATGGATGTGTTGAAGGAGATCTTTTTCAGCATTTGCCAATCTGTCCTAATTGGAACTGGCAACACCTGATCTGTGTTGTTGTTGTGTCAGGAGCCACTTTCACTCTAACAGGATGTTAAAAGAAGAGCATAGGCTGGTGTGCAGCTGAGAGAGAAACACTCTTCTTCTCCCTTTTGTTTCTCTTCCTTAGTCTCCCTTTCACTGCCCCGGTCCTCATGTCCCTCTCCTCCTGTACCATGTTGAAGGCAGAGAATCACATAATACCACTGTTATTGCAGTAGCACTGGGTGACAGCAGACAGAAGGGACAGGGCACTGGATGGCAGTCAGATGGAACTCTGCCAGCGATGGCTCCTATGGACGGTTACTTTTTTAAATGAAACCAAGCATAACTTTACTGTCTGAGCTCAGGTGCAGGCTTCAGGTCTCCCACGTCCTTCCCACCCGGTGGTCCTGTTCCTGCTGTTGCTAAGATCCTAGTGGAGTATTGTGGGCATTTTTTGGCTCGGCATCTCCTTCAAAAGGTTACTCTACTTAGAGCTCTATCACAGGTGTGACTTGATACTACAAGAATAGATGCTACTATTGCGAGCATCATTTCTTGAGTTCCTTCATCTGTTTTGCTTTCTCTTAGGTAATAAATTTAGTTCTCAGGTAGGAGAATCTAGTGTGAGAACTGACTTCATTTTCTCATTTTGTATTAGTCCAAGAACAAAGAAGATTGAACTTGTCTGTTCATAGATTTAAAATGCTGAAGTTGATAATGTAGTAAGGAAAAAATAGAAAATAGAACTGTAGTTCTATACAGTTCATATTTAAAAATCCATGAATCTAGAGCTAGAAATTGATACTGTAAATTCCAATGATGTATAGCTATGGTTTTTATATTGGTCCCAAGGGGCTTTTCTAAGTACAGAGAAATTTTATGAAGTATGGTTAAAAGGAGAAAAGAAAAATTAGTTTGACCAGATTTAGCTTGAGTATGTTTTTGAGGTAGAAATGGGTATTAAAAAGACCCAGTTTAGCTCTCGTTTCTGGTAGTAATAGAAGATTATCTTGGTGGTGGGAGGGTACTCTGATATAAAAACCTAAACTTTTCGGTTTGTTGGTTTACCCACTTTTTTTTATTGAACATGTTTCTTTTATAGAAAGGAAGAAAACTGACTTATATCAAGAATTAGGTCTTCAAGCCAGAGATTTGAGGTTTCAGCATTTAATGAGCATCACAACCAGAAACAATAGGATTATCATGAGAATGGAGGTAAAGGATTTTATTTCATATACATTTCTCCACTGCAGTCTTATAAAAGTTACTTCCTAACTATCTTGATCAATAACTAGGTTAAAAGTAATTTCGTAATAAAAATAGCTATGTGAAACATAGAATATTTTATAATATAACATGTTGTTAAGAGTAAAACTCATTTTACATGGATTATATACATAATGCTCAGCAGGCATAGCACTGCTCTATTTATGATGGAAAAGATCTGACTTCGGTCTCCATTCTCACTGTTTGAATTTAGTCTCTAGTTTCTGAAATAAGAGAAAGAATCTTGATTTATAATAGACATTTTCAGTTGTATACAGTTATGTGTAATTGTAGTGTAACTTCAGCTACTAAGAATATATTCTGGTTTTCCAAATAGCCTAAGAATATCCTTTAAAGTTTATCATCTTAATTTAAATTTTTTTTTTTTTTTTTTTTTTTGCGGTACGCGGGCCTCTCACTGTTGTGGCCTCTCCCGTTGTGGAGCACAGGCTCCAGACGCGCAGGCTCAGCAGCCATGGCTCACGGGCCTAGCTGCTCTGCGGCATGTGGGATCTTCCCGGACTGGGGCACGAACCCGTGTCCCCTGCATCGGCAGGCGGACTCTCAACCACTGCGCCACCAGGGAAGCCCTAAATTTTTGTTTTTATGGAAAGCTTTAAGTTATTTTGGTGGGCTAATGTTTAAGGTTTGGAAATAGATGAGGGGACGCAGGTCTCAGTGGTATCGGTGCTGCAGTGGACATGAGACTTGCTTTCTTCAAAAAGTCTTTGATGGCAGGTTTTTGTCAATTTATCTAGAATTAATTTTTTAAAAAATTAAAAAGGGAAGCAGTCTTTTCCCAAGTGATTTTTCTCCAAAACACATTCTTCACTTTTATTATCAATAGATAGCACCCTTCCAAACAGTACCTCTTTAATGAAGAGATAGAGAAGTATGTGATAAAGCAGATTTAGCAGAATGTTAATTGTATCGAATTGGTATGTGTATAGGTTTTCACTGTGTAATTTTTCAACTTTTCTGAATAAAAATGTTCATATTATAGTTGACCCTTGAGCCACATGGGGGTCAGGGGCGCTGAACCTCCACACGGTCAAAAATCCACATAAAATTTATAGTCACGTTTCCTCCATATCTGCTGTTGCACATCCTCAGATTCAACCAACTACAGATAGTGTAGTACTGTGGTATTTACTACTGAAAAAATTCTGCATGTAAGTGGACCCGAATCGTTCAAGCCCGTGTTGTTCAAGGATCAGCTGTAAAATGGGGAAAATGTGAAAGAAAAATTTCTGATTTTTATGTCACTAATACAGTGGCCACAGGCTACTCTTCTGTGTTACTCTTCTAACATAAAAGATATCAGTCATTTTAGAATAAATTTTTAATTTCATAGTGTTCTAAATTAGAGCGCTAAGGATACATTTTATCTTTATCATTTTGAATTAGCTTAATGTGTTTTGGTGATATTTTAAAAAGGAAACTTTCCCATTTCAGCCAAACTAATCATGATTAAACTAAATCTTTTCTAAAAGTCTGCTGAATACCTGACTTTTAAGAAGACCTTATCTTGTTTCCTTTGTTCTCTATATTCCTCATGGTTACCCTGGAAGTCCTAATAAATACATAATTTGTTTAATTCTAGTTCTGTTGAGACTGAGTTAGAGGTATCAAGACTTGGATTTATTTTAGGCTTCCTCTCTTTAAAAAAAAAAAGTCTTGACTTTTTTTGAAAAACCAAATGAACAGTGATTTGGTTTAGGCTTAGTCCAAAATTAATAGAGTATTAAATCCTCTTTTATGAAGGTTATTTTTTCCCTACAACTCTACAACTTACATACGCGCGTGTGTGTGTACATATATATATGTGTGTGTGTATATATATATATATGTTGTTTTTTTTTCCCCAGTATTTGAAAGCTGTGATAACTCCAGAGTGTCTTCTGATACTAGATTATCGTAATTTAAATTTAGAGCAGTGGCTGTTCCGGGAGCTCCCTTCACAGTTGGCTGGAGAGGGTCAACTTGTCACATACCCTTTACCTTTTGAATTTAGAGCTATAGAAGCACTCCTGCAATATCGGGTAAGCCTGTTTTTATTTAGCTTCTTGAATGTTTTCTGGTTTTACAGTGCTATTGAGGAGGAAGACACATTGGTATTGGGTTTTTTTGTTTGTTTGTTTGTTTGTGGTACGCGGGCCTCTCACTGCTGTGGCCTCTCCCGCCGCGGAGCACAGGCTCCGGACACGCAGGCCCAGCGGCCATGGCCCACGGGCCCAGCTGCTCTGCGGCATGCGGGATCTTCCCGGACCGGGGCACGAACCCACGTACCCTGCATCGGCAGGCAGACTCCTAACCACCGCGCCACCAGGGAAGCCCGGTATTGTTTTAGTAGCGTTTTCCCTAACCACACCCTTCCCCCAAATAAAAACATTTCTAAGGGTCTTATATGCAGAAAGTACTTAATTCTTAAAATTTATGACCCAAACAAATAGATGTAAAGTCTCTAGGTATGGTATACATAGAGTCTCTTTGACAGTCATGTTATGACATTCAGTGAAGCTCATTTCAGGTTGTTTATCTGTTGTTCAATTTTAATAAGTGTATTCAGGGATGCTAATTCAAAAATACTTATCCTAAATATGATATAAATGAACATATCAGAAGGTTTTAACTGTACTCCATTTTATTCTCTAAATTGTTGTGTAACTGCTTGCACATGATAAATATTATAGCACAAATCTTTCATCAAATCATTCTGATAGTTTCCATATCATTCTTTGATTTGTTTGTGTAATCCTTTTTTTGAGCTAGCTGAGTGATGCCTGTGTTTGAGACCTAGTTTGACATAGAAACCGTGTACAATTCTTCTTACCATTCCTCCTTTAAGTTGATAATCATTGAGTGTCTGGGGATCCTGTCAGGCTCTGAACAAGGATGGTCACTGCTTTCCTGGCCCCGACAAATCTTTCATCTTTTCTTCCCCCTATTAGGATACTACTGTTCAGGTACTACGTTAGTCATGTAGTACCTGGCTACGTGCAAGAGTCAGTGCCATGAGCATGCTGGCCAGAGTGGGAGAAGAAGAGGGGAGAGTAAAGGGGACATGAGGTGGGTGGGGGTTGTTGGAACCTGGCACCCTTCCTTGTCTGCCTTGCTCTACTGAAGGAGTAGGAGAGGGCTCTGTTCCTTACTCAGGTTAATGAGGCAATGGCACCAGCTCGTGCCGGCCACTGAGATGGTGACTAGTTGAAGCCCAGTTACTAAGCGGGGAAAAAATGGAAAGAAATGAAGGTATAAACGGTCGCTGGCAAGCTACACAGACTGACTAAGCTCTTAGCAGCTAATGCTGGGATGGACAGTATATGTTGGAATTTACATTATTAATTAATCTTACTGCTTAGTTCAGCTGCTGTTCTGCTGTTTACCAACAGGTATGGAAGAATTTTAATATTTTAAGAACTAGTATAGCTGTATCAATGTATATCTGCTGATTGGTTCCTGCTGTGCCTATATTAACCTGAATAATAAATACACTTGACTTTTCAAGTTTATTTTGTAAAGTCTAAGGTATGTTTTGGTTTTCAAAAGAGCCTTGTTCATAGGAGTTTTGAACTGTATCCTATTTACAAAGAACATAGGTATTGTTTACCAGATGTAAAGTTTATGTTTGTTTGTTTTTTTGTGGTACGAGGGCCTCTCACTGTTGTGGCCTCTCCCGTTGCGGAGCACAGGCTCCGGACGCGCAGGCTCAGCGGCCATGGCTCACGGGCCCAGCCGCTCCGTGGCATGTGGGATCTTCCCGGACCGGGGCACGAACCCGTGTCCCCTGCATCGGCAGGTGGACTCTCAACCACTGCGCCACCAGGAAAGCCCAAGTTTATGTTTTAACCAAAGAACGGCAGCTTTTCTTTTAATCAGTCCTCCATTCCTTTCATAAGTGTCTGGTGTCTGTAGGGGGAAGAGTCTTATGGGAGTTAATTCCTTGGCAACCAAATGGGAGTTTACTAACAACGTTATGCATGGTTATCTTTTAACCTAGGAGATCTAGTTTTTAATCATCTGGGATGGGCATTCCAGCAGTGACCATGTTCTGAAATGTTACCAGCCTTCCTAGCTATTACAGATTTCTGTATTTAATCAGAGGATTCACTGACCCTGAGTATTCTAAAAAGATTGTTTTAATTCTTATGAAAGGTCATGTTGTTATCTAGATCAACACTCTTCAGGGGAAACTTAGCATTTTGCAACCAATTATCCTTGAGACATTGGAAGCTTTAGTGGATCCCAAACATTCTTCTATAGACAGAAGCAAACTGCACATCTTACTACAAAATGGCAAAAGGTAAATATGGGTGATTTACCAAGTTGGAAGTTAGACACAAATGTCTTAAACTTCTCTTTCAGTAGTCTTAACAGTGAAATGTTTAACGTATATTCAGGTCCAAAATTAGTGTAATTCTTAGCTGTTTTAAAAATACCAACTAATCTTGCTAATGATAATGACATTTTTTACTTTGTGACTTACTCTCAGTACCTTCATTTCCATATTTGATTTTCACTGTCTTTCATAACTTTAAGAAAGTAGCCTAGGTGGGAAGTTGAGCTAAAGGGGGCACACAAACTAATGTTTATTGAAAAGCTATTTTGCATGAAATGCTGTATCAGTCTCTTTTATGTGTGTGATGTCATCTCATCCTGTCAGCAATCCTGTTGACATGGTCCTCATTTTGAAGATAAGAAAACTGAGGTCTAAGTAACTTGTCTAAACTTTAACAGCTACTAAATAGCAAATCTAGACTCAAATCCAAATTTCTTTCCCTCCAAGGTCCATGGGTTTTTTTGTTTATCATAATGCATTCCAGAATTTAAGGATAATATTTTAATTTATATTACAGACTGAATGAACATGCCCTCAGGATTTGTACCCCCTAAAAATCCATTCAGGAGTTAACAGTTAAAATTCCTGAATCAGTAGTTCTTTGTCTGAAAATATTAGGATGTTTTTATGAATTAAAAGTAAATAGTCTGTTCATCACTGCCATACTTATTAAGAGTAAAGATAAATTTCTGAGCCCAGAAGCTTAAATCACAGTGATTATATGTTTCTGAGGTAAATAATATATGCTGAAAATTATATCATTGGTTAATTTTACTACTTAATGTAGTTTTGGAATTGGGAATTGATTCTCAGAGTGCATAGTAAATATAAAAATTTTTTTTTTTTTTTTTTTACAAATCAGTGTTTACCATGAATTTATAAGTAGATCTACTTGATAAGACACTAAAAAGGCATTATTCTTGTAGGGAAATATTTTTATAGGTTTATGTTATTGATCATTTTTATGCAACTACTCTTACAGCCTGTCAGAGTTAGAAACAGATATTAAAATATTCAAAGAGTCCATTTTGGAGATCTTGGATGAAGAAGAGTTGCTGGAAGAGCTCTGTCTGACAAAGTGGAGTGACCCACAAGTCTTGTAAGTAGACAGTCATGCTTTGTTAGTTTCTCTCTTAGGATCAGTTGTTTGTCTTTTTCAGGATGACTTTTTAGGGAGGACACAACATTTTTCTGGGATAGAGGATGTAGGCACTTTTCATCCCCAGTTGTTTCACTATTTCCTGTACCATATTGCATCTGATTGAATTTAATGAGGACTTATTAAGTGCACACTGTGTACACAACAATATGCTGGGCTTTGACTGTACATGCACCATTACCTTTATCTTCAAAGGACTGGCCACCAAAGTAACATACAAATCTACCCAGATAACTTACCTGGAGAGTTCAGGAGAGAAGAGGGAAAGGGGTGCAGGGAGGCGAGTAGAGACACTGGCACAGATTCTGTAAGTCTGGTTAATATAAAAATGCTCTCATCTTATAAACCTTTTATCTCTTATGAATTTAGGAATCATTTACACTTCTTGTGCACACCCAAGTTTAAATGTTGACTTTTAAAATACCCCAAATATTTCATTTTTGTACTTTGCAGATCAGTATCAGAGATTAATACACCTTTGTGATGTGCATAGTTTCTGTAGTGTGTACAGATTTTTCAACATTTTGAGAAATTAGTTATCTATATTCTAATGAACGATTAAGATAAAAAGGGCTCTATAACGCTTGATACTATAGCAGCTAGATATAGTAGCAGAAACTTCATCACTCTTGTAACTCTTGCTTTCTTTGCTTCTTAGACCAATTTATCTCTAATATGCTTTATAAGTGTCTTTTACAGAGTGCTTCATTCCCACTTATCCTCCTTGGTAGGGAGGATAATTTACAATGTGTGCTAATTTCTGCTATACAGCAAAGTGACTCAGTTATACACATATATACATTCTTTTTTTATATTTTTTCCATTGTGGTTTATCCCAGGAGATTGGGTGGATATAGTTCCCTGTGCTATACAGTAGGACCTTGTTGTTATCATTCTGTATGTAATAGTTTGCATCTGCTAACCCCAAATTCCCAGTCCATCCCTCTCCCTCCCCCTTCCCCTTGGCAACTACAAGTCTGTTCTCTATGTCTGTGAGTCTGTTTCTGTTTTGTAGATAGGTTCATTTGTGCCATATTTTAGATTCCACATATAAGTGATAGCATATGGTATTTGTCTTTCTCTTTCTGACTTCACTTAGTATAATCTCTAGTTGCATCCATGTTGCTGCAAATGGCATTATTTCATTCTTTTTTTATGGCTGAGTAGTATTCTATTGCATGTGTGTGTGTGCATGTGCGTGCATGCATATATATGTGTGTGTGTGTGTGTGTGTATGTATATATATACACACACACACCTCCACATCTTTATCCATTCATCTGTTGATGGACATTTAGGTTGTTTCCATGTCTTGGCTATTGTGAATAGTGCTGCTATGAACATAGAGGTGCATGTATCTTTTTTAATTATAGTTTTGTCCAGGTGTATATGCCCAGGACTGAGATTGCTGGATCGTATGGTAGTTCTATTTTTAGTTTTCTGAAGAACCTCCGTACTGTTTTCCATAGTGGCTGCACCAATTTACGTTCCCGCCAATAGTGTAGGAGGGTTTCCTTTTCTCCACACCCTCTCCAGCATTTGTTATTTGTAAAGTTTTTAATGATGGCCATCCTGACTGATGTGAGGTGGTACCTCATTGTAGTTTTGATTTGCATTTCTCTAATAATTAGTGATTTTGCGCATCTTTTCATGTGCCTACTGGCCATCTGTATGTCTTCTTTGGAGAAATGTCTATTAAGGTCTTCTCCCCATTTTTCGATTGGGTTGTGTTTTTGTTGTTGAGTTGTATGAGCAGTTTGTTTATTTGGGGAATTAAGTCCTTGTCAGTCTCATCATTTGGAAATACTTTCTCCCAGTCCATAGGTTGTCTTTTCATTTTCTTTATGGTTTCCTTTGCTGTGCAAAAGCTTGTAAGTTTGATTAGGTCCCATTTGTTTATTCTTGGTTTTATTTCTATTGCCTTGGGAGACTGACCTAAGAAAACACTGGTACAATTTATGTCAGATGATGTTTTGCCTATGCTCTGTTCTAGGAATTTTATGGTGTCATGTCTTATGTTTAAGTCTTTAAGCCATTTTGAGTTTGTTTTTCTGCATGGTGTGAGGGTTTGCTCTAACTTCATTGACTTAACATGCAGCTGTCCAACTTTCCCAGCACTACTTACT